>NC_064472.1:44990272-45304626 GCF_023343835.1 Lagopus muta | reverse complement strand
TGATGTTCCCAAGGGTGTCAGTATTGGGGCATGTCCCATTCAATATGAGTATGAGTTTAAATAGAGCAAAGCGTCACGTCCTGCATTCTGGTCACAACAACCCTTACAGGCTTGGGAAGGAGTGGCTGGAAAGCTGCCTGATGGAAAGGGACCTTCATGTACTGATGGACAGTCAACTGAATATGAGCCAGCAGTGTGCCCACTTGGCTAAGAAATATTCCATTCAGTGGGAAAGATAAAACTGACTGGGAGTCATGAGACTGGCCCTCTTTGTCTGCTATTACTCTATGTGCTCACTGTCCAACTTGCCTACAACATTAGAGTTAGACCTTAGACTTCTGGACCCTCTCTTTTTTATTTGATTTATTAGCTTCAATCCCAATTAACGTGCTTGGTTTTTTGTTTTGTTTTGTTTTGTTTTGTTTTTGCTATTATAATTAGTAAACCATGTTTGTTTTCCTCCTCATATTGTTACCACTCTTGTTTTTTTTTTTTTTCCCCTTTTGTTCCCATTCCCCCTTTCCATCTTTTTTGGGTTGGTGGGCTTGTGGGCCTACTGTCCCCATCATAGACACAGATCTAGAGATAAAACTGTGACAACAGACTGCTGTGGGAACATTTTCTTGCTGTCATAGCAGCTGTAAAAGATTGAGCCAGCTCTGCTGGTGCAGATTTTTACAAGCACAACGTGAAGTCTCTTGTTCATGACTATTGAAGATGCATAGATAATAGTGGTAACTATGTTGAAAAATAATGTTTCATAGCTGAGAATTTGCACTATTGAACTGTTATTATGCTCTTTGTATTTGTTCTAGTTTACATGGAAATGTATAGGAAGCATTACTTTCAAGGAAAGTAATCACTTCATCACTTCAGCGTTTTTTTTTTCCAGAAAACTGTTTAAACAGCATGCATATAATTTATTTTATTTGGGAAAGCACAGAAGGAGTTACTATGTGTATTTAAAATTTTCCTGCCATTCTGGCTTCATGTGCTGCACATCTCATTTTCATGAATATCCTAAGGGAACAAAAGTCAGACAACACTACTGAAACATATTTCAGCAAAACAAGGCAGTATAATACAAGACATTCAATCTAAAATAGTGACAAATGAAAATGAATGATTACAATTTCATACTCTGAAAAAGTTTCTCAGAAGCAACACAGAAAATTTTTTTTTCAAGTAATATTTCTGTATAACAGGGAGTTTGTTCTAGTTATTTTAAATGCCCTGTAAAAGTTTCTCTCTATAGCTATATTAGTGGCTTAGTTTAAAAATCATCACTATATAACTGCTCTAGTTCCCTTAAACTGTATACTTAAATGTCTACAGCCAAGGCCACTGATTTTCTTAAAATATTTTTCCCTTAAAATTTATCTCAGTATTGAAAACAGCATCCAGGACTAAAAGAAATAAAAATACATCATTTGCTAGGATTGACTAATATAATTCAGGCAGTCATCCTTTCAATTAGTAAACTATTTTCTTAATTTCTATCAGTTTTCTCTCTGTCTCTCTGTCTCTCTCTGTGTCTCTCTGTCTCTGTCTCTTTCGTTTTGTTTGTTTGTTTGTTCGTTTGTTTGTTTTTTTCCAGTTGCGGATAAGAAGCTTAAATATGATAAAATGATAAATGAACACATTTCTGAGATACAGATCTAAAAGTATTCTCTCCTTCAATTCACATGAAACTGAGTTTCATGTAAATTGCTGTCCACTATAATTATTCCATGGAACACTGATTATTAAATCATATAATAAAAAAATATAATTAAAAAAATAAAATCATATAAAATCCTTATATAAGGAAGAATAAGAGGGAGTAAGAAGATAAATTTTCCAGCATCTTACATCACATCAGGTAAAGAAAGGCTGTAATGGAAGCCCAGATAGATCTTATTTGAAAATCAGGTTTAGGTCAAAATAGTGCCAAATACAGTCAATCTATTTGTAAACTGCAGTCCAATCAGTTTAAGTTACCATATATTTTTCTTGTCAGATGTTCTCACTGAGGAGATTTATCTGGAATGCTCCAGCTAGAAAATACATTTAAATGCTGCATTATAGTCATTGACAAATGAAAATTTTGATACCTTTTTCAGAAAAAGTTAAACAAAACTGAGAAAACATAAAACCTTATCATCTCTTATGCTGATACTTATTTGGTACCTTTTGAAACGAGAATCCAGAATCCTACCTGCTTAGAATATCAGTACTATTAAAACTTAATAGTAGCTTTTCATTCTACATTAGAAATGCAAAGTTTCTTGTCAGCGTACATCAAAAATCTTGTAGTTAAGTTCTGGAGATACATATGCTAATTTAAACCCGCATGTGAAAATTTTCCCTGTAAATTGTGACACGACCTGAAAATTTCTAAATAGTGAATAAACTGAGTTTTGCTGTGCCACTTGATGGTAGATTATGACAAGTCCTGGGCAAAGGTTGTGAAATCCTTTCTCTGGAGAACTTTGATGGACAAGTCTTTGGCAAGCATTGTGAAATCCTTTGTCTGGGGGACACAGATGGACAAGACCAGGGGCGAAGAGAGAGAGATGAGCTGCAGCTTAATAGCTGTGAAGCGGTCTTTTGTGTGGACTTATCTCAGGATGATGGCCATCTCAGGAGGTACTCACATGTCTCTTGCTCAAGCGCCCAGGGGTGTCACGTAGGCAGAAGAACAAGTAGGATAAAAGAGGAATCAAAAACCATGAAGATAGGTTTCTGACATCAGATTCCTCACACTACAGAATTCCTGCATGCTGATCAACTCTTCTGGGCCTGCTACCTGAACATGGGACCGCTGCTGGATCCTGGTGGTGACCATCCCCGCTTTATGCAACTCTTGCTTCTTTCCTATCTTTTCTATCACCTTCCTTCCCTTCCCCGTCTCCCTAATTAGGATTTATAATACACTGGTCGGACCAAAATTTGAACCGTTGTTTCTTAATCTCACGCTGGGTGTACAGATATTAGAAGAACCTCATCTCCCTCCTATAAATTGGAGCGAGACACCACTGACATTCATTGATGCTTTCTGAATATTTACAGACAACAAATAGTGAATGTGAGCACTGTGAGGTGGTGATTGGTGCATCTCAACAGTGGTGTCAGCAACAGAGGAATCTGGAACAGCTCTGCTGTTACAGATTTTGAGGAACGTGATATGCAGGCTCTTTCTATTCACTGATGGAAATTCAGAGTTAATGGTGTTCAGTGTGCTGAAAAATAGTGTTTCGCAGCAGATAATTTGCTTTATCAAATAGTGTTATTTTGCTCTTTGTATTTGTTGTAGTTTCCATGGAATTAAGAAGCATTACTTTCAGAACAATCTACGTCATACTGACAGGATAGTTGTTAGTTCCTACAGAACAATATTCAAAAGTATCATTATTCCAGAGTCAAGTGAAAATTCCATTAATTTTGATACACACATATTTCACAAATGACTGTCTGATGAATAGTTACTGTTGAAAAATAAGATTTCAGGTTGTGATTCATGCATAGAATCATAAAGTAGTTTAGTTTGGAGGAAAAAAGATTGGTGGTCCAATCACCGCCATACCATTACCAGGTCCACCACTTAATTTTTTTCTATGTGCTGCATCCACAGGTTTTTTAAATACTGCCACCACACCCCCGAGTATCTCATTCCAGGCCTCAGTCTTCATTTCCACAAAAAAAAAACAAACACTATGAAAGAACAATTCTCAGATGGTGAGATATCTGCAATGTTATGTCTGCATCACACAGTCTATGAGTTTGCCTGGTGCTCCTTGGCTACCCTGTAAGAGCATTAATCATGAAACCTTAGAAAAAAAAAGAAAAAAAAATCTCACAATATTTTATATTTGAGAAAAGAGAGAATTTTTCATAAAAGTAATTAAATGGATTTTATTACAAGAGACCACTTATTAAACCATCCTGATCTAGATTATTGACTTAACTGAATAACATAATCCATCATCTAGTTAGCCAACAGTGGGCCCTTGTGGCCAACAGTGTCCTGGAGTGTATTCTAAAGGCTGTGGCCAGCAAATCAAGGAGGATTGTCCTCATCTGGAATACTCTGTCCAGTTTTGGTCTTTTCACTTCAAGAAAGACAAGGCATTTATGGAGAGAGTCCAGCAGAGGGGCACAGAGATGATGAGGGGCCTGGAGCATCTCGTTTCCGAGGAAAAGTCAAGAGACCTGTTCCATCTGAATAAGAGAAGGCTGAGGGGGGATCTAATCAGTACTTATAAATGTCTAAAAGGTAGGTGTAAAGAGGATGGGGCCAGTTTCTTTTTAGTGGTGCTCAGCAACAGGGTGGGGAACAATGCACACAAACATGGGAAGTTCCATACAAACATGGGAAAAACTCGAGAGAAAGTGGGGAAGTGCTCAGAAAGCATATTGTCAGAGACGGTCATAGATTCTTTTCTGCTAATTTTCACTAACATAGCTGACATCTAACTTTAAATGCACAGGTCACAATTACATCTGCCACTATAGTTACTGGATAATCTAGCCACTTTCCAAGTGATTTAGTCCCAATAATACTGTTTGTAATCATCAGTATTATTCAACTTGATACATTTTTGTCAAAGTACAAGATGTCAAAGCTGTACAGTTCAGGAAACATGAGAAATAAAAAGGAGGCACTATTATTTGCATATTTCACAATTAGAAGTTATTTGAAGTTAATTGCACAATTTTGCACTTGAATTTCTTTGAAGACACCTGTCACATGGAAATCTTAAAACAGCAGATCGAACTATTATACATTTAATTAACATCAATTACAGGCACCAAAAAAAAAGCCATTTTATATCAAAATTTCTCAGTCTCTACTAACTCATATTTAAAATGTTGTACCTACTTCCCATTGCAAAAATGTATATACACACACTTTAAAGTACACTACAGAGTTAATTTCTTAATCATGCCAAATCTCACTTCATGAAAATACCTAATTACTGTAATTATCTAAAAAGCTAGAGTCAACTGGTAACTATAACAGTCTGGTGAAAAATGAAGTTGTTTATAGGTAGCCTGTCGTAGATGATAAACCGTGTTTCTCTTTACTCTGCCTCAGCTCATCTCTCATCACTTATTTCTTTATTTCTATTTCTACCCAAAAATATTGTACAATATTGTACATACACAGATTCTTTCCCATTTTGATTACTGGAATCAGTGTGAGCCTTTCTGTGGAAAACATTAGAAACTCCTTCCAGTCATCATTAATAATACTGATAATTACATACGGCAAGGAATTATTTTATTCAGTTTGCAAATATTTGCTCATGTTGATTTCTGTAGAAAAAAAAAAAAAAATCAGCCACATTTTGCAAAAAGTAGCAGCTCCTCCTGCTTTTTCCATACTGCATATACTCATCCTTAGAAGTTCATTGTGTAGTTATACCACATTAGGAAAATGAAGCAGTCAGACATGTTGGAATCAAAACCATTGGGGATTAGTGTGGAGATAGATTTCAGCCCTGTGCACAGAACCCTAACAAGGCACAGAAGAAAAGGTCAATAAAGACAAAGGGGCACGGTATGCTAACATGCTGTTCAAATGCTCTTCTATTTCTTCCAGGCCTGAACTATTAGTTTGAATAGTGTAATTCTTGCTCCTTTGCAGAGCAGCAATCAAACTCCACTGTAACTGTAGTTTCTACTTATTAGGTCAAAATATTGACATATTCAATAAGGCCTGACCTAGTATACAAAATTCACAATGGAAAAGGAAAGAAATGTATTGATTATAACTGCAATTACAAAATGAATAAAAATCTGTTATGGTTTTGTGATTTTTGGCTATTGGTATTCCATATCCTCATAACATCACGTAGTGCACTGGGAGTTAAAGAGTTAATGCTTCAGTTCTAGGTACCAGTCCTGGAAGAGAAGAAGAACTACACACCCCAGGGGGGCTTTGTGTTCAGAGAAGAGATATAACTGTTGGCAAGGTCACCCGACATCTCCCTTTTCAATCATCAGACTCTCCTCCCTCCTGCTCACTCCAACCTCACAGTTTGCCTCAGCATTAGTGTAAGGCCTTCAACTTTTGTATGCTCTTTCTCTTATCATATCTAATTTGTTAGCTGCAATTCTAATTATATTTTATTATAGTGTGTAATCTTGCATTCCGATATCTTATTTAGTAAATTATTTTGCTTCTTCTCAGTTCACTGCCACTGTTTTGTTCTACTGCCCATCTCTCTACCTTTTTCTCTTATCCCTTTCTGGAGTGCAGTTCTGTGGGTCCCTCTGCCCTGCTAGTCATGGAACTGAGCTGAACAAGGCTGTAAACAGCTGACAAAATCAAACAAATAAAATGCATCATTTTGTTAGCTAATAGCCAGAAACGCATATGTGGAAAATTCTACCCTGACAACCTGCAATTCAAAACACAATAACAGGAAATCACTAAAATTTGAAATAACATTTAGAAGACATTGCATTTATTTTGGTATAGAAAAAGGGGTAATCAAAAGTAGAGAATAATACATTTCCACCAACTGATCTTTCAAGTAACACATCTAAATTGACAAAAAGTTTGTAGCTGTGAAAAAAAGACATAGAAGAAATATAAATAAAAATAAAATGAAACAGAGACAAGAAAATTATGACAGGCTATTCATCCTAGCTTCTAATGCCAACTATTTTCCAGGATATCCATAACACATATTTATTTTGTATTTCTTCTAAATTCTCTACTTAAGAAGAGAATATCTTTGAGTCTTTAATGGAAAGCAGAAATAACTAATAACAGGAAGAGAAGAAATTTAGGTTTTTTAATCTAAAAATTATAATCTCAGTTAGATACTTCTTCTAAAAGAACAAGTGGGGAAGTAACAGAGGGACTATATTAGTTCATAATATTGATTAGTTCATAATATAATTAGTTCATTCATAATTGAGAAAATGAAGAAGCCAATATGAAATAGAAGAAAACAAATTTCTACATGGAATTTCGAATTTCCTTTAAAAGGGAATTAAAATAAAAATTAAGTAATTAATTTAAGTAAAGAATTAATTTAAATTAAAAAGCCTTTATCGTTCACTAAACTGTGATTAACTGAATATAATGTTTAGTATGTTGCTCACGTATTTCCGCATTAAGTTGTAAGGACAGTTTGTCAAGTTACTCTGTATTAAATTTAACTGTTTAACTGATTCTGAAGTTCATGTTTTATTACATTCTATTTCAGGTGTTTAGTAGATCAGACAAAGTCTTAGAATCACTTATGTCGGAAAAGGTCTTTTACATCATCAAGTCCAATAGGGAGGGAGGAGAGGAGAGAGGGAGGGAGGGAGAGAGGGAGGGAGGGAGAGAGGGAGGGAAGGAGAGAGGGAGGGAGGAAGGAAGATAACTGTTGGAGTACATTGCAAAAGTCATTGCTGCCATATAGATTCATTTCTGAGACTTGAATGATTTGGAAAGGAACATGGTGAGAAACTCAAAGCTGAAAAACTAACTCAGCAAATCTGCTGCTCAACACGGCATAAATTTTGCTGTATAAGAAGCATATATTTTGAGACACTGTATCAGGCCTGCATATGTTTTCAGCAGAAAGTGGAAGATTTCCCAAATGCATTAGCAAAGAGAAGATTTGAATTCAATTCATCGACTGCAAATTGTCAATTCTACCTATAAAAAATCTACATTCATTGCTTAGAATGATCTTCAGTAACAAGAGTAATTGACATTAACTGTGTTAAAACAAACATTTTTGTATGGTACAGCCATTTTCTTCTTTACGAATTCAATTTGTGAATGTCTAGTTACACAGTTATACACAGCATTGATCCACATGATCCTCTTAAATTAGAGTTCAGCAGTAACAGCATCTCTTATTTACTGGTATTTGTGCCTTCTAAATTATCCCTGCTGCAAAATAATCTTTCTCCTAAAGAAGACCAGGACAAGTCAGAAGGGGTTTCTTCTGTAGTCTATGTAGCTTACACAGACTTTTTATTTAGAGCTCCTATAGAGATGTATCGACAGTCATAAATCAGCATTAGCATAAGCATAGGCTTTGAAAAGGTCAGCATGTAAGTAAGGGTGCTCTAGTTGTCACAATATACCTTGACTCTCAAATGAAATTAATGAAATATAAGATATGATGTAACATTAAAAAAGAAAGAAAGAAAGAAAGAAAGAAAGAAAGAAAGAAAGAAAGAAAGAAAGAAAGAAAGAAAGAAAGAAAGAAAGAAAGAAAGAAAGAAAGAAAGCGAAAAAGAGAGAAAGAAATTAAATTTAAATTAAATCTGAAATTAAAAGAATATATCCATAGTTGAAGGTAGTTCAAAAAACAGAATTACATTAACTCAGTACTTGATGCTACTTGTTGTCAACGGCTTACGGGCTGGTTCGGCCCAGTTCTGTGAGTAGCAGGGCAGAGGGATTTTGCAAAATCTGTGCCTCCAGAAAAGGGAAACAGGGGATCCCAAAATAATTAAAAACAGCGGCAACAATCTGAGGAGAAACAAACTGATTTACTAAATATAGTATCGGAATGCAAGATAACACACCATGATACAATATAATTAGAACTGAAGCTAATAAATCAAATACAATGAGAGAGAGAGAGAAAGGTGGATAGGCCTCACCGTAACACTGGGGTGAGATGCGCAGTTCGGTTGAGCAGCAGGGAGATGAAGAGCCGATGAAGAAGAGCACATCAGGTGACCTTGCTAGGAGTTCTATCTCCTCTCTGACTGCAAAGCCCCCTGGGGAATGTTGTTCTTCTCTTCTGGACAGTTGCCAGAACTGGAGCATTAGCAGCTTCACTCCCAGTGCACTACACAATGTTATGATGTGGAATACCAATAACCAAAAATCACAAAACCATGACACTTGGTCATTTATATTATCTGAGAAAGGAGGGGAAAAAAGCAGATGTAGTCCATCATAAATAAATGTGAAGTGAAACCCATTGCAAAAGAAATTAAACCTTCTAATTGTATGGCAAGTGATAAGCTCAGAGTAATCTGTGAACAAGTTTCAGGGTTATGAAGTATTATCCCTTTGCTCAGAAGTAAATGCCTGGAAAATTAACACAGCATTAAAACTTTTCAACAAACAGAAAACAAAACAAAATATGCCATTATGTAAATTAATTTCAAATAGCGTATGCCACACAGGTCCCTTACCCTCTATTACAGTAAAGAAGTGCTAAAATGTGGCAACAACTATTTTCTAGATAAGAAGGTTCAAAAAGAGCCAACAAATGGTTTCTAGGTAAGAAGGTTTAAATATTATTAGCAAAAAATGTGACCCAAATGAGAAATAAGACAGAGTAAATAGTAGGTGACGGTTCTCTGTCTCGTGTGATACAAAAAGTAGAAAAGCTACAACTGAAGAAATGTCAGCAGCAAAACAAACAGAATGAGGTAGTTCACTATGAAAATGTGTAATGCTAAATGCTAAATATCTGATGTGATTCAAAAAAAGGTTTAGACAAATCAATGGAAAATCATCAAAATCTATGAAATTGATGAGATCTTTCAGAAAGTGAGTGCTCAGTTACTGGAATGTGAGAAAATATTCCTGAAAATTAGCCCTGCATGATTTCTCTGGCTGTACTCTTTCAAGAATCTATTCTGATCAAGGAAAAAGAACACCTGACAGATGCTATGCTTACGTGTGACATAGTCCTGCCTACATTTTTTCAGTGCTACCAGATTACTTCTCTTGAAGTAAGAATGGAAATCAAGATCATTTTTACACTCCCTACACAAGACTGGGCTTTAGCAGTCACACTACAGTGTGAGAAGGCTCGCCATTCACAGTAGTATGATGCTCCTGCATATCATAAATCTACATGCTGCGCGGGGATAAGTCTACTTTCCAATTTTACGTAATTCAAGACATTTATGTAAATATGCAAGGGAAGACAGGTATCAACTAATTAGACTTATGCAAGGTCTTTAATATGGTCCCACACCACATCATAGTCTCTGAATTGCAGAAGTAAGGATTTGAAGGGTGGAATACTGAATGGATAAGGACCTGGTTAAATGGTCACATGTAGAGAGGTAAGGCATGGCATTTTGGCAGATGGCCACTTCTTTGCCTGTCTTCTAAGCAGTCTGAAAAAATAAACTGCTTTAAGAGCTATCTAAGCCCTTCTCCAAGTTGTCTAGATAGTCAGAAAATATCTTTGGTTAATTCAGACCTACTGTTCAGAGTGACTTAGCTTGTGTAAAACAGTACAACACAGGATAATGAGATTCATTAGGGCAGTCTTAATAGATTATGTAAGCCATATATATAGTGGAATCAGAATGGTTTTCATGAAGTAATTATTAGCACATTACAAACAAGTCTGAGTGGGGTAGGGGATATCTCAACAGAAGGTCAGAAAGAAAACTCAAGGTACTTGATGCCTTCTTTCCTTCAGCCTTCTGTAGTAAATCTTCAAGGTTCTCAGTCTCTGAGACCAGAGGGTAAGCCTGGATGAAGAAAGAGCACTTAAATAAACAGGTTGAGTTTTGTCAAAGAGTTTTTCGCTGATCAGGAGAAGGCTAAGGGAATCTAATCAGCCCATGTGTTGATTAAGCTGAATACCCGATGGAAAGCAGGAAAGAAAATGGAAGCATACTCATTTCATTAGCAACAGACACAACCTGCAACACAAGAAATTCAATCAATCTGAACAAAAAAACAACTTTGTCACTATGGAGCTGCTCAAACACTAGAACTGGTTGCCCAGGGAAGTGATGGAATCTGTGCAGATACTCAAAAAACTCAAAAAAGCCCTGGGCAGCCTGCTTGAGCTGACAGTACTGGATTGGATTATACGATATCTAGATGTCCTTGGCAATTTCAAAGATTCTGTAATTCTATGTGATTGTGAGGATGATGTGAGCTAGAGATATTTAGATTTTAAAATAGTGAGTAGAAGGAAGACATTTAGAAAACTACAGAAATAAAATTCCCTAAACTCACAAAGATCTGTTTACACATAGAATAGCTCATATTTCAAACTCAAGAAAAGACAGAAAAACAAATTTACACAGTCAAATTATAAACCCTTTATCCTTAGCTCTTTATAATGGAAGTACTAACATAACCTTTACCAGAATTCTGCAAAAACATCACTATAATCAAGATAAAGTATGACAGGAAATAAAAGGTGAAAGAATTATATATTTTTTAACGTAAAAAGAGAGATAGGCCTAATAAGTTAGAATCTTCAGTGTCTTTGTGTATGATAGAAACCACATGGCGGTAAACAAGTTTGCTGTAAGATCTGAACCATAAACATAGAGAACTAAAACTGAATCTAAATGAAATAGATTTCATGGCTTTTGCAGTATAATAAAGCAAGACTTTACTGTAAAGTATAGGTAAGTTTCACATAAATTTATATAAAAATGTTGAATCTGGAGTACATCTGACATATTTTTCAATATTCTATGTTCACCTACTTTATACCTAGAGGGATGTTTAAAAGACAGAATCTATGATTACTATACATCCATCCAGAATACTATACAGCCATCCAGAAAGTAGATTGTGTGACTTGTCTTTCACATTGCTGTCACCGCAGCGTGACCCGCCACCTCACTGTGCTCATATCCATTATTTGGTCTGTGGAAATGTACAAGAGTCGATGAATGTCAGTGGATGCCAATTTTTTGAAATGAAGGAATTCAGTGACACACCTTTGTTTCACCCACCATGTCAGATATCATTTTGACTGTCTGCCCCTCTGCTACCACCTTCCATACAGCAACAAAATGTAATGGGATATTGGTGGGAAGATTCAGTCTCTACTGCCATATCATCAACATTTGCTTCTGATGTCGTGGGTCTACATAATAACATAGAAGGCACTGCCTTCAAGCAGCCCTTGTATATGTAAGATTGTTCAGTTTAGCTGTAAGCATTTTGACTGTTCTTGTTCGTTATCTGATTATTATGTGGGGTGTAAACTCAGAGTTGACTTAAACCACAGAAGACATTTCAGCTCTTTAGAAACATTTATTATTTCATTAAGATTTGCAAGTTTCATAAAACACTTTGAAAACTGTCTTGTATTTGTCAGTACAATAATTCATTCATATAGCTGCTCTCCATGGTGCAGAGCTCTAATGTTATCATAATAGAGAATAAAGCATATCATCCACCTTTCAAAAGACAGATTTCAGATATCATTCTGTGTGAAGCTCTTATTCAACAATGTCATTTAAGGATCTTATGATAATTTCCTGATTTTTTTTTAATCACATAATGATGTTGAAACAAGATTTCCTTTTTTTATTTGCATTTTATGATATTACTTGTTTTTGATTAAATCAGTCTCAGTAAAACAGAAATGCAGGGAGAAAATCCAAGCAGATCTTTTCTCTAATAAAAATTTATCACAATTTGTAGTGCTCATTAATCATTCCAGTGTAACACCATCTCCAGCACTTGTGTGATATTATTCACTGCACTTAAGAAATTAACAGATTCATGTACTTTTCAGAGCTGAACAAACTGTTTATTTTAGGAATCTTTTGTATCTAGGTAGTCAAGATGATCTAAAAATGTTAGACAGAGAGAGAAAAATTATTTCTAACATCAGCAAAAGTAGGAAATTCCTCTGGATTTGACTTAAATTTGGTTGACACAGTCTGGTGTGCTTGGCTACTTCTCACACTCAGGGTTTTCCAGATGTGTGAACTAAGAAGCTATTTATCAATTTGATTGCAATGTAAATCATGAACACTAATCATAAATGTCTGAGGCTTTTAAATCATTAACAAATCAACCAACAATGTGGTGATGCAGTTCAGAATACATATTCCATTCTTGAATTTAGAAGCATTCTTCACCCTAGTGTTTGAAATGTCTCATTATCACTGCTTGGATCATCTGATGTTTTTGTTAAACATAATTTAGTATCTTGGGATGCTTTACAAATCTCCATTTGCTATATGCAGTTATACTATACATGGCAGTCTTTAGTACTGAGTATGGAGGCCGCTTGAATTCAGTGGGTCCCCTTGTGAACATGAGATTCTAATGCTATCATCATTTAAAGCTCAGCACATACCCTCAGCTGACTGTGGTAGACCATTATGAATGCTTCATTCTTTCCATCTTAGATCTAGCCATCTAAATATTTCCTTTCTAATCATGATGGATGCTGAAGTTTCGTAAGATTCCCTCATTTAACAAGACTGCTACAATCGCTGATTATAATCCAAATTCCTACTAGCAGTGCATAAAAAATTTAAGTATAGTTCAGACTTTACTGTCTTAGAAGTGAGAACAATGTGGTAATGCCTAAGTATATTAGATATGCCAACTAAAAGGAAAAAACTTTCGACAACAATCCAACGAAAGAAACATCATGTTGGCTTTTTCAAGGCACTCAGGCTGACAAAATATAATCTTAGTTCCTTGCAAAAGAATAATGAAAGTAAAACTAACATATCTAATGCAAAATAATTTGAAACACAAAGAAATATTCTTAGACCTTTCAATAATTAAATAAAAGCATTGCTGCACACATTTCAAACAACATAGATGCAAAGTTTACTATGAAAGGCTTTGAAAGTTACTACAGCTTTTAGAAGATAAGAGAACAGTTGGTTATCAGGTTTTAATAAAAAATAAACTGAAATGTTCTGCTACATATAACAGTCTGAGTTTGCATAACTGAAATTGGCATATAGTGATTCATCAGAAATATTTATATCAACTTTTTCAAAATGTTCTAATTGCAATTGTAGCAAATTACTTCCCGATATACAATCATATAAAGAGTTGTTAGTAACACATAGAGTTGTGGGATCACTTTTTCTTCCCTTATATTTTTATTCTTCATTTTGTGCTGAACCCAGAACAAAACATCTGAATTTTGGCAGAAGTTTTCAGAAATAACCTTCTCAACCTTCCAGAAGAACAAATAATCTTTTGTTTTTTGGTTTTTTTTCCCCTTTTTAAATTTATTTCTGTTATTTTTTACCAAGACTACAGAATACCTATTATGTTCTATTAACTACTTTCCTCCTTAAAGTTTCCACTCAGCTGGGTTAGTTCCATCCAATAACTGAATTAATTGCAATTGCTTTTCATGCACATTAAGAGACTCCAAATAAAGAATAAACTGCAGAATCATCATCTGACTCAATAAGTTTTTAGATAAATGTAACTAGATCAAGCTGTAAATATTCAGGTTTTTCTGGCTAACAATAAAGCAAATTATATTTTTTGAGAATTGCTGAGTTAAGTCACTTAATCAATTTTCTTATATTACAAGACTATTAAAAATGGTAAACAACTTTATGTTATGCTTCCACCTATGCCTATATATTCTGCCCTAGGGATATTGATTAATACTAGGTGCTGCAAAACACCTATTGCACATACAGAGCAATCTTTCACCAGTTATGTGTTCTCAGTTTCCAGATAGCTGCTGAACTACCTCAAGTGCAGGACACATCTAGGTCATGATGTTTAATTATTAGTTTATCTTCCTGTAGATTCATGATCCTATTTTCTAATAGTTTGTCTAGATCTTTCTTGAATTTAGTGACACACTTCTAACAAGGATTTGTGGAATTTACATCACCTGCAGAGTAGTCAAAATTCTCTTTTGACTGTTTAAATTTTGCTGTCTGATTAGTTCAGTGCTGCTGTCATGATATTGTGAGATTATGGTCTTTTAGTCACCATCTCCATTAGTTTCACCAACAACATCCTTTTTCTTCAACTCAGCTATTTGTTTTCCAAATTGACAAGTCCTATTGCACACTTCAGTCTTTTCTGAAAGGAAGACCATCAAGATTATTATCCTGCTCATTCTCCTTGTTTGTAACATTCTCCTTTAAAACAAAATGTGCCTGCAAGAATACATACAGGCATTACAATATATTAAAGCTATTTTAAAAACACACACACATAAAAAATAGAAGTATATTGTTCTTTAAGATTTTTCACTTTTACATTGCCACAGAGTCGTACTAAACATACAAATGTATCATCATTTTAGAATATATTTACTTATGCTACAGAATTGACAAAAATATCACTTTCTGTCGAAGTTAAAAAAACAATTTTGATTTATGGAATTTCAAACAATTTATTTCCAACTATTAAACTTATGATTACTAATTCTGCCACTGAAAGCTAGAAACAAATAAATAAACATTTGGGGAAAGTACTTCAAATTCCCTCTAGACACTTCTCCTCCTTTCTTCCTGGTACCCAGTCTCTTCATCATAGACTGCATTTGGTCCCTTCAGTAAAGTGAAGGGCAGTGCAAAATATAGAAGTCAGTGCCAGCCTTGCAGCTCCCCCTAAGCAGGCCCTGCTAGTTACACAAGACTTGATAAAACTTTATTGTTTAGAGTCATAGTCCTGGTGATAACTGTAAGCTTTTATTCACCCTTGTTCATCTTGTTCACCATATAAATACACAGTTGGTCAAAATGTCCCAGTGCCACTGCCTAGGGAGGGAAGGTGAGGGTGGGTGGAAAGGGTGCTGAATGGATAGCAAAGGCAAGTTGGATATCAAACACATCTTTATATTCTAAAATTAATGATTACAGAACTGTATTAGTCATCAAAGCTTTCTTTCACTTTGTAATACCTATCAGTCTCTATTGTGGAACACTGACTTTGACACAGTTGTGGCAGTTGTGGTTCTTTTTTTGTTTGTTTGTTTGTTTGTTTGTTTGTTTTTGTGCTAATGAGAAAAGCACATAAAGAAGAACAATTGAAATTTATTTGGTTCTAAATTAACCATACTTTTAAATGCCTTCAATTGCAAGGCACTTCTCAAGGAAATATTGTTCTCTAAAACTAAGGAAATAGATTGCCATACTGAGAATTTTGAGAATTTAAATAAAATGTCATTGTCAGTTTTCTGTATTTTTCTTAGTTCTGCTAGCATTCATTTCATAATAATGGGGAATAATTGTCATCTGCCATAACTGTGAAAACAGAGTTGAATAATTTTGTTGTATTATTTTCAGGATTTCTTTCTTCTTTTTAAAAAGAAAAGCACGTTCATATTGACATTGATGCATTACGAAAAGGATAATTTTAACCTCTGGCATTTATTGTTCTCAGTGAAAGCTCTGAATTCAAAAGGCATATGAATTTATGTAGGATAAAAGAGCTTTTTTCGTTTAGTTTTGTGAAGAAAAATATTGTCCCTGTGAGGCTGATGGAGCCTGACAATCTTTGCTTGCAGAAACATAGCCTTCACTTTTCCCAGAATCTCTGACCCGAGAAAAATACTAAAGGACCGCATTTTCAGCAGGTTATAATCAAACTCTGTTAAAGCTGGAGCTGAAAAAGATTATCCAACAATCTGTTTCAGCATGGTGCTGTGGAAAGAAGTTCATTGTATATTTTTCTGAATGGTGCCTGGAAAATGATTGTCAACAAAAACGTGGGTGAGGGTAGAGGTATGTCTGAAGACAAGGGTAAAATATATGTACATACATTAAGAACTGGTCTTTTTTTAGCATCTTGGAAGGCAAATAAAGGACAAATAATTTATAAAACAAAAAACACTGAATGGACACCTAAGTCATACTCTAAATTTGAGTGTATTTATAACACAGATGGGTGTAAGAGTTAGGATTTTGGCTTTATAGTGTTTTATTTCTAATTAAGCTAAATTTATCTGCATTTGGGTTTGTATCTTCTCAATGATATTGAACAACACATAAATAAAAAAATGAAAAGCACTGCCATCATCTTAGCCCAGTGGAAAAGGCTAGGTCTTTTCATTTCAGTTTCTGGGAATAAGGAGTTTACTGGACTAAGACTTGAGAGCCTTCTTATTCACATCTTAACCAACAGATGACAAAAGAGTTATTGAACAGGTATAAAAAACAAGTTATTCTTTCTTAAGTGAAATCTGATCTTACTAAGCAAGTGCTATGATCTTATTTTCACTATTGTTGCCTTCCCATATTTTCTCTGAAGACAATAGAAATACCGTAATGAGTGCTGAGGATAAACTTCGCTGTTATTTTGCTATCACAAAGAATCTCAATGAATGCTGCTGAAAATAGCAAGTCTATATACCTTACTCATTCAAAAATCTTGCTTACATACAGATCAAAAATTAGCCTTGTTTTTAACAAATATAATTACGTTAGAATTACATCGACTTTATTTGGAGCATGTACTTAATCAAGATTTTGAACTTAACAGTCCAAAAAACATTATCTTGAATATAATTGATATGATAATACCTACCTGTTCAAAATGAGCTATCCTGGTTCCTGAATTCATGAGAACTTTTTTATTACTATTGTTCTTGTTGTTTGGTTGGTTGCTTGCTTTTTTTTTTATAAAACTTTATGTTAGTTGCATTGCTCAGGCAAGCATGATACTGCACACATTCTTCAAAACTGTATGCTGTATGTGAAATTAGTTCAGTTTCTTCACTGTTTGAGAACCACTACTCATCAAAAAGAATAGTCTATTTAATTAAAACTCAGTGCTATTATTCAACAGAAGTGAGCCGTTTTCATTCATATGGACTTCAACATTTTTATGCTGCAAGAGACGCATGTACATTTGACTTTAAAGTTTATGTTTCTAGTGCCTACTTTTTAAAACTGTATTCCTGACAATTAAACATCTAAGTAATTAAAGACAAAATAAAATATATAAAAACACCATTATATAATATTTTAAAGTACGGAAATATGGAGATTTAGGAGGTTTCCTTGTCAGTTTTCATGCTCTTTCTCTGTTATAGTTAACAATTATTTAAACTGTAGTTTGCACAAACTGACGTAACAAAGTAGAATTTCAGTTAGTACAGAGAAGAGAGATAGAGCCAAAAATGCCACCTGTAGACTAAGCAGAGAAATATCCTTTTAGGAAAAAGATATATTCATTGTAGAGGATCACATTATTTACTATAGTCAGTTAGATCTGCAGTGACTAAAAAGGAATGCAGGGAGGAGATGGCACGACAGTATGAGAAGATGAAATGTCTTTGATCCTGCGCAGCACTGCATAGCAGCCACAAATGCATCAATGTGTTAATAACATTTCTTCTAAAGGCAAAATATAGCATTGTTCCAGACACAACAATGAAAATCCACTTTGTCCCAGCTGAAACCAGGACAAGGCAAAAAACCATCCAAGGTCTTGCAGAAACTAGTAAAATTCAATCTAGAGACCCATTGCATCTAAATTCTTTGTATGGTACTGACACTGCCTGTCCCATCATAACAGCAGAATGACAAAGTTTTAGCACGTTCTTGTAGGAAGAAATTAATCTGTCCCTCAGTAAAGGGTAACACATACAGTGAAAGAATAGATTATAACTGCAACTGATAAACATATTTAAATATTCAAAAAATGTATGGAAAATGTTTCCGGAGGCTGGCCTTCTTAATTAACAGTGTTAACAGATCAGTAGTTTGTATTAGGAAAGGTCTAGGTCATCTTTTTCTCTGTGTTTAGAAACTCCAAGTGAGCCTTATATAACACGTATATGCTTGATATTTCTCTATGTCAGACCTTTTCTCGCTGTGCAGATTGAGTAAATCTGAACTCCTGAAACAGTTAGTCAATTTGTATCTTATTTACATTTTATAACTAAATTCTAAATACTTCTGAAATTCTAACTGCTTCTTCAAACTGAACATTTATAATTCAATTTTTAAAAATATGATTTTAAGGAAAAAATTATAATGAAAATCTATATGTAGAACATGAATTTCTATGTTACTGAAAAATAATGATTTTTGTGATGAGAACTACATTGTTAATTTTACTTCATAATGTAGATTTCATTAAAAAAAGAAATATTTTCAACTGTGATTCAAAACTGTTTTCAAAATGTCATATTTTTACATAAAATTGCCATTAGAATCTCCAAGTTTCGTCAAGCTCCAAATATAATCACACCATCTGATGCATGGACTCAGATGTGAATGATCCAAATCATTTATTACAAGTTCTCACATCACTTAAATACTTTCAAAAGTTTTCTTTTTCTAGCTTTCCCATCCACCCCTACAACCTTCCTGTCCACCTTTACATGTCAACAGAGCATTCTACAAAACACTCTTCAACCTTTCATGCAGGCGCTTATCCAATCAGAGCCCTGAGATGTTCTTCCTTCTTCTAGAGGAGTCCTTGGTTCTCATGCTGCTTATCTTGCTCCACAGCTGCTGCTCTGAACAGTTTTTCTTGTATTCCCACATAAATTAGTTAGAATAAAAATAAATGAAAGATACATTCACACTCAAAGAAAAGATTAATATTAATATAAAATTGTAAAATAGCAATCCTGTAAAAACTGGGCAATGTTATCCATGAATACCTTTATGATCACAGAAAAGCTACTGACTAAATTCTTCTACAGGAAAAGCTTGCATGACTGTAATGTTTTTACTCTGGGGTATGTAGGTGTAGGATTATAACAGCGTGGATCTCACTGTAAATACAACTTAGTGCAAAAGAATTTCACATTTATTACCGATTTAAGCTATTGAGATATATGTATAAAGTTATCATGCATCATCAACTTCATCATCCAAAGTAGATATTTGACTTTGAATCTTAAAGATCACTGATGCTTAAATAAAATATATTCACTACCAGTGTAGAAGTATTATGAAACAATTACAGAACAATATGACGTTAAGTCAAAATTGAGCTCAGCCAGCATTTAAATTGACCTTTATTCATCTCTCTAATGTTAGAATATTTATTAACAGAAATAAATATATATAAAGTAAAAAAAAATATTTAGGTTTTTTTTTTTTGGTTAGATCATTAATTCTGATTAAGAAATTTCCATTTCTGAATAACTTAAAAGTGTCTAGTATGTCACTGATGTACTAGTAAGTTAAACTATTCATTTCTGAGCAGATTAAAAACATATGTTTCCCAGTTGTAATTTTTGTATATGTTCATAAACATGTTCCTTATGAGTCTTTGAGTGTGGCAGAGGAAGATACAGAGAGGCAAATATTAAAACTATGGCCTAGAAGAAAGTTACTGTTCACAAGACTTTATTTTTGTAGAATAAATGCTCTGTGACATAGTTCATAAATTTAGACTGGAACATTCATTCAAGATGTTATGAAGTCTTCTGAGTTACCATATTAGAATAAAAAGCACGTGTATTGATGATTTACTTTCCTAAATTTTAAGAGAGAAAATTTCACATTACAGGCTTAATACGCACTACTTACAGTCAATAAAATATAATTTGTTGTCTTACGTGGACATTACTTTCTTTTAGTGTCATAAGCCCATGCAATATTCTGTGGAATAACAGAAAATTTTGAGACAACAGTACAGTGGTAGAGAAAAGAGTTCAAGCTTTCTGATTTCATAGTATACTTTACCCTTGAGAGTTAAGAGAAAGCAACATAGGCCATAAGCAACGACAATAAAATGCTTATGGATTCTGAGAGAATAATCACAATATCACTATGCACTGGTAAGAAAGATTTAAAAAATAATAATAATGAAAATCAAAATAAACTTTTCAGAAATAGAAGTAGAGGCTGCTTTGGCTTTTGGAGAATGAGCCTGTTGTGCCACTTTTTAGATGACAGCTGAAAAGCAGAAAGGGAGACAAGTATATTTAGCAGATTTAACCTGTGAGTTGATGCCTGCTGGGTTCTTGGGCAGTTAAATCTATGCAAAGGGACGAGGCAGAGGGTATCTGTCTATCTTTATAAATGAGATGAAAAGGATGGTATATATTTAAAAAAAAAAAAAAAAAAAAAAAAAAAAGATAGTTACTATCATGGTAACTACTGAAAAAAATCAAGAAGACTTAACACTAATGTGGATATAAAGACTCGGGGGAATGATTTCTTATTAGTAGGCTTACTAAGGAAATACAAAAATATGATTAAAACAAAATGTAGAGATGTCAACAGTTTACAGGCTGGTTTGGCCCAGTTCCGTGAGTAGCAGGGCAGAGGGATTTTGCAAAATCTGTGCCACCAGAAAAGGGAAACAGGGGATCCCAAATTAATTAAAAACAGCGGCAACAATCTGAGGAGAAACAAACTAATTTACTAAATATGGTATCGGAATGCAAGATAACACACCATGATATAATATAATTAGAACTGAAGCTAACAAATCAAATACAATGAGAGAGAGAATGTCTGAAAGGTGGATAGGCCTCACCATAACGCTGGGGTGAGATGCGCAGTTCGGTTGAGCAGCAGGGAGACAGGAGAAGAGCTGACAAGGAAGAGCAGATGAAGAAGAGCACATCAGGTGACCTTGCCAGGAGTTATATCTCCTCTCTGACTGCAAAGCTCCCTGGGGAATGTAGTTCTTCTTCTCTTCTGGACAGGTACCTGGAACTTGAGCATTAACAGTTAAACTCCCAGTGCCCCACATGATGTTACGATGTGGAATACTGATAACTAATAATCATAAAACCATGACAGTAGAGATCTATTTGGAGGAGACATACCTTTCAGTTTGGTGATCCTGTCCTTGTTATTAAGTAACCTACTCAAAAACATAAGCCATTTTTATTTATAGAAGTTTTTATTGTTATAGGGTGCAATTTCTGTCATTGCAACTTTTAAAAGTTTCCCAGAGTTTCAACATTCTGATGTTTTTTTATCTGTGACAAGCTTTTTTTTTTTTTTTTTTTTTTTCCATAATCCAAAAGTTCTACTCTGTTTTAATACTACTAAAAAAAGAAAAAAAAAAAAAAAAGTTCTTAGTTTAGAGGGTTGACATCCAAATCTTCCAAAGTACCTACATGAATTTGTGCATACCAGAAATTTCACAGAAGGCAAAAGGGCTGTTTAACTCTGGTGCCATGCTATAGATCCTTGTAGGGCCAGGGACAAAACACTTGCCAGTGCTTAGTGGCTGAGCATGTACATGTGCGTGTACACCTAAATTATTTGCTGGAAAGCGAATACAGATGTTGGTTGATACCTCTTCTTTACAGGGTTGATAGAATTGACAACTAAAAATAAGCAGAATAACTAAAAAATGAGAGAAGACATATTATATGAAAACGAGACAGGAATAAATTGGCAATTAAGGTAAAGGACATCAGTAAATATTTCTATAAATACATCAACAGCAAGAGGAGAGCTAGGGAGAACCTCCATCCCTTGTTGGATGCTGAGGGCAACTTGTTGACTAAGGATCAGGATAAAGCTGATGTATTTAATGCCTTCTTTTTCTCAGTCTGCAATAGTAAGACTTGTTACTCCCTGGGAACACAGCCCCTTGTGCTGGTAGATAGGGATGGCGAACAGAATAGGCCCTACATGATCCATGATGATATGGTTTTGGACCTGCTCCATAAGCTGGGTGCTCACAAGTCCATGCTAAGCCACCCTCCATCAACCTTTGGCAGTCTTGGGTAACCAGAAGTGTTCCACTACATTGGAGACTGGCAAATGTGACACCTATCTTCAAACAAGGCCAGAAAGGTGATCCTGGTAAATACAGACCCCGGTGGCGGGGAAGTGTTTGTAATGGATAATCTCTGGAGCCATCATGGACCAATTAAAGATCAACCAGGGAATCAGGCCCAGTCAGCATGGGTTTAAGAATGGTAGATCCTGTTTGACATGCCTGATTTCATTCTATGACCTGTTTAGTGGATGAAAGTAAGGCTGTCGTTGTAGTCTACCTGGACTTCAGTAAAGCCTTTGACACTGTCCCCTCACAACATCCTCGTGGAGAAGCTGGCTGCTCATGGTTTGGATGGGCATATGGTCCACTGGGTGAAACAATGGTTGGATGGCTGGGCCCAAAGAATTGTGGTCAGTGGAGTTAAACTGAGTTGGCAGCCAGTCATGAGTGGTGTCCTCAATGGCTTTGTGCTGGGGCTGCTCCTATTCAATGTCTTTATTAATGATCTTGATGAGGGGCTTGAGAGCACCCTCAGTGAATTTGCAGAAGGCCAATGGCATCCTGGATTGTATCAGGAATGGTGTGATGAGAAGGACTAGGGAAGTCATCCTGCTCTTATACTCAGCATTGGTGAGGCCTCACCTCAAGTACTATGTTCATTTTTGGGCACCTCAGTACAGAAAGGACATGGAGGTGCTGGAGCAGGTCCAAAGAAGGACAACAAGGCTTGTGAAGAGCTTGGAGAGTATGCCCTATGAGGAGTGACTGAAGGAACTGGGCTGTTTAGTCTGAGGAAGTTGGCGCAGAGGGGAGACCTTATTACTCTTTTCCAATATCTGAAAGGTGCTTACAGTAAGAGTGGTGTTGGACTTTTCTCATTGGTGACAGGTGACAGGACAAGAGGAAATAGCCTCAATTTGTGCCAGGGTAAGTTTAGTTTCTTTACAGAAAGGGTTGTTAAGCACTGGAATAGGCTCCTCAGGGAGGTGGTTGAGTCACCATCCCTGGAAATGTTTAAAAACCATTTGAATGCGGTGCTCAGGGACATGACTGTCTCGCTCCAATTTATAGGAGGGAGAGGAGATTCTTTTTAATATCTGTATACCCAGCATGACATTAAGAAACAACAGTTCAAATTTTGGTCCGACCAATTTATTAAGATCTTAATTGGGGAGGTGGGGAAGGGGAGGACACGATTATGAATTAGGGTAATGGGGAAGGGAAGGAGGGTGATAGAAAAGGGAGGAAAGAAGAAGCAAGGAGTCTTTATAGGAAGCAAGAGGGAGATAGTCACCACCATGGATTCAGCGTGGTTCGTAGTTCATTCTTCAGTAGTTGTGGGTCATCAGGCATTGTTCCATTGAGGACGATGGTGATGATGGCGATGATGGCTCCTTTTCAGTGGTAGTACAAACTTATTTATAAGTCCAAAGTGGTCGAGTCATCTCTCTTTGGAGTGACAGCTCAAATCCAAAGTATTTGAGTCAGCTCTCCTTGCAGTGACAGTTTCTGGCTTTGGGATCTCAGCAGAAACTCCTTTGTTCTTATCTTCCTGGCCTTGCCAGCAGATAAGAGGGAGCAGGGAGACGCCAATTTGTATCCTTCACAGGATACAATGGTATCGTCCCCCAGTTTCCCATAGCAAACAGGAGTTATTTGATCACAGGTTAGATCTTCTGCCAGAAAATAGTCCTGAGCGCTATCTTCCGAAGGCAAACAGCTAAAATTGTCCACACAGTGATGTTGACTGCCACGCGACAAAACCCATCAGTCATCTCCTAGACAAGTTATTCTTATCACAAGAAATACCTCAGGAAGCGAGATATGGGGGGAAAGAAAAAAAAAACAAAGAAGGATTCATACAATGGTTTAGCAGAGGGTTGTTAGAGTTAGGGTAGCATGGCTAGGTTGTGATTGGATTTGATGATCTTTAAGGTCTTTTCCAACCTGAGCAATTATATGATTCTGTGAGTCTGTGAAAAGCATACACACACACACAAAATAAAAAATAATAATTAGAAAAATAAAATGAAGGACATGAGAGGTTTAGATGCAGTCCAATGTTTACCTGTTATTTTCTACAACAAATCCTAACTGAACTACTTAGCATTCCCATTCAGATGGGAAATATATATAAATAATTAAAGATTATTAGAGTGTTTTAATGGTTATAATGCAGCAGAAATATTTCACAGACTATGAAAAATAAATCATAATTAATGTAGGAAAGATAGTGAGAAGTCAGTGGAGTATAAGAAAACTGTTGTCAATTGATCAGTTGATAAATCCTGTTATTATTGTACAGAGAATCACAGAATTACTTAAATTGAAAGTAGCCATAAAGATTATCTAGTTCTAACTCCCTTCGCAATGGTCCAGGTTGCCACCCTCAAGGTCAGGCTGCCCAGGGCCCCATCCAACCTGGCCTTGAATACTTGCAGGGAAGGGGCATCCACAGCTCCTATGGGCAGCGTGTGCCACTGTGTCACCATCCTCCTAGTAATGAATTTCTGTCTAACATCTAATCCAAATCCCCACTCTTTTAGCTGAAAACCATTTGCCCTTGCCCTATCACTATCAGACTGCATACACGGTCTGCCTTCATCCTGTTTGTAAGCTGTCTTTCAAGTACATTACAGCATACCAGTGCCTTCTCTTCCCAAGTGAAATAAGCCCAGCTACCTTAATCTTCTTTCGTAGGATATAGATGCTCCAGCCCTCTGATTGTCTTCAAGGACAAGGGGCGAGCCTTCAGAGGGATCTAAATAAGCTGGATCGCTGGGCTGAGATTAATGGGATGAGGTCCACCAAGGCTAAGTGCCAGGTCTTGCACTTTGGCCACAATAACCCCATGCAGAACTATAGGCTTTAAGCAGAGTGGTTGGATGACTGTGAAGAGGAAAGGGACCTGGGGGTGTTGGTTGATGCTCGGCTGAACATGAGCCGACAGTGTGCTCAGGTGGCCAAGAGGGCCAATGGCATCCTGGCCTGCATTAGAAATAGTGTGGCCAGCAGGAGCAGGGAGGTGATCATCCCCTGTACTCAGCACTGGTGAGGCCGCACCTCGAGTACTGTGTTCAGTATTGGGCCCCTCACTATGAGAAAGGAATTGAGGCCCTGGAGCATGTCCAGAGAAGGGCAACGAAACTGGTGAGGGGTCTGGAGCACAAGTCTTATGAGGAGCAGCTGAGGGAGCTGGGATTGTTCAGTCTGGAGAAGAGGAGGCTCAGGGGAGACCTCATTGCACTTTACAACTTCCTGAGGGGAGGTTGTGATGAGGAGGGGTTTGGCTTCTTCTCCCAGGCAACAAACAGGACCTGAGGAAATGGCCACAGGTTGTACCGGAGGAGGTTTAGGTTAGACATAAGGGAGAACTTTTTCTCTCAGAGGGTGATCAGGCACTGGAATGGCTGCCCAGGGAGGTGGTGGAGTCGCCGTCCCTGGCAGTGTTCAAGAGGTGTCTGGATGAGGAGCTACAAGATATGGATTAGAGTTTTGTGGTAACAGTGGCAGTGGAAGGATGGTTAGACTAGATGATCTTGCAGGTCGTTTCTAACCTTGAGATTCTATGATTCTACGATCTTTGGACTCACTTCAAGAGCTCCATTCTTCTTGTTCTGGGGACCCTTGGATGGAAAATTCCAGATGGAGTCTCAGTAGGGCATAGAAGGACAATCACCTTCCTCAACCTGCTAGCCACTATTCTTTTGATGGAGTCTAAGATACAGTTGTTCTTCCTGGCTGAAAGCACACCCTGCTGGTTTATGTCCATGTTTTCATTCACCAGAACTCTGAAATCCTTCTCCACAGGTCTGCTCTCAAGGAGTTCTAGTCTGTACGCATGGGATCTTGGACAGAGTGGAAAACATTGCACTTGGCTTTGCTGAGCTTCATTACATTCACGTAGGCCCACTTCTCAAGGGATGGCATCCCTTCTTTCTGTTGTATCACTTACACCACTCAATTTGATGTCATCAGTAAACCTGTTGTAGGTGCACTCAATCTCATCAGCAAACATGCTCTTGGTGCAATCAATCCCACTATGTAAATCATCGATAAAGGTCTCGAAAACTCCTTGGAGATACCACTCATGACCTGCCTCCATCTGGTCTACATCTTTTGACCACAACCCTCTCTCTACAGCACCCAAACAAATTTTTATCAATTCAATAGTCCAGCCTTCAAATTCATAAGGATGGATGTTACACCACACCAAAGGCCTTGCAGAAATCCAAGTAGACAGCATCAGTTACACTTTTTTCGTCCACATTTCCTGTCCAGAACAAGGACATGTCAACCGAAAAGATGTAGCATCCGTAGATTGAGATAAAAATGGTAATTGTGTAACTGTGTATATATACACACATATGTGTATTGTATGTATATATATGTAAAATATTATTTTATAGTGTATATCAAATGTTAAATATGTAATTATATTGTATAATAAATATATACAGTTATGTAATGGTAAACTATTATACAATAATAATATGATAATATATAATATGCTGTAAGATAATACGTATAATGTATAATATAATGTATATACAGAACAAGTTATGCAAATACAATAGCTTACCACCTGCAGACTGTTGTCAGGCCCCAGGTTTCAGCTGCTCACCTTGGCTAACTCCCCTCAGTGTTATAGTTTCCAAGATCTGACTGTTAATTGAAAGTTCAGCATCACAGTCATGTCTTCGATTATTTTTCCCTAGATGAATTGCCTGTACTGTGGCTCATCTACACTTTAGAGTTTTGTGACATCGTTATGGAATTCCTCACCTCTGTCAACGCTTACTCACAGCCGCTTCATCTTCAAAGTTACAGACTTCACTGTTCACTTCTTCTAAAAATTTTTCACTACTACATTCAGTGAAACCAGTCTTAACACCAGCCCTCTGGCTTTTGCAAGCACTGCTAGCTCTTTTCTGTCCTGAAGAGACACCTTTAAATTCATCTGTGTTATTTTGTAAAGCCTTGATTTGTTATTATATAGTGAAATATCTTGCTTGGGGGGAAAAAAAGAATCCAAAACAATTAAAGTTAGCACTGATATTTCAATGCAAAGTGTTGTCTTGACACTACAGAGCATATCATTTTCTAGAGTAAAAAATAATCTACAGTTTGAAAACTAGAATCAGAATAACTCTATGATTTCAGAAGAACATCACACAGACTTGTGCTTTAAAAAACAAAAACAAACAAATGGAAAAAAAAAAAAAAAAAAAAAAAACAGCTGCAGGCACAGGAAAGTAGTCCCAGGGATGAAATTAACTCAATTGCTTTATAATGTATTCTACACTCTTTACAACTTTTGTATTTTTACAGGAATACATTAGTTAAAGTAACAATTATCAACTGATTTTGATTGTTTCTGCACACAGTGTAACAGTGGGGTGGAAAATATTCACATAAACTAAAAAAGTTTTTTCCAAATGAAAACACAAAAAAGTGAATTCAAATTTAGCTTATTTTTTTATACAGTTACCTGAAGAAAATGAGCTCCTACTTGACACTACCACAGCAGTTAGGATGGAAAGCATACTAAGCATTGACTAAGTGAAATGCTAAATTATGTCTCAGTGAAGCACAACATCAACCAAGTGCGTCAAGAGATGAGCTTAAAGGAGCTTGACAATGTACACTTTTCATGTACATGGAAATCCAGATCACAGGTTGCTAAAGTCAAAAGAAATACTAAATACTAGTAGAAATATCAAACTCAGTAGAATCAGACTGTATATTTTAAGCTGGACTGGACGTGATGGCATCTATCTGACACTATCAATTTTTGTTATAAGATAAACTAAAAATCCATGTCAGAGCATATCTTGAAATTCCAAGCATTGGAATCTAAAATTTGTTATGATTCTGAATGTAGCAAACTAACCAACTTCATGTAATCACAGGAATGCCTCTTAATTGGTGAGACCTAACATGGTCTGTTGCTTTTAACCCTGTGAAATTGTTATACTTCAGTGAGCCTTATCAAGGCATATCTGACACTTCTGTTGTGACTGGTAATTCTTAAGGCTCAACATGGAAAAGAGCCTGAGCAGCACTATTGACTTACTTCACAGAGTCGCAAATCAAAGAATTGCAGGGGTTGGAAGAGACCTCAAGAGATCATTGAGTCCAGCCCCCCTGCCAATGCAGTAACCCTACTACAGGCTGTAGGTGTCCAGATGGTCTTGAATATCACTATCGATGGAGACTCACACCCCCTCTGGGCAATCTGTTCCAGAGCTCCATCACCCTTGTCATAAAGAGGTTTCGCATGGCTGCACAGAACTTCCTATTTTCAAAGTTTAGTCCATTACTCTTTGTCCTATCATTATATACCGCTGAGAACAATCCAGACTGATTCACTTGCCTCCCACTTCCCCTTAGATATGTATAAACACTAATCAGATATCCCCTCATCCTTGTTTTCCTCAGACTGAACAGACCCAGGTTTCTCAACCTTTTCTCATGCAGGAGATGCTCCAGGTCCTTTAGCATCTTGGATGATTCTTGTGGATTTCCAGGACTTCTCATTTTCCCTTTGCCAGTTTTAGCATTCAGAACACATTTCAGAATAAATTCTGATTCCCAAATAAAGTCCCTCAGTTTACATCACCGCATGATTAAGCAGGCAGTTATGAGCTTCCACATAGGCTTATACATTCATAGGTACTGCTTATAGATCATTCAGACCGGCAAATTACACTGAAAAACTACTGCATCACATGCTGTTGAATGACAGCATTTAGAAAAGCTTGGATTGCTTTTGAATCTTGGTGGCAGGCACAAAAACCTACACTGCAAAGGGGTTGATTTTTTCACTTTTAACTGAAAATATTTAGTATTGAAATGTGAAAACTGAAAAAAAAATCAGATTGAAAGCTGTCCGATTATGACTGCTTGACATCTTGTCAGACGACTCCTATGGGGTATGATTTCATCAAGAAAATGTTACACAATTTGAATCTACAACAATACAAAGAATCTTTTAAAATACATATTTTTCTCTGTTTTTATGCCCTTTTTGAGTGAGCTATTCTTTTCAAGTATACATAAGGAGAAAAAGTAAAAATTTATCTGGCAGGATTATTTACCCCTTGGACTGTGCACATCGTGCATTGGTTATAAAATACATTCTAAGCTATAAACCTAAATACATGGAGAAGCAAGAATGAACTGCTTTCAAACTATTCAGTCAGTTGGAGTTACTTGGTTGCAAGTAAGTCTTGTAATGTGACAGTGTTTAGGTCAGTAGGTCAAAGATAAGTATGACTCATCTTCACAAGTGTCAGATACCAAACTCCCTTCTTTCCCCTAGCACACACTCATCATATTCTACAGGTATATGAGAAATTTGACAAGTATATGAGTGATAAAAGGAAGGCCAGGGAAGATGTCAGCCCTCTCTGGAAGGAAACTGGAGACCTGGTCAGGAGGATATGGACGAAGCTGAGATGCTCAATTACTTCTTTGCATCAGCATTCACCAGCAAGGGCTCTTGCCACACTGCCCAAGTTGCAGAAAGCAAAGATAAGAGCTGGGAGAAGGAAGATCTGTATGCTATAAGTGAAGGTCAGGTTCAAGACCATCTAAAGAACCTGAAGGTGCACAAATCCATAGGACACGACAAGATCCAGCCATGGTTTCTGTGGGAACTGGCAGATGAAGTTGCTAAGCCACTATTCATTGTATCTGAAAAGTCATGGCAGACTGGTGAAATTATCACTTATACCACTGAAAAAGGCAGAACATAACCCCCATCTTCAAGAAGGGAAAAAAAGATCTAGGGAACTACAGTCAGTCTCAGTTCTGTGCCTGGCAAGATCACAGAGCAAGATCTTCCTGAAGTTCCTACTGACGTATATGGAAAGTAAAGATGAGGTGATTGGTGGTAAACAACATGGCTTCACCAAGGGTAAGTCATTCCTGACAAACTTGGTGGCCTTTTATGATTGAGTTACAGCATCAATGGATAAAGGAAGAAAAACTGATGTCATCTACCTGGACTTGTGCAAAGCCATTGACTCTGTTCCGCATGACACCCTGGTCACTAAATTGGAGAAAAATAGTTCCACTGGATGGGCCACTCGTTGGTAAGGAATTGGCTGGATGGTTGCACTCAGAAAGTTGTGGTCAACAGCTCAGTGTCCAAGTGAAGATTGGTGATGAGTGGCATTCCTCAGGGACTGATGCTGGGACATGTGCTGTGTAATATCTTTGTAGGTGACATAGAGAGTGGGATCAAGCGCACCCTGAGCAGATTTGCAGACGATACCAAGCTGAGTGGTGCAGTTGACAAGCTAGAGGGAAGGGCTGCCATCCAAAGGGATCTGGACAGGCTAGGAAGTGGGCCCATGCCATCCTTCTGAAGATCAACAAGGCCAAGTGCAAGGTACTGCGCCTGGATCAAGGCAACCCCAAGCATAGGTACAGGTTGGGCAGAGGATGGATTAAAAGTCGTGTTTGAATGATTTGAGGGTGTCGGTTGAAGAAAGACAACATAAGCCTTCAAAGTACACTTGCAGTCCAAAAAGCCAATGGTATCCTGGGTTGATCAAGAGAAGCATGACCAGCAGATCAAGGGAGGTGATTTTGCCCTGCTACTCTGCTCTCATGAGGCACCACCTGGAACACAGTATCCAGTTTCTGGGCTGCTCAGTACAAAAAGAACATTGAGATATTGAAGTGGGTCCAGAGATGTTGGCCCTCAGTCAAGTTAGAGAGCTCTCACAGTTTCTTGTAGCATCAGAATAGTTTTCCGAATAGTTCTCCTAGTAGTTCTGCTTTTTTGTGTTCAATAAACAACTTATATACCATTCACTTACAAGCCAGGAATCCCTGTCTCTATAATCAGTTAATTGGCCTAGCTTCTCCCAAAACACCGTGATAAAGGATGAAAGGTTCCTGAAGTGTGATAAGATTGCCCCCCTGTCACGGACATAGATCGATCTAGTCAACTCCGTGACACCCCTGAAAATATCAATACTTGTAATACTTGTAATATTTAACAAACACAAATAATCCCTTTGAATAAACTTGAACTTAATAATGTTTAAAAATAAAATGCTACTTTACAACTAGCGAACTAGAGAATTAACTCGTAATTGTCTTATTTGGGGGGCTGTACTAAAAGTGCCCTCCTTTGTCAAAAAAGTTAAGCAAATGTAGCCTTGTGCTAAATAACTACTTCTCTGTAGGATGATAATTCAGTACTTAGTGTAGAAACTATTATTTCTCTGATGAAATCTTTGAAATCTTACTTTTTGTAAATCCCCTTTTCTTCAGGCTTAAGCTTTAGTGACCAGGAGATTGATACTACTAGATCTTCCCAACAATGTATTTCTTGTTTATGTTCTCTTGGCCCACTGATCCCTTGATATTTAGTTTGCAAGTATTACATTCTCTTCCAAGCTTATCTACTTTTTCATGGCTGTGTCACAAATGAACTCAAGAGAAGAATTATACATTGGATAATCAAAATGAGCAAAGATAATAAAATATTCAAAAATTTCAGATATGCAAGAGGGTAATAAGATTCAGTAAAAAAAATAGCAATCGCAACCACCAAGAACAATAACAACAAAATAACCAAAACACCACAAAACTTTCATTTTAAAGACAGGATTTGAATGCAACTTTCGTTGCCTTTTCATGCTGAAGCAATAAGCCCAAGACATCTACGTATATACAAGGTATTTCAGGATAGTTTGATCTGAATTTTAAATTTAGAATAACTGATGTTTTCCAGTCATCTGATGTTAAATTTATAAGCAGTATAATGCTATATTTTGCATACTCTTATAAAATATGACATACTCAAAATCCAAGGAAATTTTACGGAAGAGTTATATTCAATATGTTTTTTAAAATACTAGTTACACAAGTCACAATCTTTATTCACCTGATAACGTAGCATTCGTGAGAATACTTTTTGTGGGCATATGTGGGACTATTTTTATTTACTGATGATTACTTAAATTATCAGCCATCCATATCTGTTCTTTCGATTATGTTTGTGATGTAGTCTTAGCTTTCAGCTTGCAAATGAACTGTTATCAACCATATCTTAATACTCAAAAATTCAGATACAGAGCACTTTAAATAGGTACAAGGTAGCATATATCAGTGGGAAGATTTGGGTTTATCTTAACTGACTAAATTTATATTTAAAGCACAGAATCACACAAAGATATGATCAAGACTTCTAGAGTATTCTAACGGATCTGAAATGTATTTTCTGTTAACATCCATTAGCATTTCTTATTTGATTAACACCTCTCAATTAGAGGAAGTAATGTAGATATGTAAAATAATGCTTGTTCAGCAAAATAATCTAACATATTTTTAACTGTAATCTTTTAATCCACCTTTCCCGGTTTCCTGGAATTTGACTTAAACCAAATTAGAAAACAACTAATACATGCCTTTTTTTATGCATGACAACCATATAGTCTTAATGGTCTGCAATGTTCCAGTGCCTAAAATTTAGTACAGATTATTTTTAATGATATTTTTAGGTCTAACTTATATTCACTGCAATACTGGATTGAATTCCAATGTTAACATTGTAAGTTGTTATTTTTATGTTTTGCAATTCAGTAGTGTACATTTCTCTATTTAGAACACAGATACATGCTATTTTTCTCTAAAATTTTGACCTTTTTTTTTTCACCTACTCTATGGATAATATTTCCCTTTGAATTCTGTAGGGCAAGAGCATCTTTTTTGATTTCTTAGATGAACATATTTCTACAAATTTAAGCATATTATGACATACTGCTGTGGGTGTGGTATTTATGGCTTAGATTCAGAGGTCTATTGTGACAAGCTACACATGTGAATGGTTGAGTTAGTCCTTCTCTTTCCCTTCTACTTTCTGAAAATAATTCCTGAACTGTGCAAGAAATCTCTTTGCCCAGGAACTGTGGAAGTCAAGGTCCGTTTTCCATCATATATTCATTGATTTATAGCCAGTAACACTGACTTGTGCTAGACTGAGTATATACTTTAGGGACTTTGTTATGACTCTAAGTCTGATTTTATGGAATGACAAAATCATTTATGTCTATACTCACTTTGCTGGCCACCTACAGAAGTGCCTTTTTGTTATTTCTTAACATTATTTGCAAAATATTTACTTGATGTAATAACTGCAGATGTTTTATAATGGGAAAATAAAATTTAAATTCATACCATAGAGACTTTTATGCAAAGCCAAAGGTAAATTAATTGTGCATTATATAGTTACCAGATTAAAAAATCTTATGTATCAAAATTGGAGTAAATAAAAATGTAATGCTGCCACATCTACAAATGTGTTGCACATTAAAGAGTGGTGGTGATAAGGTATAATATTTTCAATCTTATCCTCTTTAGAATAAGTGTCCTGCTTATGGCTATTTGTCCTAGTTCCAACAGAAGAGAGTTAATTTTGCCTTCATAGTGTCTGGTATGATTCTATGGAAAAAATATGGCTTTAGGAAAAAAACAGTGCTGATAATACCCCAGTGTTTTAGTTGTTGCTGAGCAGTACTGTACAAAACTGAGGTGTTTCAGCTTCTCAACTTCTTGTACTGTTCCACTAGTGAGAGGTGCTGAGAGAGTAGAAGGAATTGGAAGGGAACAGAACCAGGACAGCCTGAACAAAACTGCCCAAAGGGGTACTCCATACCATATGACAACACATCAAGAAAACCTTGAAAAATAGTGTGGAATTGGCTGGGCAGGAGCCCACGGCTTGGGAACTGGTTAGACATCACTCAAGAAAGATAAGCAATTTGCTTGTGCATCACCTGTTTTGTATTTATAATAGTAATTATAAAACATATAGAAATTACATATATATATATATATATAATCATAATTACTATTATGTTTGTTTGTTTGTTTTTCTTTTCCTTTTCTATTTTAGTAAATAGTCTTTACCTCAATCTCCAAGTTCAATTTTGTGGAGCTTTTTTTGATTCTCTCTGCCATCCCACTGGGAGAGAGTGAGTGAATGACTATGTGGTGATTAGCTACTTGCTCGGTAAAACTACAACGCGCTGCCATCCTTATGTTAACGCTTTTTTTATAACAGAGTCTTGAGAACTGACATCAATACAGCTACATAATCTTCTCCGCAGAATATAAAGAGATTGATTCCTGACAGAGTGAAAAGTGTGAATGAGAGCTTTGGAGCAAGCCCTGTGGTACCTCAGACAGTGACTTGTGGCTTTTGAATGAAAAAAAAAAAAACCAAAAACAGAACACTCTTGCTCTCCACAGAGCTTTTTTTTCAGCAGATTCTCGAATTAATTCCACATTGTGGCTACATCCTAGGAAGCCTTATTTATGGAAAAGCCCACTCTAAAGGTTGCAGCAATTGCTGCTTATGTGCAGTAGGACACCTAGCAATGTCCAATCTCTGTTATTTTAAAAGCATAAGTGAGTCAGTAGGTAGTAAAATCAAGAAAAGAACAGGAGGTTGAGGATGCTATTCAATCTATATGCATTCTGTGATTCAGCTAGTTTTCTTTGCTATTATTTTTTCTTACAGGGCAAGTTTCTCATACATAAATCCAGAATAAAAATGTGTAATTAACCAGATATTCTGAAAGGACCAGTGCTGCTGTTTGTCGTATGCTGTCGTTTGTTCTAAAAACTTAAATCCTTCACAGTAGACATAGGCTAATTTTCAGTTGCAGGTATTTTATGCAGGGCAGTTTGGAACTCTGTAGCTTCTTGGTAAACCACACTATTTTCCTTTAAATGACACTTTTCTGCAACTTTGTTTAATGAGTTGGTTGGCAATGCTAGCATGGAAATGCACCTCCCTGCAGGGAAGTGATATTTCAAGACTGGGAAAAACTGGTTGAACTTGTATGCCTTTATAATGAATAAATGCTAAAGTGACTAAAATAGAGCACCTTGATGCAGTTCAAGTAAAATCCAAGTGTTTCATCAATTTCAACAGGAATTCATGCAGAATAACAGAGTAAAATTTGAAATGAATCAACATGTTTCTTTGGAGATGAGAACAAAATTATGAGGTGGTCCTAATTTGAGAAGATCAAGAAAACTTGTCTTACTTTCTTTGATATGAGGACCCAAATATCTTTCTAATGACTGTTTCTAATGCACAGGGTTTTAATGATGAAAATGTGAAACCCTGAAGCAGCAGCTGGGTGAGCTAGACCTAAGACAAAAGAGAAGCACAATTTAATAAGTTTGTCAAGAGCGAAAGAAAAGTCAGACTATCTTTGTTATACTGCCAAGGTATTGGGTAAGAAAGCTGAAGAATTTGGGTCCCTCTGAAACAAGCTACAATTAGAGATACTTCCTTCAAGTTTGAAACATCTGTGTTATAAATTACTACTGATTTTTCCAGTAGATAATGAAAGTAATATATTTAGGAAGAGCATACGATCAGCTGTGACTACTTATTGGTAAACTGATACTAGATAGGGAAATAATTCTGTATTTTACAACTTCTAGTTAACTTTGTAGTGGTTTACAATGATGGCCAACTAAATGTTGCCACAATGCTCTCTCACTGCCCCTCATCAAGGGGACAATGGGGGAGAAAATAAGATGGAAAAATGGAATGTCTTACAGGTTGAGATAAGGATAATTAAATTAAAGGAAATAAAAAGGGGGGATAAAAACAGCAAAGGTTGCATGGAAGCAAAGAGAGACAAAACAACTGTTCTTTGCTTTTCATCAGCAATTTATGTTTGGTTACACCACGCAAAGCATCACCTCAGTGGGTGCAGCAGGATAACATAATTTTTACAATAAGATCACTTCCTTTTACTTCTCTTTCCCAGCTTTTATTGTAAAGGGTAACATCACACAGTATGGAAAATCCCTTTGGTTTAAGTACTAGTGATGTCCTCTCTCCATCCTACTACTGGCACCAGACTGGTTGTAGAGAGCCCTGATGCTGTGCCATCACTGCTCCAAAATAAACAAAAAATTGACATGCCTACAACACTTTCTAGCACAGCACTCCGTAGAATGCTGTGGGTAAAATGAACTCCATCCTGCCCAGTCCTGGTAAAAATTTTCATTTAACCTGCTTCTTAGTATCTTGATCAATGAACAACCATCTTGTTGATCTGAAACACATCCTTCAAAGTAATTTTTATAAACTGTTCACCGAACTGATGATAACACCCTAATTCGTGGTTGTACAAGCCTGTGTGAGCCAGTAGGCCAACTCAGTCTCTCAATTAAATAGCACTATTCAGAATTTGTCTGCAATAAGAAAAAGAAATGTCTAAATGTGTTACAGGATGATGCATTCCAGGAGTCTTAAATTCTACTGTTTTTTTTAACATGAATCTTTCCTGGCTTCATTACTGATCTGAGCTGGCCTATTAAGAGAGCAGCATCTGCTCTGCTGTATCTTCTGAATCCTAAACCACATGACCTTAAGTCTGGTACAAAACTTCAGTAGAAAAATATCTTAGAAGATTATTTTTGCACTAGCCTCATTTTTTTTTATTTATTTTTTTTAACTTTCTGGAAAGGGAAAAACATGTCTTAAAATATCTGCTGATTAAACTTTCATACACTCTTGTTAGGAATTCTTTCAGCATCATTTTTAATATGTGTATTATTAAGTTAAGAGTTTGCCAAGGAATATGCCTATGGTCACAGAAACTTTCAGTAGGCTATAAACAGCCAGTGATACTCAATACATTATCTTAGAGTTCTTGCTAAGCATATAACAGAATCATTTAACTAGAAAGAAAAGCATCTCCATAAAAAGGCCAATTAGGAGACACAGACCTTAAAATGAAGTGTATTTCAATTTTTCCAGAATGAAACTTAGTCAGAATTGATAAGCATCCACTAGTTACACAGGCAGATACCTGTGAACATTTTGCAGCCTTCAGAAATACATTCCCCAGTGGTGTTTTTCTCAAATGCTTGTCCAGTGTTTAATATACATACAATTAATAGAATCTACAGCCTCTTCTCTGTATCACTGTGTTGATATTCTCTGGATGGCATTAGTTTCTGAAAATGCAAATAAAAAAAGAACCATACTTTAGAGAACTAAAACACAAATACTTCTGGTAGAAGTTTCCTATGCCAGTTCTTTATTTCTTTGAATGTGAGAATAATTCTCTACCAAAAGGAAAAGATGAAAATAATTGCAGGAACTACAAAGAAAAGCTTCAGATCCTAACAGACTTTAAGCACTCAGATTTTGTCTTTGTTTCTGATGCTCGATATATTGCACTGACTACAATTTTCTCTTCTGTGCTTTGCCTTTCCAGTGGTATTCTCAAATAACCTCTCTAAAAGGGTTTAACCGAGTATGCTTAAATTAAACACAATAAGGGAAACCACAAAAACCACCAACAACTGGTGGAAATAAGGCAACCCCAAAACTTTTTGTACTCTTCATTTGTGTGAATTTTCAGTGTCTTCTTTTTTTTTTAATTATTAATCCCAAGTCTTCTCTAATTAGATAAATATGCTTTAGACCACAGACTGCATCATATTCCCACTGAGATTCTAAACGGGTTGAAGTCTACTTATTGGCATTGTAAAGTGCCAATAACCTCCAGCCTGTTAAAAATGGTTAGTAATGATAACAATAGTTTTACAAAGCTCTTATGATTTTCTCTGTCTATCTCAGCTTTTCTGGTGACCTGATTTTATAATCAAACAAGTGCAGAGATTTTTCTACTTCAAACTTCTAGATTCTAAAAAATAGAGATGTCAGAATTACTGGTCATTTTTACATGCAATAGAAGCTTTGTGAAATGTTATGAACCATAACACTTTCAGCAAACGTGAATTTTCTGACACTTTCATTTCATTAATGGGATGAGGTTTAACAAGGTCAAGTGTCGGGTCCTGCACTTTGGCCACGATAACCCCATGCAGAACTATAGGCTTTAAGCAGAGTGGTTGGATGACTGTGAAGAGGAAAGGGACCTGGGGGTGTTGGTTGATGCTCGGCTGAACATGAGCCGACAGTGTGCTCAGGTGGCCAAGAGGGCCAACGGCATCCTGGCCTGCATTAGAAACAGTGTGGCCAGCAGGAGCAGGGAGGTGATCATCCCCTGTACTCAGCACTGGTGAGGCCGCACCTTGAGTACAGTGTTCAGTTTTGGGCTCCTCACTACAAGAGAGACGTTGAGGCCCTGGAGCATGTCCAGAGAAGGGCAACAAAGCTGGTGAGGGGTCTGGAGCATAAGTCTTATGAGGAGCAGCTGAGGGAGCTGGGATTGTTCAGTCTGGAGAAGAGGAGGCTCAGGGGAGACCTCATTGCTCTCTATAACTTCCTGAAGGGAGGTTGTGGTGCAAAAGGGTCTGGTCTCTTCTCCCAGGCAAATAGTAGAACCCGAGGAAATGGCCAGAAGTTATACCAGAGGAGGTTTAGGTTGGACATTAGGAGAAACTTTTTCTCTCAGAGGGTGGTCAGGCACTGGAATGGCTGCCCAGGGAGGTGGTGGAGTCGCCATCCCTGGTAGTGTTCAAGAGGCGCCTGGATGAGGAGCTATGAGATATGGCTTAATGCTAGTGGTACTAATAGGAATGGGAGGGTGGTTGGACTAGATGGTCTTGCAGGTCGTTTCCAACCTTGCAATTCTGTGATTCTGTGATTCTATCTCTGTTGCAAACCACATATTTTCCCTGGTTTGCATTACAACAGTTAATCCACCAAGATACTGCATGCAGCACATCATGCTTATTCTAAACTAGTCCCCAGAGCTATGGTGACAAGACCTGCACTGTCAGAAATCATGAATGAACTTAATAGAGCTGATCTGACTCAGAAAGCAGTAGAGTAATTCTGTTCACTCATATTTATCACAGAAATTCACCTTGCAGTTGAAACATATTAAATATATGCTTGTACTAATATTAAATTGATGAAAGCTAATGACAGAAATATAGATGTTTTTTCTACACTTGTATGGATGTATCTTCTATTATGAAAATATAATTATTGTTTGATGTTTGACTTCATTGCCATACAATAGTGATGCATACAGGAAAACTGGTTTTGACTGCAGCGTCCAACATCTGTAAGGAAAGAGAATTTCAGGATGTTTTAAAACAAAACAAACAAACAGAAATATTAATTTAGACAAATAAAAAAATGTCCAGGGCTATTCCTGCTGTAGGACTAATCATAGAAACCTAGATTCATAGAGTTGCTCAGGAAAAGACCTTAAAGATCATCACATCCAACCACAACCTACTCATACTACCCTAATTCTAACAACTGTCTGCTAAACATGTCCCTGCACATCATATGCAAACAGTTTAATTTTAGGATTTTTTTTTTCTTCAATTCATAGCAACAAGAATAACAACGAATTTTTAATAAGACATAATTTCCTTAATTTTTGTTATGCACATGTGTTCATAAAAATGACATTAATACTCCCAGCACGCACACTTCAGATTTTATTTGCAATATTTTTGAGCTGTTATATCCATAACAATTCTTCATTTCACAGAACATCCTGAGGCAGAAAGTCTGAATTTTTAACTATAAAGATAGGAGAGTTTTTTTTTAAAAAAAAGAAAATTGTTTTAGATTTTTCCCTCCTATACTGTGATAAAGGAAAAGTTCAAATCTGTTTTTTATTTGATGGTAACTTTTGAACATTTTCAGTCTGCTGGAAGCTAATCTATAATTCTCATTTATTTTTTATGGTGAGCAGAGTGACAAGTTCAGCGATTGGTACTTATAATAATTGTGACATTATAAAAACTGCCATTGTGGGTATGAAAGGATCCACACTTACTTATAGAGGCAAAAATGTTCTGTCACTGCTAAAAATGCTGGGGGCTTTGTATAGATCTTTTTAAAATCTTTTCCAATAATATCATCTCATCGACCCAAGGAAATGAATTAAAATATTATTTAAATATTGTTCAAAAGCAACTCAGTTTGAATAAATGGGTCAGATGCTGTTCCTCAAAAGATATAAAAAGAGTTATTTATTTAATCTCAAATTCTGCAAGATACTTTCAGTAAATGGGAATATAAAGTCATCAAGGAAAAGATCCTAGTCTGCAGATTTTAATCTTCACATTTTCTCAGTGTGAACGTAAAGACTTGAAAGAGTACTCCTGGGGATTCTAACTCTTCAGAGCCCCTTTATCTACTTCAAAGAAAACTCTCTCTCTCAGGGAAATATATTCGCATAATTCTAAAGTAATCAAGTATCATTTAATCTATTTTTTTCCATGACAACTTTTAATCAAAATGGAGAATGCTTTAATTCTATTTTTTTTCCTTTTGTACAGTAGAAAAATCTAATAATCACTATTGCTGAGAATTCCATTAGATCTGGACAGTTTAAATCAATGAGAGGAATTTTTATCAAAGAAATCGAAAGTTTATTTTTTTAGAATTAAAAAAAATAGAATTTGTGTTTAAAAACATTTCACATTACTTGATCCAAGCAAATAAGTTTTACTCTGATTATGACTAAATAATTTTTGATTGCGAGAAAAAAATAAATGAAATCTCATTAAGTTCAATTGCAGAACTGAAAGAAGTATGTTTTGAATTAAATTGCTTAGGTAAATACAGAACTGGGGAAAATGTCAACATAATGCTTCTATTCTCTTTTTCATTTTTCTTCTACCTTGTAAATATATGATGCTGGGGAAAAAAAAAAAAAAAAAAAAAAAAACAACCTCTAAAATTACAAAATAATGATATTCTTTAAAATGAAAGAGATCAAGCAATAATATAACTAGTTCTGGCAGAAACTTTTTCCCATTTTTAGTCCAGCTTATATTTCTCAGCATAGGAGCGATGGAAGCCTAATGAAGATTTACACAGTAATTACTAAGTATTCAAGTCTTCATGATTTCCTTTCCTGACAATTTCCAGTTCTTTTCAATCTCAACTTGAATAATTCCAAAAATCAGCAGGAACAATATTCTGTGATGACCAAGAGAGATAAGTTTTGTGGAGAAATACTGCCAAGTGAAGAGGTAATATAGCGCATAATCTACAAAATTGCTAAGTATCGACTGAGAAAAAAAGAACTGATGAAAAGCTAAGTTTAAGGCCATCTGAGCTTTGTGATTTTTTAAACTTCCTTAACAAAAAATTCTGGTAACATCATGTCTCACACAGAGGCACTTAGGGAAAAAAAAGTATTAATAATATAGAATATGTTTCCATCTTATGCTTCAAGTCTGAAAGGTAAGTATTTGCATCAGATATGTATAACCCAGCTGAACATTTTAAAAACTGTTTTTTATAAAACTTAAAAAAAAAATAAAAGCCTGATTAGCAAGCATGAGATATACCGCAGATTCTTCCATTTCTGTTAGAGTTTCAAATATGTTTGGGGAAAGTGGAAAGGACAGGATGTAGGACAGTCAGAATCAAACCCTTGATCTAGATAGAGATTTTCTTACTTGGTGTATCTATCTTTCTCTTAGATTCCCTGTAGATGGAAATAGAGAGGAGCAAGTACATATGCTCATTTTTATATGTCACCCATCATAGGACATTATGAACTGTAAACTGTACCCAAAAACCCCATAAAGTAGATGTGGGGAAGTATAACATTCTTCAATTGAAAAGCTCTTCTTATTCATAAAACAGCCTTTTTTTCTTTTTTTCTTTTTTTTTCCAGAAAAAAATATGAAAGAATATCTAGATTTCATGTATTTACATTTCTTGAATCTGTCAGAAGGATAGAAGTTTAAACCTACTGATTGAAGTTCTCTGGTCAACATGCAAGAGATAGGAAAACATATGCTTCACATGATGAATGTAGAGATTATTGGCTTGTAGTCTGAAGTACTAATTCTGCTTTTGTAACAAATATGTGCTAGAATGGGAAAGCTTATTTGCTTAAATGTTATTCCCCTATGAATGCAGCTCTCAAACTCTGGAGAATATGCAGAGATGTCAGTTCTGTCCTTTCTGTCCCCCTTCTATAATTACATTGTGGTTTAAAACAGTCTATTTTTTTCATAATAGGAGTTAAAATGTTCTTCCACTATACCAGGAGGAGTACTATCATCAAGTTCCATTTACTGTAAAGACTGCTAAAGGAATAGCAAAGAATATTTTGGAGGAAATATTTGCAAATTTTTACCGTGTTTCTTCAGATTATTAAGAAAAAAATTGATCAATACAATCTCACAACTACTGATGATATATCAGAATGTTTGTAAGATAATTATTGGTCTTTGGAAATGTTATTACTGTTTCCATTATTAGTCTATAGGTGTATTGTAGGTAGGTTGCTCTTAAAGTAATGCCTCCTATTTACTTCCATGGAAACTACAACAGATGCAAAGAGCTCATTAACACTATTTGATAGAGCAAATTCTCTGCTAGAAAACACTGTTTTTTAACACAGTCATTACTATTAGCTGATTCACATGACTGAGCTCATTTAGACACTCGTCCTTCTGTGGTGTGACAGCTGTGTATAACGATTCAGAACACCCATTAATGTTTAGCAAGTGCTGATGAATGTCAATGGGTACAATTTTTTCCACATGGAGGAATTCAATGACACATCTTTGCTTCTTATGCACTTCCATGTCAGGTATTATTTTGTCAGACTGCCCCTCTGCTTTCATGTCATGTGGTAACAAAATGTAGATACCACTTCTACTGCCATACAGAATCACAGAATTGCAGGGATTGGAAGAGACCGAGGAGATGATCAAGTCCAACCCCATTGCCAAAGCAGGTATCCTTCAGTAGGTGAAACAAGTAGGTGTCAAGATGGGTCTTGAATATCTCCATAAAAAGAGACTCCTAAACCTCTCTGGGCAACCTGTTCCAGTGCTCTGTCACTCTTACCATAAAGAAGTTCTACATGGTTGCACAGAACCACCTACGTTCAAGTTTTAGGCCATTACTCCTTGTCCTATCACTACATACCACTGAGAAGCACCACCAGCATCCATCTATGATGTCATGGGGCAACATCATAAAGTATGAACCATTACTTTTGGGGCAGCCCTCATACGTAATTCAGATTTTTCCTTGCTCTTCTAATATTACTTCAAGCACATGTGAGAGAAAGCCAAATGATTTCTGAAAAATTAACATATATATCTTTGCAAAAGAGTGTTGTCACCTGCACAGTTTTTCTCAGCTATTTCAGTTCTTCCACTTTCTGCAACCCTGTTCACAGAATCACAGGATCACAGAATCATAGGGGTTGGAAAGGACCCCCAGAGATCATCGAGTCCAACCCCCCTGCCAAAGCAGGTTCCCTACACCAGGTCGCACAGGTAGGCGTCCAGGCAGGTCTTGAACATCTCCAGAGAAGGAGACTCCACCACCTCCCTGGGCAGCCTGTTCCAGTGCTCCGTCACCTCACTGTAAAGAAGTTCTTGCACACATTTGTGTGGAACTTCCTATGCTGCAGTTTCTGGATGTTCCCCCTTGCACTGTCTCCACACACTGCTGAAGAGTCTGGCCTCACCACCCTGCCCTCCACACCTTAGATACTTATAGACCTGGATCAGCTCCCCTCTCAGTCTTCTTTTCTCAAGGCTGAACAGACCCAGTTCACTCAGCCTTTCTTCATAGGGGAGATGCTCCAGGCCCTTCACCATCTCTGTGGCCCTCCGCTGGACTCTTTCCAAGAGATCCCTGCGTTTTTTTTCTGGAGCCCAGAACTGAATTACTCTAATACAAAGCTACAGATAAATTCCATTTCACAATTTCACAATTGTATACTTAGGCTGCAAATTATGATCTCAAAATTATTATTCCATTTACTAGACAGGAGCATAACATTGCCTGATGTGCCAGAAAAAAAAAAAAAAAAAAAAAAGTTATTTACCTTGGAAGCAGTTACCTTGGACTGTCAGTGGAAATCAAAGGCGCATGTAGGCACAGATCTTACAGTTGATGAAACCGAAAAAATCTTTTCCAGGATTTCTTCGTTCTGGAATATTTTCCTATTATTTATTTATTGAAAGTTTATATGTAATTGTTGTTAACTGGAAAGGGAAGTCACTGATTTTGTAATGATCAATTTGGCTACAACCAGTTTTGCAGTAATCACTACAGTGGATGCTGACTACTTTCATTCCCTCCCTGCTTTTCCTGTTTTTTAAACTTAAGAATTCAGCTGTTTAGTGTTCCTAAGTGATGGGCTTCTCTCTGCACTAATGTGTATCTGAGCAGCTGTGAGCTGAGAGTAGAGCCCCTAATGGATGATGGCTGACAGCCTGAATTTTACAGTAAATCAATTCACCGTTCACAGGTGAAAGGAAGAAAGACAAACTCTTTCTGGGTTATCTTTAGGATCCATAAGCAAGAATACTGAGCCAGAAGAGAAATTACTGAGTGGAAATGAATAATGTAAGAAAACACATAGCACACTCTGATGGCATAAGTGCTTAAGTAGGGAGCAAAAGCAGAAGAATTATTGCACGTATTCCATAGAATCATAAAATCATTAAGGTTGAAAAAGCCCTCTGAGTTCACCTAGTCCAACTGTCAGCACATGACCACTAATCATGTCCCTTTTTTATCATTTTTCATAATTGTTTAAATGATTTTAAATTACTACAAAACTCCTTAGAAATTTGAATAATTAATTTTCAAAATAGACACTAGAATAATTTACTTATAGACAGCTTAGGTTTGAATAACCTGAAATTGTTTTTTTGTAAATCCTTCTTCATCAATATTCAACACTTCCTGAACACATGAAAATTTCAGAGAGAAAAGAAATGGTGTGAAGGAATGTTAAAAATATTCTACATTTGTAAATGTTACATTAACAATTTGGCTGTAATTGAATAAAACAATGACAATTGTTGCCATTGAATATGTACTTTTTACTAAGTGAAAACAGCCTGTCAAAATATTTCATTGTCGTGCAGAAGTCTTTATCTGGAACAGGGTGAGTCGGTGAACAAAAACTGGAGAACATTGTAACTGATATGGGAATTCTGTTCAGGAAAAACTACTAAAAGTTAAAAAGCAAATGTCTTACTGTCAGTATATTCTGAAGCATTCTCAAAGTGTTGGACTATAGTTGGAAAGATAATTCTCAAACTGATACTTCAGTTAATGAGCAGATAAAATGTCTGTTGCTGAAGAAATGCTACTCTCACCTTCCTAAAATACTCATGAAAGTATTCATAGATATTGTTGATGGCTGTGAAGAAAGAACGTGTGTTCTGGTAGGTTTTCTTTGCTGGAGGTTTACACATGCTTGAAAAGAAGAATTGTGACAAAACAAAAAGAAAACAGACTACAGCAGAACTGTCATACAGATATTATGGCAATAATTTATTTTGAACTCTGAAATCAGAGTCTAATTTTACTGAGTTAGCACTCAGTAAATGCAGCCATAGGTGAAGTTAGACACCTCTTCATAGAGAGAGTACACAGTATTTTAACAGTATAATGTCGAGTATTATTATAGTCTAAAGGCTTGTATGGTATATCAGGTGAACACACTGCAGATTACTCAATTAATCAGAAACTGTTTGCTGCTATGTAACACTATAGTTATAATTATTCTGTTGAACAATCATAGTATCACAGAATAGTTTGGTTTGGAAGGAATTTTAAAAATAGTCTAATTGCAATCCCTATCTATGGGTGGGAACACCTTCCATTAGGCCAGGTTGCTCAAAGCCCCATCCAGCCTGCCCTTGAATAGTTCCAGGAATGGGGCAGCCATACCTTCTCTGGGCAACCTGTTCCAGTGCCTCATAGGAAGTAATTTTTTCCTTAAAACTAAACTAAGTCTACCTTCTTTTAATCTGAAACCATTACTCTTTGCCCTATCTTTCTATTTCCTGTAAAAGTGTCTCCCCTTGTTTTTTATAGGCCCCTTTTAAGTACAGGAATGTCTCTCTGAAATTAATTTTAATAATATTTTAATCCTATTACAAGCTGTGCTGGTATTCTGTAAAAGATGACAATGAATGTTGTCCAGAGCAGAATACTTGATGGAAATACAGAAAAAAATCTGATTTGTTTTTTATTCATTGGAAGTTTTTAAACTAATTTTCAGTCTGACCTTCAGTTTCATATTTATCTGTACCATTTGAAAATGTCATTTGGTGAAATCAAGTAAGAATGGGCACAAATTATTTCATTATATCTAAATCCACAGTCATAAACATATGTTTGTAGTATTTTCTAGAGAATTTATTCCTCTTTCCTCTATGTGACACTTGCTGTCAAAGCAAGAAACTTCGTCTTCTTTTTGAAATGTTAACTGATTATTTTTCATGAGATGTTAATGCAGCAACTGAATCAACATTATATCTGTCATCTCAAATGCCAGAACTGGACAAATGTCAGAAAGGTATCTTAATGTTCCCAAGCTCCAATGATCCGTACACTAGATCACAGAAACTGGTACTTTGATTTCTATGCTTATGACCACTGATGCCCATTTGAACAGTTCTTTCAAATGTTAATAGATTATTTTGTTCTGTCATGTGGAGAGAGAGATGTGTATCATGTATATGTGCATTTATGAAAGTTTTATTGCCCTAATTGAATCAATCTTAAACGTCTGAGCTTGTCTACTTTAAAAGAGAAGATCTCCAGTTAAATATTATCTCATTTATTGCAAATATCTATATGCTTGCAACAATTGCTCACTAAGAAATTTAACAGCAGCAGTTATCTTACAGCTCTGCTCTCAGCTTGCTTTTTATGTCTTCCAGCTAAGAATAGATTTTCCATTTTGAAGTTTGTAAATATTTTCTTTCACTAAACTGTGAAAACAAAAATGTCCCATACACGAGCATTTGCAGAAATGTAGCTGAAGATCTGCTTATCCACAATTTTTATTCCACATCTTCTACCATAGATTTTGCCAGGGCATAGAAGTAGATATTCTGAGTAAATTATTCACTTGTTATTTATATTCTGATTATGATTATTTAACAACTATAAAGATTTTCCATGTGCTTACACTTGTATCCTTTCACTTTTAAGACCAGCTAACTAGACACAAAGAAAGCATCATAAATTCAATACCTCTATTAAATAGCATACCAAACATTATTTCTACTTATTAGTTTATTATCTTATTTTTTAGCAGTGTAAAATATCTTCTCCCTTCCCTTCCCTTCCCTTCCCTTCCCTTCCCTTCCCTTCCCTTCCCTTCCCTTCCCTTCCCTTCCCTTCCCTTCCCTTCCCTTCCCTTCCCTTCCCTTCCCTTCCCTTCCCTTCCCTTCCCTTCCCTTCCCTTCCCTTCCCTTCCCTTCCCTTCCCTTCCCTTCCCTTCCCTTCTCTTCCCTTCTCCCCATCCTCTCCTCTCCCATCCCCTACCCTCCACTCTACTTCCCTCTCCTCCCCTCCCCCTTTCCCCTTCCCTTTTTCCTCTTCCTCTTCCTCTTAATTCCCTCCCCTTCATTTCCTTTCATTATAAAAATTGCAATTGTCTGTATCAAAATTTATTATCTGACTGAGTTATTCCATCTCTTTGACATGGAACAGGATAAAGAGGAATAAAGAGAATTTATCTATGTGTTTTGTGGAAAATGGCATTAGAAGTTCCTTAAGTGTACCTCTTCCAGTTGTCAGGGTCTTAGTGACATGTGGAAAAGTCCATTTATTTGTCCTGCTGAAATCTGAAATTCCTTGTGATTCCATGAGTGTTTCAAATGAAAATGTAGAATATCACATTTATCAGAATATCATAGAATCATAGAATGGGTTATGTTGGAGAGTACATTATATTTCATCTATTTCTAACCCCTCTGTCATGGGCACAACTGCCATCCACCAGCTCAGGCTGCCCAGGGCCCCATCCAACCTGACTTTGAATACTCCCAATGGCATCCACATCTTCTCTGGGCAGTCTGTGCCAGTGCCTCACTGCTCTCAGAGTAAAGACTTTATTTTCTAATATCTAACAAATCAATCCTCTTTTACCTTAGTGCTTTAAACTATTTCCCCTTGTCATAGAACAGAATCATGGAATCCTTAGAGTTGAAAGGGATTGCTAGTCCAACTCCCCTGCAATGAACAGGGACACCACAGCTAGATCAGCTTGCCCAGGGCCCTATCCAGCCTCACCTTGAAAGTCTTCAGGGTCAGGGCATCAACCACATCACTAGGCAACCTGTTTCAGTGCCTCACAACCCTCACTGAAAAATACTTTTTCCTTATATCTAACCTAAATCTCTCTCTAAGCTTGAATCTATGCACTTTGAGTTTGTCCTATCACTAACCATTTAAAAAGTCAGTCCCATTCCTGTTTATAACCTTTCCTCTAGTAGTCAAAGGCCACAGCGATGTCTCCCCTCTCTTCTCCAAGATAAACAAGACCAACTCCCTCAGCCTATCTTCATAGTAGAGGTTCTCCATCTTCATAGCCCTCCTCTGAACCCACTCCAACAGCTCCATATCCTACCTGTACTGGGAGCTCCAGCCTTGGACACAGCACTGCAGATGGGGCCTCATGAGGACCGAGTAGAAGGTGATAATCCCCTCCTTCTCCCCACTGGCCACCCATCTGTTGATGCAGTTCAGGATACTACTGACCTTTCAGGCTGCAAGAGTACATTGCTTCCTCATGTCCAGCTTTTCATTCACCAGCACCCCTAAGTCCTTCTACTCCAAGCTGCTCTCCAGTTCTTCCAGACTGTACTCATATCTGGGATTGCTTTGACCCAAGTGCAAATTGAAGTTGGCCTTGTTAAACCTCAATGGATTCTCATATGCCTATTTTTGGAGTGTGTCCAGGTCTACTTTTTTATTTGGTCACTTACACTGTGGTTTGTTTATTTGTGTTATATAAACTCTTTTTATTATAACACACACAAAAACAGACTTGGATAACAATAGTTACAGTATAATTTTTATTTTATTTTTTATTTTTTATTTTTTATTTTTTGTCATTCCCCTACAAATAAATTTTAAAGTTGACCTCACTTAGGAAACTTTTAGCTGAATTACCCAAATTCTTGAACATAGACAATGTCATCCATCACACTTACGTGCCAACCATCAACAATTTTCTTGTTCTTAACTGAGGATTTTTTTTCTGACATAACTTCCTGGGTTTTCAATAAGAATTATACAAAGTTAGAAGAATTTAGAATTAGTCTATGGGAGAAGTTCCCATAAAAACTATGAAATATGGACCTGTAACGCTGCCATATTTCCAGAAGCTAACGTCTGATGTGAGACATCAGAATCCCATACTTGGTTTTTATATACAGTTGAGTGGATATAAGAAAACCCTTAGCTTTTTTTGTACTAAAAGTAATATGTTTATCGTGGTGGGATCCTACTTTAACAAATTAAATTTATTTATTACTACAGAAGTGTGGAGAGGGAAAAATAAGTTATTATGATAGAAAAAAAAAGATGGATAGAAGAAAGGAAGCATCAGATAGGAAGAAGCATGAAATAATTCTATGGCACAAGAATGAAGGTACACATTGAAGACATAAAAGATCCTTTGAACTTAACCTCTTACTGTTCATAAAGAGAATGGAGAGGAAGGTTTCTGAAAAACTGCTATATATTTTTATTTGAGAAATCTCACATCATAGTATATCCATAAAACATCCATCAGTTTGACTATTATTTTTTTTTTTACCAAAATCCAAATAGTGTGTTTAGATAGATTACTTTAATAAGTTTTCATTAGTCATGTCAATTTAACGATCTCTCATTGTCAGCTGTGAAAGGGGAGAAACTTTTGTGATACATGAGTATTTAATGGTGACCTTCCCTTAAAAAAATACACAAAGGTAGAAAGTGAACACCCTTACTTCCCACTTCTCAGCTGAACTCACTAGGCTGATGTAGGCATTATAATAATTATTTTTACACATTTTTTCTACTCAGATGAACTCCTGGTTAAACCATCTTTTTCCTTCCATTTGAACTAGAAAAACAAATGCATTTAAGAAAATCAATAGCAGCTATTACTGTGGTCTTTCTACTTCAACATTACTTAATTACGTGTCATTTCCCATATTGCTATCAATGAAGAGCTTTGTACTGATGACAAATTCAAAAGTTCTATCAATACTTTGCTTTCTTACTGAACTTTTCTCAGTAAAGCATCAGTGCAATATGAAAGCAATCACTACATAATAGAAAACCTTGACTGTATTCTGAATTTCAGGAACATAAGAAGTCAGAGAGATGAGTTGACAGACTCAATATGGCAACATACCATTGGACAGCATTTTTTAGAATAGGGATCTTTATTTATACAAAAATGGTATTTAAAAAGTGAAACTACTGCCTATTTTTTAACTACAATTATATTTTGATTTAGCAGTGACATTGCTTTCGAGTACTCCAATATGTTATTACTTCACTGATCAAAATGTCATACGTTATACATATTAAAAATATGTAAACTGTATAATATATAAAATATACATTAAATATATATAACTATGCATAAAAATAAACAGTTACTCTTTGTATATATCTGTATAATCAGGTACAATACATATGATATAAGTATATGCACTCATATGTAAAAAAAAAAACACCTATGAAACAAACAAAAAGGAATTTTTACAGAAAAAAAATGATTAAATTCAATCTACACTTATCTGAAACTTCAGCAAGTAATTCCACATAAGAATTATCAGATTAATCCTTAATTAATTAATTAATTAATTAATTCTAGATATATCTTAGGAATCCCCACTAACTAGATCAACAATGAACAATATACATGATTGACTGTAGGACAGGAATTAACTTGCACTGTTGCAGTGTTGCAGCTTCTGTAAAACGGGAATGAAACCCACATGTGTAGGCCAAAAGAGTGTGTCAGGACACGTGGCTGGAATATTTAAGCAGTATGTTATTTACAAAGAATAACAAAGCTTTTACGTACCAATTTCTCTAAACTCTGTCAGGCTCTTTTCAGTTTCAGTTAGCCATAAGTTTCAAATTGAATAGACAATCCTCAAGAAAATTCACAGCATTGAAGTATAACTGTAGGTTAGTGAAGACACCGTGTAATTTTGTTGTTAATATACACCATAATGTGGATTTCATAATGTATAAACATTTTTCTGGGACTAAATCTTTTCTACACCAATGCTGTTTGTTCAGCAAAGTAAACAGTGTTATGTTTTATTCTCAGTAAAGAAAAATATTAAAGTATGATTTATCAAGATCTGTGCTAGACAGATAACAATAATTTCAGATGCAAAATCTGTTTCTAACTGGAGATGATCAGAAAGCCTCAAACAATGCCCATATCTGTAAATCTGAAGTATCCGATATATTGTATTCAAAGCCATTTCTGCTTTGCCGTGTTTTATAAAGCAGAAATCTCTAGCTCCTCTCAGTCCCTTGAGAGGCTACTATTATACCACGTCTCACAGTAGCTTAGCGTATTCCAGGCATGAGTACGTGACCAGATGACCAGAGCGCATGTAAGAGCAGAACCTTATAAGCACAATGATTTTCCTAGCTCTCTCTTCTCCTCCTTCACTGTCATGATTTTAACTGGAGTGGGCCATGAAGATTATTAGACTGCTGGAGCACTCTCCTATGAAGACAGGCTGGGAGAGCTGGTCTTGTTCAGCTTGGAAAGGAGAAAGCTTCAGGGAGACCTTATTGAAGCCTTCAGGTATTTGATGGCAGCTTACAAACAGGAAGGAGATCAACTTTTTTATGCAGTCTGATATGACAGGGGGAATGGTTTTAAACTAAAAAAGGAGAGATTTAGGTTAGGAGTTAGGAAATAAATTCTTTACTCAGAGGGCAGAGAGGCCCTGGCATAGCTGCCCAGAGAAGCAGTGGTACCCCATTGCTGGAGGTGCTCAAGGCCAGGTTGGATGGGGTCCCAGGCAGCTGAGCTAATGGGCAGCCCTGCCCAAGGCAGCAGATTGGAACTGCATGATCTTTAGTGCCCCTTCCATCCCAAACCATTTTATGATTCTACGATATGACTAAAAGAAACTTAGGAGTTGGACCTCTAGCAGATTTCTAAAATCCTTAATCTAGATGACAGAAGAACTTGAATTCAGGTACATGCCAAAGTGTGGAATTATTCTTTGTCCTGGAGGCTCAGAGCCAAAGGAATTTAGAGCCCCATGTCTTATGCTAATAGAATATAAACATATAATTCACCTTAGAGCAAATGTTTGTCATCTTTTTCATCTTCCATTTTCTACTTCACTGTTAAATTCTTCATGAAGAAAACAGCTATTGTTAAAGAATTTTTTCAAGATAAATCTGATTGCTACAAGAACTATATCTCAGTCTACATAATGTAAAGCACCAGATAGAAACCTAATACTTCTATGTTAAAATTATATCTATATTTCTTTTCCCCACTTATATTAGAACATCTCAGTTACTCACAACAGTCAAAAATTTAAAAAGACTAATGCATGATTATAGGCTTTCTTAAGTTTTCTTGTACGGATAACATGCTCACTTAAAATGGAGTTGACACTAAAATAAGATGTGTGGGTTTTGACCTATTATTATGTGACTCATATATAATATGTAATTTACACTACACATTATATAAAATAACTATTTTTTATCCTATTTTCATATTATCATATTTTTTGCTGTTATATCTAATCATTATATAATTTCCTCAAACAGTAGCCAAAATATGAACAAGTAAACTAGTTTCTTAGCATTAAGAAAAAATTATAGATGACTGTCAGCTAGCTTTTTAACAAGATCTTGGGATGCACCAGTAAAAATGCAATGCATTTACTATAGTTTTATGAACAGAACTTAATAACTATATGCACAAGTCTTAGTTACTAACATGGGCTTGGGTTTTTCTTTGCTTGATTTCCTTTTATCCAGATTACAGCAGACTTGTAGAAACAGTCTACATTCCCTGGATAAATTCTTATTAGGATTTTTTTTGAGGGCCTTGTGATGAAAAAGAAATGGTTCTGCATACTATGGTAAGTTGGTAGCAACAACTTTTGTCACTGTAGTTCTCGTCAGTTCTACAGTGACTTTTAGCATATTAAAATAGAATGTAACAAAGTATGGCAAGCAGATGAAAAATATCTTGCTACAAAGGTTGTTAGCACTGCTCAAATTTATCTACACAGTCATGTCTCACCTGACTATCTTTTCTGTCATACGTGTGACAAATTCCTTTTAGTTTGTCTGAACTTGTTTCCATACACAGGGTAACAAGATAGAGTCTATAATCTGAACATACTTCTTGTTGGGAGGATTTTAAAAATTGAAAATAGCATTCTGCCTTGCTGTATTAACACAAATTTCACTGCAAGCAGGTGTAGCCAGTGGCAAGACAATGTGCCATCATATACATTCCTACTATAAAATATTACAAACAGCACTAAAGATTTCAAATCAGTCCTTTCCCATCACGGGTGCAAAAACTGAGGGAGCTACTCAGTTTCTCTGTTGCAGTACAGCTCCACAGTCACTTTATGCTCTGGAAGATAGAAGATGCCTCCTACTTGTCCATCTCATTACTCAACCTAGAAAACAAAATGGCAGCATTGCTTATTTAATTGAAAATCAGTAGGAATGGAAAAACAGCAACTGGATTTGTTATTTTAATCAATGATGTATTTGTAAAGTTCTCTCACTTCAATTTATAGGAGGGAGAGGAGGCTCTTTGATATCTGTATACCCAGCATGAGATTAAGAAACAACAGTTCAAATGTTGGTTCAACCAGTTTATTACATATCTTAATCAGGGAGATGGGGAAGGGAAGGATGGACACTGTTATGAGTTAGGGTAATAGGGAAGGGGAGAAAGGCGACAGAAAAGATAGGAAATAAAAGCAAGGAGTCTTTGTAGGAAGCAAGAGGGAGATAGTCACCGCCATCCAGCTTGCTTCTTTATTGAGTCATTGATCTTCAATAGTGGTGGGTCATCAGGTGTTGTTGTTCCATTGATGACGATGGCTTTTCAGTGGTTGCACCAACTTATTTTTAAGTCCAAAGTGGTCGTCAGCTGTCTTTGGAGTGACAGCTCAAATCCAAAGTGATTGACTCAGCTCTCCTTGGAGTGGCAACTTCTGGCTCTGGGATCTCAGCAGAAACTCCTTTGTTCCCATCTTCTGGGCCTTGCCAGCAGATAAGAGAGAGCAGGGATACCCACCTGCATCCTGTTTCTCACAGAACACGATGGTATCAATCCCCAATTTTCCCATACCAAGCTGGAGCTGTTTAGTCACAGGCCAGATCTCCTGCCAGTAAACACTCCTGAGCACTCTACTGGAGGCAAGTAGCTATGGAGGAAGGTGCTTTTAAATGTCCATAAAGTGATGTTGATTGTCACACAGTAGCACCAATCACTTCCTCCTCAATGAATCAATTAGAGTCTAATCACAAGAAATACCTTAGGGAGCAAGCTTTGAGTCAGAAAACAAAGAAAGGTTCTCACAAAAGTAAAAGAAGTTTTAAATAGAGTTTAAGGGCTCTGTTTGGGGTAAAACAATTAATGGAAATCAGAATTTCAGCTGGGTTTCTACAGCCCAACAATAAAAGATAAGAAAAGAAAGAAAATTTAGCCTCTATCAGACAGTGAAATTATGATTTCCGCTTCCCTCATCACACAGAAAAATGTGCTGCAGGACATGAAAAATATATATATAATCATCATTTCATTATCTTGTACTTTATGTAATAAAATGCAAGTTGTTGATAAGGCACTTCACATAACTGCAGTGACAAGAGAAACAAGTTAAATCATCCACAAAAAATATGCAATCTGTCATAGCTGTTGAAGTTAGTGATGTTGTCTTAAAGATTCCTTACTTTTCATCCAAAGCAAGTTAATTTATTTTGTTTTGAAGAATGCATAGAAAATGTATGTTTCAAAATAGAAAATTAAGAAAAAAAAAGCAGAACAAAGCAAGCAAACAAACCAACAAAAACCTGTCAAAGTCCTTATTGAAAAAAACTTGTTACAAAATAAGGAAACATTTATTAGTCATGGGCACTTAATATACCAGCTGCTGGAGGGGAGGTCACTAAATCATCATTTAATTTTATTTGGGATCATCTCTATTTCCAAGTGATCTTTTATTCTTGAATCAGACTACTGAGGAGTTATTGTTGCTTACCAAAAACTGAAAGTCTTCTTCAAAAATGATTTCTTATCTCTTATTGAATATGAACTACAATATTTATGAGTTTGAAAACAGCCAGTTTCCTGGGCTTGCTTATATTCTACGTTATTTCTCTTTTGAATTTTTATGTTTGAAAGTTTATCTAGTATTAGACTAAAAAAAAAAAACAGGCTGTGAAAAGTTTAAAAGAATATGCCTTTTTACCTTTAGAAGTATATCTCTGCAAACAGCAGTGGCACTTAAAAGAATTGTTCAACTAATAAATACATTCATGGCAAAAAAATGTTTAATGTAAGTTTCTATTACTGTAGAAATAAAACACAAGTAAAGAGTTATTGAAAATAAATAACATATTCTCAGAGTTTCCAAGTGTTTTCTTTAGTTGAAGTGAAATGGAACAAATTAAAATGATAATATTATGATGATAGGAAAATGATAACATTTTGGTGGTTAGAAGAAAATACAACAAACAAAATATTTTCTTTGGCAAAGAAGAACTATTTATTTGTTTGCTAATGAATACAATGTTTTAATTTAGGAGTAATCACCTTTACCAAAAAATCAATCCACTGGTAAAACCTAACATTTTCTTACTTGTTTATCTACCACAGTCAATTGCAATGCTGACATCTAGTAGGAAAAAGTAAATTATAAATTTTCTTGACATTACAGCTACCTGTTTACGACATTCAGCAGGTCCCAAAAGTTAGTTCACTCATGACTGACTCTGTCTTGCCCTGCCATGTTCAGATTATTTCTATATAAAATCTGAATGCACAAGGTGGGCAGTTTGAGATGTAATAAATAAAAATGTTTTTAAAAGATTGCTATGCACTTGGTTAAGATTATCATCCCATGAGAATAATAACTGTTTCTTACATCTTATATATCTGCCAACCAAATTCAAACAATAGAGTTAGGTTATGTCCAGTGTTTCATAAGACAAGTCCGACTGGATGTAAGGAGAGACTGGCCAAAAAAAAAAAGCCACACTCTCAGTCAGAGGCAAGTGTAATTCATTCTCAGTGTACAGAAATAGTACGTAATAGTGCATATCTACAAAGGTATAATGAAAGACGTATTCCTCTAAGGTGTGACATCTTTTCTGAAAAGGAAGAATGGAAAGTACCTGGGGTTAGTCCTTTGGTTATGTTAATAAGTATCTTGACATAGTTTTTCTACTTGTAACCCCTCCAAGTGTCACTATCTTTCTAAACTTTCCTTATAGTTATTCCTGATAGTTATTCATTTTTTGTGGTCCTGAAGTTCTTCGGATCTCTACGCAGCCTGCATTTTTTTTGTTCACAGGAATAACATCCATTTGACAGAACCATCTATTTTAATTTAATCTTGTTTCAACACACTCGTTTGAGTTTAATCTTTCAATTTAAATTTGTTTTTTGTGGAAATTTTAACAATGAGAGAAAATTAGATAGCATACAATAAGTCTTATCAAAATGATAATCCTCGTATTTAAAAGAGGATTATATAAAGGAGAGGAATCAACGTTTTACTTGACTAGATGTTGATAGAACAAAGGAGAATGGTTTTAAGCTCAAGGAGGGAACGTTTAGATTGAATGTCAGGAGGAAGTTATTCACAGAGAGAGTGCCCACTACTTTGGGCAGTGAGTGGCTGCCCAAAGAGGTTATGGATGCTCTGTCCCTGGAGGTGTTCAAGAGCAGGTTGGATGGGACCCTGGGCAGCCTGATCTAGTGCCAGATCTGGAGGTCAGTAGCCTTGCCTGTGGCAGGAGGGATGGAACTTTAAGACCATTGGGGTCCCTTCCAGCCAGGGCCATTCTACGATTCAGTGATTCTATGAAAAGCATGTTAAACAAATTATCAGTAGAATGAATTCCAAACTTTTTAAAATAATGATGTTAAATTCAACAAAGAAAATAACACAAATCAAAAAGCATTTATTACTGTCATCCCATTAATATTACCCCAGCTATCATCCAAAATACAAATAGAAATTTTTTGTGGAAATATCATCATTCAGGATTTTGAATTAGGTGCTTTCAGAAGACTGAATGAACAATTGTCTTTCTCATATATTATTTTTTTCTTAGATAATCTTAGAATTACTTAAAACTATATTTCCCAGGGAAGAAAAAAAAAAAATTATCTCCTATTCCTGTGCTCTCCGTCTTATTGCTGATATTTAGATAAAATGGAAAAACTGTGAAATTTTTACATACTAACAAAAGTTCTTTGTTTGATCATAAGGCATAACAATAACTGTGAAGTTATTAGCACTCTGAAACACTTTCCAGCATCACTTACAAGTTTTGCTGTTAACTAGCACTACGACTGGAAGTGATTTATATTATCTTTCTGAACCACCATTTTGACATATAAAAAAGCACAAATCTTATATAGCTCTTCCAACTACCTGAGAAAATTTTATTTGATAGAGTTCTGATATAGACAGAGAGAAGAGTCAGTACTTAAAAAAAAACTGTCTCTTTAGGAAAATGTATCTTTAGGAGATATGAACAGATTAGATATATGCTGAGCACTGTAGATCTGTTTCCAGTATGCCACTGATTATGACACTGATGAAAGAGCTACAGTAAAACTAGAATAAACTAACATATAAATAAAAGACAAATAGAACTCAGGTCCCAGTTTCAACTGATAAAATTGGAAAATCTCTCAAGAACAGGTTGCAAACGTGATAAATCCCAAACTGAATATGTTTCCAGAAGGACCTCAAGTCACAGGCAGTCCAGGTAATATGAATAATTCTTTACCTGAAAAATAATGCCTAGAAAAATAATGGCAAAAGATTCTATTTCTGTTTAAGCTTTTGTATAGGTATCATCAGTGTGCTGTGCTTACAAATGTGACTGCAAGCAGCAGTTGCCTTGTTTTCTTGGTAAAAATCTGATAAGCAGATTTGTTACCAAATTTATTTGTTACCAATACATGTTCAGAAATACCATTGGCCTAAAAATAAGAACACATGGCTTAAACAAACATACTTGCACTGAAAAACTAATCACAGTGGAAGAGTAGTAGAGTACTGGTAGGCATTTTTCTGTCTTGGACTTTGACTCTGATCTTTCTGTTTTGTCACTACAACAGCAGATCCCATAATTGCAAAATAGAAGTATAGAATATTAATATAGAATAATAGAAATATTGCAACCTCTTCAGGAATTTTTAAAAATCAGTATTTTTTGCAACTAGCTTTCCCCTGTGCAGGAACATCACAGAAACTATGCTATAATATTCAGTACTATGTAAGTTTTTAAAGACCAGAGAAGTTACACTTCTTAACCAGAATTCTTGTGAGACATGAATTTAATGGCTTGGTTTGTGTTGGAAAGGATCTCAAAGATCATCAAATACTATCTCGTTCTAACCTTTATGACAGTGGAAACAAAATAGTGCCAAGTGTTCTGTCTTCTGTTTTGTAAGAGAAATATTTGATTTTACTTACTTCTCTAAAAGAAGCATATTAACATTCTCCTATGACTAGTTTTCCTGTGTTTGATTACAATCCAAAAAAGTCCAGCAGGTAAATGCTTTTTTTCAGTCACTGTCTCGTAAATTTAATGCAGTGTCACAGAATATCAGAATGCAAGTCATGTTTAACTTTATTAGAAATCCAAGAAATGAAATAGAGTATTTTCACCAAATTTGCAGAAGACACAAAAATGGAAGAGTGGCTGATTCACCAGAAGGCCATGCTGTCATCCAGTGAATTTTGATGGGCTGACAACGTTCAAAAAGAGTAAATACAGAGTTCTGCACACGGAGAAGAATGTCAGGAACCAGATGGGAGTGCACCCAGATGGGAGGCAAATTTGTAGAAAGGTATCTAGGAGTCCTGACTAATAGTCAATAAGGTACCCTTGCTAGTAAAAAAAAAGCTAACAGTTTTCTTGGCCACATTTGGCAAAGTATTGACAGCAAGTCAAGAAAGATAATCAGTGCACATGTAGTACTGTGTTCTGTTCTGGGTCTTCTGATACAAATGAAATAGGGACATACTGTAAAAAAGCATCAAGATGGTAAAGGTACTGGAGCACTTCTATTATTAGGAAAAGCTGAGAGACCTGGGACTCTTTAGCATGAAGATGAGAAGGCTCATGAGAGGTCTTCCCAATTCCTAAAAGTAGTTGAAGGGAGGGTGCAAAGTTGTAGCCAGAACATTTTTGTAAATATACATAAATATAAGACAAACTGGAACACAACAGTTTCCACTGAAATGGAAATAATCTCATATTGTGCCACGGAAGGTTAAATTAGATATTAGGAAGATTTTCTTCATGAATAGGATGATCAAGCACTTGGATATGCTGCCCAGGATAGCGTTGGAATCACTGCCGGTGTTTAACAGACGTGGACTTTGTGTTAAAGACATATTTTATAAATGGGACTCTGTAGGTCAAGCTGATGGTTGAACTTGATGACCTTGAAGGTCTTTTCAAGTCTGGATGATTTTATGACTCTAAGCTTCTGGAAAAACTTCTTTACTATGTGAGTGGTAGAGTATTGGAAAATGTTTCCCAGAATGTTTGTGGAGTCTCCTTCCTTTGAGACCTTCAAAAGCAATCTGTACATGATCTTGGTCAACTTTCTCTAGACAATGCTGCTTGAGCAGTTAGGTTGGACCGGGAGACTGCCAGGTCCATTCCAATTTCAATCATTCTCAATGACTCTGTGAAGTTCTGTACTCTCAAAGTACATACACAGCAGAGCCTTTGGAAATATTTCTTGTCTACTATAAGGTGAGTTCTAATTTTCAGATGCTAATGTAAACATGATGAAAGAAAACTTGTCTTTTTAATCCTAGCATTTCACTACATCTCCACTTCACACTATCAAGCTTTTTAAAGTCCCTTCTGGCACTGACTGTTTTTCTTGGGAAAGAAGTAGCAAATCACTCTATGTACCTGTCATAATGCAGTGTAAGTCAGTAGGCAATGGCAGAGTATGCTCAAAGGAATAGGTGGCATACAAATCACACAATTCCAATTCTTATAATTCAGCATTTGTATTCTTTACAAATTGAAGCCTTAATTAGCTATAGTGTACAGTCACATGCTACAGAGATCCATTATGATCTGAAGGTTTGATTCTGAAGTGATAAGACAAACAAGTGATGAATACAAAAGCAGCAGAACAAAATGAGTTTTTCCAACTGAATTAAAATGCTCCATAACAGAGTTGAAAGTATGAATATAAATGATGTTGTGGTTTTTTTTTTTTTCTGAATATCTCAACTATGTATGTTAATACATCAATCTATAACAGATATGTTACTTTTGGCATTACTTCTATCAGTGAATTTACTTCCATTGTTAATTCTTAAAATTAATATTGCACTTCAATTTGAAAAATTCTAGCTAACAACTTATGAGAAACCATCAAAATTATGCTACGGTACCCCAGTTCTCTGAGTTAAATCCTTTGTTTGAAGCCAGTGACATATTGTTTCAGCCTTCACTGGTGTCATGTTCAGCCCATTTGTTTGAATTGGTAGTCAGTGTTCAATTGTCCAAAGCTACTCTAGACTGAAATATTAATTATGTGCTAATTTTTGAAGTGTAACTGTTTAAAGTAGGGATACTGAGTTGCTAATGAATAGCTAATGAATGCTTATTTATTTTGGGATTTCAAGACTCAAAGATAAATATAAGAAAAAAAAACATATCCAGCACAATTCTTATTTTACTACAGATGCTTAATGTCTCATATTTTCCCCTGATCTCTTTTTTTTTTTTTTTTCAGAGGCACAGTCTCATCTTTAAATACTTAGTTTTAATTATAAGAAATGAGCAGAGGAACATAAGGAAACCAGCGTTCACTTGCTCTGTGATTGCATACCCAAAATAGAAGAATGATGGGAATTATTTCTAGTCAATTACTTCAAATTCAGAAACACTGCTCTCAAACTAAAGAAATCAGTTTTGTTGGGTTTTAAGTCTAAGCTCTGTGAATATATGAGGCTCTTATTATGCATGGAATGATGCCTGTAGTTTTGTTTGTTGCTAAGTAACTAGGTTTGTGAGCAACAGAAGATGTGGAGATCATCACAGGGAAGAGGAATAGGCTTTACTATTGCTTAATAAAGTTATTTATTATTGTTGGCAATGGAAACAGGGACAGGTATTTTTGCAAGAGTATAAGGAAACTGCAAGGCTATGTAGGGATGTGACCATGAAAATCAAGGCTCAGCTTGAACTAAACTTGGCAAAGCATGCCAAGAAGAACAAGTAAGGTTTCTACAGGTACCTCAATCAGAAAAGCGAAGTCCAGATTCCCTCCTCTAGTGAGTGACACAGACAAGCTGGTAACAACAGACAAGACTGAAGTACTTAACTTCTTTGACCTTGTCTTCTCTGATAACTGCTTGTCACATATCTCTCAAATGTCTGGCTTAGTAGGAGGGGACTGGGGTAGCAACATCTATCTCACTGTAAGTGAAGATCGAGTTTGTGATCATCTGTGGAAACTGAACATCCACAAGTCTATGGGTCCCACTGAGATGCATACCATAGTCCTGGGAGAAGTAGCTGATGTAGTCTTCAAATCACTCTCAGTGCTATTTGGAAAGTCTTAGCAATCAGGTGAAGTCCCTGGTGAATGGAAAAAAAAGCAACATCACACTCATATTTAAGAATGGTAAAAAAGATGAACCTGGGAACTATGAACCTGTCAGTCTCACCTCTGTGCTGGAAAAGGTCATGGTGCAGATACTCCTGGAAGCTATGCTAAGGCACGTGGAAGATGGAAAGATGATATGAGAGAACCAGCATGCATTCACCAAGGGCAAGTCCTGCTTGATTAACCTAGTGGTTTTTTATGATGGTGTCACTGCATCAATGGACAGGGAAGAGACGCTGATGTCATCTATCTGGACTTCAGTAAGGCATTTGACAGGATACCCCACACTATCATTCTCTCCATACTGGAAAGATGTGAATTTGATGGGCAAATAACTCAATGGACAAAGACCAGGCTGCAGGATCAAGTCAATGGCTTAGAGTCTGGATGGAGATCAGTGGCAAGTGGTGTCCCACAGGGATCAGGTGACCTGCTAGTGGCCATTCAATATCTAAAGTAGAGCTACAGGAACAAAGGGGACAGACTCTTTAAAAGGATCTGTTGTGATAGCACAAGAGGAAATGGCCTCAAGCTTAAAGAGGATAGATTTAGATTGAATATAAGGAAAAAGTCTTTTACAGTGAGGGTGGTGAGGTACTAGAACAGGTTGTCCAGAAAGGTGATAGATGTCCTGTCCCTGGAGACTTTAAAAAGGTGAGGCTGGATCAGGTTCTGGGCACGCTGATCTAGCTGTGCATGTCCCTGTTCATTGCAGGGGAGTAGGACTAGATAACCTTTAAAGGTCCCTTCCAACTCTGACGATCCTACGATTCTATGATTTTGAATTATTGAGAAATAATGCACTTGACAATAATACTGATAAAAGGGGAGTCTTTAAGGGACAGTATACAGTGGAATGATGTTTTCAAATTAACTATTCAGTAAATAAGTGAATGAATTCTAAAGCATTCAAACAATAATAGAAGAATCACAAACCTAGGAAGATTTTAGTAAGCCTCAGGGGCAGCAAGTGAATTGCCTACTCAGAGCACTTAGTAATTGCTTATCTTTATAAAGAAAAGACCTAGTTCAGGGCTGAAAAGATTTGTGAAGTGGGAAAGACGCTGCCTATAGCCAATTGAAAATATGTATAGAACAGCATGAGGCTGAAGTCACTTCAGTTTCAGAAACATATCAATTTGTCCAGAAGCATTATAATCTTAATATGTTATGTCTTTATATCTCCAACTTACATGTGACAGTCCTTAAGTATATTATATATAATAAATAAAAACAATAATAAAATTTAAAACAAAAACAATAACATGCATGAAATCAGAAAAACTGAAGACTTACCTATCTTTGCATTAACTATTACTACACAGAATAGTGTCCTTTGGTCATTGTATGGGAACCGCTGAGTCACGGCCTGAACCTCTGATTAATCACCTGAGGTGAGCCATGAGTCAGCCAGAGGAGCACAGCTGAAGGCAATTCACCTGTGCTGCCGGAAGGGGTGGAGCCAGGCTGCACCCCTCCTGGACCTATTTAAGAGCTGGCTACCAGAGAGGAAGGATCTCTTCTAGAGATCCCCTCTTTTGGTATCTTCTGGTGAGCTCAACCCAAGGGTAAGCTCTTCCACTTATTCTCTTTTTGTTATTGTTGTCTGCTTTGCCTTACTCTCTTGATTATATTGCGATTATAACATTTTGATATCTATTGATTATACACAATTATATTGTGCTTATAACATCTTGGTTATACAGTCATGCAGGGAATGCACACAGCAATACTTCAGCAAACTTTCCCAAGTTTCATCAGTCTGCCATTTAGGGACTCTATAAGCCATAATCATGTAGTCATACAGGAAAAAAATATAATGGTATACAGTAGTTGCAGTGATATTTTTCTACTTTTTTGCCCACATTCTTTCTAAGCTTATATAAGCCTAAATAATAAAACTTTTCTTATGTAAAAAAAAATCTGAGTCAAACTCCACAACACATGAGTAAATGTTTCCATTTGTTCCAATCCACACATATTAAAAATGTCCCTTGCTCTTACTTTATGAGAGGAAATGAACTATAATTTTCCAGTTTACTTTCTCCATTCTACTCATTACTGCACTGAGTTAATCCTATCTGTATTAGGGCACCAACTGCAGAGAGGAGAAACATGGAGTTTCTTCTACTCTTTGTGAAAATGACACCATTCATTATTAATTGATCCACATAAAACCAGTGTCAAACTGCACTATAAATATTCTACCATTCTGTTCAGTAACATGTAGAACTTGTTTCATTGTCCCTAGCCTGAAGTCACTTTCTTTCTCCTTGCAGAAGGAAGATAAACACTTTCATAGTTTCACCTATTCAATTCTGTATTTGGCCGTGTTCAAAATCGGGTCTGTTAAATTAACAGACTTTTTACAGCCTCCAAAACTAACCAGAAACCAGGACATCAGACATTCAGGGATTTTGGTTTGTTTTCATTTTTAATTGCGGATGCTCAGATCACCAAAACTGCAGTAGGTGTGGTGAGGAAAAGGAAGGTGAGGAAAGGAAGGTAAAAGAACAGAGCTGAATGTAAGGAATGACAGTCTGCTGCAATTAACACTGCATTAACAAAGTCCATAATATTGAATTCAGTTTTGTCATATTGACAACAGGACCAATGTTGTCTATGGTAGTGAGCATATATGCTCAGTAGGAATATATGCATGAGAGGATCACATGTACAATTTGAAGTTAATTTTTCTAACTGGCTTACTGAGACTTGGAATCAGAAATTCACATATCTACAAAAGATTGGTTCAGTACAGACCACTGAATAAATTTAGATTTTATTGAAAGAAGATGCAGTAAAAATATCTCTTCTTGTAATTTAAGAAAGAAAACATCCTGTTTGTTTTTTCAGCAGCATGAAAGTAGTATTATGATGCCAAACTAATAGTTTTCATTTAAATTTCTTTAAGTGAAAACATTACTATGCTTTAATATAGCTACCTATTAAAACCAGAATTGTCATTGCTCACTAAGTTGATATGTATCTTCTGTTCTCATCTACATGGCCGATGTGAGATGTAGGTACAATATTAAAAGTAGTACTTTTGAAAATAACATTTTACATAATCTTTGCTTATGTAAACTCGAAAACAGATTCAGGGGAAAAAGTAGCAGACAGATAGAAAGGTCTAAAAGGCCAGTGGCTGAAAGCATGGTAAACTTCCTCTTGTGTTATCTTACAGTAATTTAATACCCCAGTGCAAAACTCTGATTTCAGCCCTCACTCCCGCTTAATTACAGGTTAAAGTTTGTTAACAGAGAAGTAGTAACAAGCAATTGACTAAATGAAATATTTCTCTTGCTGAAAATGTGAACCAATGAGGAGGAATTCATGGAACAATTTAGTATATCAAGAAAGAAAAAAAAAAATCTTAAGCCTTCAAATGCTTTATTGTCTTCTATACATATCCTCAGAAACTTTTACAAAAGTACCGGACTTAAATTCCTTTCCATATTCTGTTATCTGAACATTTTTAATTATTAAAAAAAAAACAAAGAGCACTTTCCTGTCCCTTGAGCTCTAATGCAAACTCTGGGTAAGGTTAAATACTGTTATCTTTCCGTTGAACATAATAAGGCCTCTCAATCTCTACATGACATACACACAACACACAATCTTGATAACTAAGAGACAGCTCTCCTTTTTAAGTGAGCACCAGTTAAAGAACGACAGCAATATGAAAGTCTTTGAATTGCAGTTGGTACCGTTTGTTTAGGTTTTCTTTTTTGCAATCACATTTGATATCATGTGATAAAAGCTTTTCTTCTTTGCTTTAACAATTGGTCTTAGTGTTGCAAACTACATAATATCTTAAATTTCTTTCTCAATTTGTATTTCATTTCAGATTTCCCTAACATATGGCATTGAAAGAACTGCAAGTTGGAATCTTTCCTGCCATATTGATTTGCACAGCCAACTTTGCTCAGTTTAAAATGAGGGTGAGTACATTTTTTGCCACTTCTGTTTGAGTAAATTAAATCCTAATAGAATACATTTATTTATCAAATTCTGATCGTGCTACAAGAATGACAGTGATCTAGCACACTAATATACTCAGTAAACTGAAATGAAAACATGCTTCAAAGTGACAGGATGAAGACAGTTCTGTTCTGAATATTTCATTCTGAATTTCATGCTTTCTATAATTATGAATAACATGTTCCATTAGTTTAATCAAATAGCAGCAGTTTTAACAGGAGCTAAGATGACAAATGTAGGTGACCTCTAGCCATAAGTATGCTGAAGTTGGGTTCAAATCACAGAAATATTGTATAAGAACACTGTAATTGATAGTACTTTTACAGGTTGAGTTTAACCACTTCTAATTGACTGGAAACTATTCAAGTTGGTTCATATGCAAGGAACTCTGCCTTTGTGGCCTAGCTGATATTTGCCAGTGATAAATGAATGACTTTGGAATTTGATCTTTCACAAACAGTGAAGAGATGAATAATTAAACTGTGCATTTAATTTGCACTAGAAAATACTGATATTGTACTCTCTAAAAGGGTAAATTTGCACACAGAAATGCTCTGCGGAATACATAATTTCCTCTGTTCATCTGGACATAGCTAACTATTTCTTAGGAAGCAGTAATAATCAGCTTCATGCAGAAATGATGAATACAGTTGTAGGAACATATTTAAACATCACATAAAATCCTTATGTGAAATAATCTCTGTTACACAGATGTTTTTGTCATGTTATCCACTGTATTCACTGTGCAGCTAATACTACAAAAAACTAAACTATTAAGGCAATTTCCTGTTAATTGAGAAAGTAAATACCTATTTCATTTAGCTTATGGGGGAGTGGGAACTTCCTTGACACACAATTTCATTGCTGTCATACTGAAAAAATTAAATGGTGGCTATATATCTATTTTGTAAGACTTATTAAAGAGGATGGTGGTTTTGTGTGATAGAAAGATATTATTAAACAAATTGATACTAGCAATATGGAATAGGCCCTCAGCATGTCTGCCAGAACTGTATTTTCACCTCTGCTTTTCATGTGACATGTATTTCCAGATGAAATTTTTAACTTCACTGCTGATAATTCTTTCAAAACATTTTGAAAGTGCATTTCAAAGGTGCCTAAATGAATGGCTACCACCTAAGAATGTGTAATGTGTGTTTCATGATCTCTCAGCTTTCTATCCCCCAGTGCCACTCCCAGTCAGTGGATTAGAATGAATTACAGAGGTACTGAAGAGAAAATCAAATGTCAGAACGCTGTATCTCCGTGATGTGGAGCACTTTAAATTATTTCAAATAGTGGAAGTTTCCTAAGTACAGAATCTTCATGTCCTCATACAATAGCCACAGAGCATACTAGCCTTTCTCCCCAAGCCACTCTGTAAAACAGGATGAATACTTTTATTTTCCTTGTTCCAACATTTCACTTTCCTTCTGGAAGCTTGATGCTTTCCTGGTTGTGGGAACTTCCAGACTGTTAACCAAATCTGATATAGAACTTGCAAATTTTCCGTATGGAAAGTTGCAGAGTTGCTAGCTTCAGTGGCATACTGTAATTTGACTACATACATGTTAGAACTGTATTTGATCAAAAGACAAGACCAATTCAGAAGTCAATAGAAAGCAGGTGTTACGTATTTTTAACCATATACATGAGCACAGTTTGTTGTATTTCTTTAATTAAATGTTCTATCTGTTAGGTGGAATTCTTTCCTATTTCTTTAACTGAGATTTTAAATCACAATATATATGTAGATTCTACAGTACATTATCTGTGCAAAGCATAGGATCTTTTCATACATTTGTGACAACTATCAGCCATAGAACCCTCTTGCAGTAAAAAGAAAAAAAAAAAAAAGAAAAAAGAATGGTCGATTCTCTAAAATCTTTTATTTTCTAAAACTATCTGTTGTGTCATAATGTTTAGTACCACCTGGTATAACATGCCTGACACTAAGTGGAAAAACCTGTATCCCTAAATTGTACCCTTATTGAAGTTAGGGGCACAACTCTTACACTGGGATAATTCAGATTTTCTGAGAACAATCATGATTTAGGTTTCTTGTTTTTCATCTCGTAATTCTGAACGTATAACTAAGAACAAACAATAAATCTAGAAACCAGAACTTGTAATTAAAATGTTCCTATTAGAAAATGGCAATTTAACTGTTTCAAAAAGTTTTCCTTCAATTATTTGGTTTTGATTAAACCCAGTGATGAGTTTTATTTTGAAAACAAAAACTATCATAAATGCACTCTTTCCTTCCAGAAACAATTCCAGTTATTCACTGGAAATCCATAAGAAATATATTATGAGCGTCCTAACCCACCATCACGCAATTGTAATTTTTCTCATTTGGTACTCACAGTTCTTTCGTGAGATGTGAACTGAGATCAAGTCCTGCTCTTAATGTGGTGATAGAAATGGAGGATTATAGTTTTCTAATTTCTCATAAATCTTAACTGAATATGACAACCAGAGAACTAAGAGCTACTGTGTAAAAACAGGCTGGCCATTCTCAGAAAAAAAAAAAAAAATCATAGCATTTCAAATGTCAAGCCTCAAGTCTCTTCATACACAATTATGATGAAAATTTACATAGAACTCAGACAATATTTTTACACAATTCAGAATATAGGAGTTGATTTTGCAAGAAAAAATAGAAAAGAGGTAGCTGCATCCAGCTGAGGTGAAAGCTCTACATAATAGTAAAAATTTGAGGAGCTGGGTACACAAATTCTGAGTAATTCTAACGTTGAAGTGATTTAATATGTGATGTAAAACTCACATATCAGGCCTATGATTTTCACTGCTAGTCTGCTGGTTCTCCAACTTATAATTTGTTTTCTTTAAATTATAGGGAATACACTAAAAAACTGTCTGGGACTCAATGATTACCAGGAACAAAAATAATAAGCATTTCACACAGAGTCTGTGTATTCTATGGAATCACAGCCAAGGGTGGTGATGCACTGAAACAGGTTGTCCAAGGATGTTTTGGATGCCCCATCGCTGGAGGCATTCAAGGCAAGGCTGGATGTGGCTCTGGGCAGCCTGGTCTAGTGGCTGGCGACCCTGCATACAGCAGGATGATCTTTGAGGTACTTTTCAACCAGACCATTCTATGATTCTGTGATGATATTGCAAATACATACTTCATCATATAAGTAATATAGCACAAAACAAAGGAAAATATTGGAAGTTATTTTCTCCAGCTAATTCTCTCAATCAGATTTCAAGTCTACAGGATTTATGAATATCATATGCACATTTGTTCACTTATAAAATCATATCTAATAATACATAGAATATATTGCTTGTATGACAGAACTTCATAAATAAACTTTTTTTTGCAAGAAACATTTTAATTTGTGATGAAAATAGTGATATATATCATATATATATATATATTATGTTCCAATCATTTCCACTTTAGCAGACATATCATTTCCATCCAATACTAATCCATTTGTGTACTATACTGATCACCAAACAACAAGGAAAAGACCAGGAAAAAAATCCTACACATCAATCTATTTTCCTCAATAAAGCCTCTTTTCAGCAACTAAGACAAGAGAGAAAAATTAATCTTGAGATATGCAGTATCTACTGAAATAAAAGAGTGTCTTAAAAATGCCAAAGGGAAAATATGTCTGTTCTACCTCTGTCCATCATTCTACATCTTTCTCATGAGGTGATAGACTATTGCTCCTACCAATATATTTATCTGACCATTCAACCCTACAGTGTTTATTTGATGGAAGGATAATTCAGACTCCATAGATTATTTACACTCTAAATATAAAATGTTAAAATGCCCCATGCAGTGAAATTAAATTGTACAACAAATATGGTCATGAAAATTTGACAAACATTTTAATGAATGATTTTCAGTAATTGTTTACAAGTAGTTTTAACTTTAAATACATGACTAGGTGCACTGAAGCCTCACCCTTAAGCACGTATTTAACTAATTTCTCTTGAACAAGTTGCTGGTATGAGCACTATATCTTTACAAGTGCAGCAGATCTGGTGATCTTTGGTGAACATCTATTTCCATGTCCTCTTGACAATGGTCTGATTGGCTTATTGTAATAAACCATGCACAGATTTTAAGTTCAAATTTATTCATTTCTGAATGGCATTACTGAGAGGATAAACCAAAGCAGTTATGTTACTCCATTATTCCATTTCTGAAATATATTTATGAAATGAAGAGAAGAAAATGTATGTGTCAATACATCCTGAAGGGAAACCAGATGTAAAGTAACTTTGTAAAGATGACCCAGGGTATTGGATGGTAAGATGAATATAAACCAGCAACGTACCCTTGTGGCAAAGAAGGCCAGTAGTATGCTCATCTGCATAAGGAAGACCAATAATAGAACATCCAGGGAGATTAGATTATTCTTTACCTCTGTTCAGCACTGCTGAGACACATCTTCAGTGCTGTGTCCCTTCCTGAGCTTCTTAAGTAGAGACAGATATCCTTGAGGTGAGTCCAGCAAACGGACACAAAAATGATAAACAGACTGAAGTATCTGTCATACAAGGAAGGGCTGAAGACAAGATCAGTGCTGACCATTATCAGTGCTTATAAGGAACTCAAAAGGAAGCATAATGAAAACAGGTCCAGACTGTTTCTTTGCTGCCAAGTAACATGACAAAAGGCATCAGGCACAAAGAGGAACAATATAGAAAATAAAATCTGAACAGCTTTTTTTTGTTGTTTTGTTTTGTTTTTTGCTGTGAAGGATGATTAATACTGGAATAAGTCGCTCAGATTGGTCCTGGAGTCTCTATGCTTGGATATACTCAAAATCCAGCTGAGCACAGTTCTAAACATCTGACCATGGAAGTGGACTACGTGATCTCCCATGGTCTCTGCCAGACTAAACACTCCATGATTATGTGAAAAGAAATTAATGGAAGGCATTTGGAAAGCACATGTAAATAGAAGTAGACATTACACCAAGTTTGGGCTCATTAATTTTAGTTTAATGCTAAAAGTGATGACTCAGTTCCTTTGTGTAGTCATACATGCCTCAGTCTGTTCTTCATGTAAGATCAGAATCTTCCTAGACTACCACAATTCTTAAACAATCCTGCAGAACATCAATTAAGTGATTGGTTAACCCAATTTGGTAATATAACAAAATTTTATGCTCCCAGAGAGGACTGGAAGTAAAGAAACATGTTCAAATATTTATATCATGTCGTCTATTCTAAAATATAGCCTAATATGTTTTTACTTCTGAATATCCAAAACAAAAGAGCACAAGAAAATATATGTTGTTACATACATTTCCATCAGATCCTCTGGGACTGAATCACTTATTCCAAGAGCAATAATAATATGACTTGATTTTTTCCCGTATATTTTGCAGGAATAAAACAATGCTTCAGATTCTAATATGTTTTTTAGACTACATGTTTTTTTATATTTCAAGGTAAAACTAACAATTGCAAGCATGATTTGTTAATTTTTTATCTTTAGTCTATTCCTGTTACCCTAGAAGAGATGTGGGATTAAATACAAAGCAACAATACTCAGCATTATTGTGGATGAAATTTATGTTTGTTCTGGATGAAAAGGCACATATCTATACAGAAGAGCCACTAATCTGGCCAGCAAATAAAACATAATAATAGAAATAAAAAATTAAAATATACGTAGGTAGAATTTTAAAAAATTAGAAAAATTTGAAAATCTACTTGGAATTAATGTTCTCTGAGAAAATTGGAAAGAAGAAAAAGAAAATGAAACAACTACTAATGATTGAAAAAAATGCTCTGTATTAGCAGGGAAAAAGTAGAAAAAGTGGTCAGAATAGAAAAATGAAGTAAAACCAGCTTTTGTGTGTTAAAATAGATTGACTAATCTAAACAAAACACAATGAAAATACCTGTTATAGTGGGGAAAGCAAACTGAAAATTCTGTTGGTGAATAACAGTAAGATTTTCAGTAACAGCATTGTGATCAAATATAATGAAGCACGAGAGAAGAAGTTTCGTAATGGATTCATGAAATCCACACACAGAGCTGTTCCCCTAGCAAGTCGTTTCTTCTCAGTAGCCATCTCTTCCCTCCAACAAAGTGTGCTACATGAAACAGAAAGGAACAAAAGAGTGAAACAATGTTTATGAGGCTGGACATGTAGTAGAACTGGACATCAATCAACATAGCCTGTATGGAAGACTTCCATGGCAAAGATTTACAGTAAAAAATAAAAGCCCTCAAAATTACTCCTTTGTCTTGGTTTTGGCCAGGATGATTTTCTTCATAAATTCTTCTGTGTTCTGGATTTCCAATGAAAATAGTACAATGGATCTGGATGGGTACAGAGCCAGGACAGCTGGCCCAAATTTGCCATAGATATGTCCCACACCATATTAAATATGTGCAGCAATAAAAGCAGGGGTAAAGAAGGAGGAAGATATTCCGTCATTCAGAATGATGGCATTTGTCTTTCCAAGTGACCATTATGCATGATGATTCTGCTTTCCTGGAAGTGTTTGAATATCAGCCTGCTCATGGGAAGTAGTGAATGAATTCCTTGTTGGTGCTTGCATGTGAAGATTTCGCTTTTCTTGTTAAACTTTCTTTATTTCAAACCACAAATTCTTGCACTTTTCCCAGGAGCCACCCTGGGAATGCCTCTGAGAAATGTACATGAGAAACAGAAATAGAAGCCTTCACAACTATAAGAAATGGGGTGAAAAGTGCATGGGAAAAACAGCCGCAGAAACACCAAGGTCATTGAAGGAAGAGGGACAAGAGGCACTCCAGGTACACAAGCAGAGATTCCCTGCAGCTTTTTGGATAACACCACAGCAGAGCAGGTTGGACCCTGAAGACAAAGAAGAGGATGATGACAGGAAATTCTATATTCCAGCTACTGGAGACCCTTACACTGGAGCAGACAGTCACACCCTGCAGGAAGTTGCAGCCTATGTGGGAGGTACCTTGCATGAACTGTGTCACTCTGGAAGCCCATACAAGAACACTGTCTGCTTCTGTTTGAGTAAGGGTGTGCAAATGAACAGAACCCACATTGGAGAAGAACTCAGGCCTGTGGGAAGAACTGACATTGGAGCTGTTTCTGAAAGACATGTGAGAGATTCCACAACGGAAAAAGTTACAAGCGTGAAGAGGAAGGAACAGCAGAGGTTAATTACTGTGTACTGACTATAGCCATTCCCCATTGCTCCATGACAATTAGCAGGATGAGGAAGTAGGTGGGAGAGTCAGAGGTGAAGAAATGGGTCTGGGAAAAAAGTGATAAGTGAGAAGTGGAGCAGAGTCTTTTTAATGTTTTATGGACTTTTTGTTTGTTTGTCACCATCATATTCTATTTTAAATTGACAAAATTAATTTTCCTCAGTTCAAATCAGCTTTGTGGTTTTTTTTTTTGTTGGTGACACTAAGTGCTAAGTGGTCTCCCTGCCTTTATCTTGACTCATGAAAGTTTTCATCTTATTTTCTCCACTTGTGCTGTTGAGCAGGGGGAATGAGAGAGCAGCTGGCTGTGAGTCTAGCAGTCAGCCAAAGTCAACCCACCATAGATGCACATTTGTAAGTATGTATGTGCTCACACACGTGTGTGCCTACTGGGAATGCATGCTCAGACTCACTATTGTTTGGACCTAGAAGCCTGTCTTATCACTGCCCAGCAGTCACATCTGGCTCCTGTAATAGAACCCACCACTGGAACAATGAATGCAAATATACACTGCATAGGAACTATGTTGCATGGGAACTATGTTGCTAAGAGGAACTAATGCAACATAATGCTAGAGTGCTTCTGAATTTTTAAAATTCGCTCAGTTTTTAATCTCTGTTGCAATTGAAGAAGTAGAGGCTTTTCCCTCATGGCCTCCTTTCTTTGAGATTTTGTGTTATTAATATGGTTTCTTGTTGTGTTGTATTGTTTATCTTAAATGTATTATTGGAATTACATTCCCGCATGTATTCCAATTGGCATTTATTGTGCCTTTGTTGAAATACCAGCAATCAATTTCTAAACCAAAAATCATTTTGTGGACCAAGAAAATGCTGCCAGTCTGTTTTTGACTAAGAATTGCAGGAGAAGCTTGATTCCCAGCCCAATTATAACATACAGCAATCTTTGCAACACTATTCCAACTTAACAAAAGAACAGCCTTGTTAAATCTTGACATTCAAATCAAATAATTTATGATTAATGGGATGAATCAACAAGAGAATTGAACTGCAAAGAACTCTCTGTCTGCCACTTCTCTAACAAATGTGTTTGTGAGTAATGTTTTATAACGCTGCAAGTGGGGACTGCTAATCTGTAGAACTGAAATAAATTAACAGGAGAGAGCTTTGACTGAAAGAGTGAGGAACAATACAACATGTCCATGTATAACACAACAGTGCAGTAGCCCCCTCGTGTGAAGTTTAATAGGATCTTCATGGGAGTTGTATTTAATGGAATTCTCCCCATATAGCAGACTTGCTCCTTCACTCAAAAATAATAAGACAATTCCTAAAAATCAAAAAGTTCTGTTTAGAAAGTCAGTTAAGTCAAATTCTCTAAATATTTGTAAAATGTGTAGGTGTATTCTCTTGAGTACTACTAGCATTTTTAACATCCAATCAAACAAAAATTTATTAACATATTATTCACTTGGCTTAAATACATCATTCAGTATACACTTCTTACATATATTGAATTTATCTATACTATTAAGTAAAAATAATATACCAGGAAGTATATTTGTTATACAAAAATAAAAAAAATATTCAAATACTTCCTACCTTAATCAAAAAATATTTTGGTTTTGATGTGAGCCAAAGGCAAAGAGAGTCAATAAGGCAAAGTATTGTATTCACTTCCTTATTTTCCACTTCCATTTCCTAATTTTCCACTAACTGTTGAAACATCCACTATTTAAAAACTATTTAAACTTCCAAGTGACCGATTAAAGGTCAAGAACAAGTAAAACTTTTTCAGAATTTTTTTTAGTCTAAAGAGACATAATTTTAAACAATTGTAAACAATTGTTTCAAAAAACAAAGAATAAAAAAATCCGTGTTGATTAAATGCTGTAATACAGAATTGAATTTAAATATATTTGCCTGCAGTGACACACACAGTGGTAGTGCCAGCCTAAAGCAAATTCAGCTGTACAGATACGTATGATCACCTCTCTTAAGTAGTAACTAAAGAGGTGTTTATAGGTCTGTAATGGTATATAACTATGTAGGATGTATCTGAGTACAGTCTTGTGATTTTATTTATTTATTTTTTCACATGATTTATTTATGTGACATCTCTCGCATGACATGCCAGATACCCAGGAGGTTTAGAAAAGGTCAGTGGAAAAGGTTACCATAGATTCTTTCAATATTACTGGCAAGCTTTATATCAGATTAAAATGCTGTGAACTAAAACAAGCCAATGTATACAGCTACCTCTCATGTAAGAAAGTCTGCAGTAAATGTCAAAAGAGAAGTGAGGAAGGAAAGAAGCAGGGCTGAAAGCACTCTGTACCAATGTGCATTTGTGCCCTTCATAAAGCTTGTTCCCATACCCAGTTCTTGACAGAAATTTTCCATACCCTGAAGTGATAGCATTCTTTTTGTAGACAAATGGCAAGCTACTTACTGCTAAACTGCTCTAGACAAAATGGTGTATTTGTTGGTTTGATTCTGTCATCATAGCCATTTCTGTTTCAACAATCCATTTTTTCCTCTCATTAAAGTTCTTTGCTTAATAAAAAATGTTTCTGACCAGTGAGTACATTCACTGTTGAATGTATGAAGAAAAAATGAATGAATGAAGAAAAAAAGGTACTGACACTACTCTGTTTAGTGTGTACTGCTGTAAAGATTTCCTATCTAACTGTAGTCTTAAGAAGCTTTAATAATACGGCTAAAACATTTACTCTGTTTAACTAGTTTTTTGATATCCACACTCATTTATTAGTTTGCAACAATAAGCTGTTGCTCAATTCACTTCTCTCAGTGGTTTGAATTCTGCTGGGTGAAAAACAGACTCATGTAACTAAAACAAATTTTGTATGAGACCTTACAACCTCTGTCACAACATCTTGCCATCCAAATATAGCATTATAAATCTTGTATTTTCTACTGTTTCTATTGTTTAAATCAATAAAAAGGAGTCATTAAAGTGTTCACAAGGAAAACAAACACTTTATTAAGAAAAGTTAATATGTTTTGACTGATTCTAGTTCTAGCAAAATGGCAACCTCTTTCCTTAATAAATATTCTCATTTCTGTGCAACATTGGTGAATGTGATTCGTGATCAAGCAGTTCCCGTAGTATTATGTAAGTATTAGAGGACATCAGAAGCCTAGATCTTGAGTTTGGGTGAATACTAAGAAGTTGATAGGTAAGTAAAACCTGTTTGATGAGTATGATGAAACAATACAATTAGAAGAGTGAAATTAGAACCAAAGTTGATGGAAGAAAATGGAAGAAAAGCAATTTACAGAAATAGAGACCAGAATATTAGAAAAAAAGCAAGATTTGGAAAAGGCACTTTGAAAAATACTGAAATAATAAGTTTAAAGAATATCAAGTAGCCAATGACAAAAATATTCTTAAATGATTAAGTTAACCTCAAAAATGGGTGTACATGTGAGTTAACTGCTGTCAAAGCAGATGATACTAGTTTCCACATACATGCTGTGAAACTTTTTGCTGAGAAAAAGGCCAGCTTCTGAACTGCCCTGAACAAGTGAAGCTCAGAAACTTGCCAATATACATCAAACATAACTATGAATTAATAGTCAACTTACGGCATCTGGTAACCTAGCTGCGATGCAATGTGGTAAAGAAAGTACTGTGGGATGTATAAACAACTAAACGTATAGTTGGGTTGCAATGTTAAAGTATCAGGTAAACAGAAGGAGCTTTTTAGATTTAGTAATTCTAACCTTCTTGTTCAAAATAAAATAAAACTGTTGCATGAGTGTTTGTCCAAGTCTGGTGGTCCCAGCATAGGAAAGTTGTGGAGCTTTTGGAAAGGGTCCATTGGAGGCCATAAAGGTGATTAAAGGACTTGAGCACCTCTCCTATGAATTTAGGCTGAAGGAGCTGGGCTTGTACAGTCTGAAAAAGGGACAGATGTAGGGAGACCACATTGCAGCCTTCCAGTACTGAAAGGAGGTTATAAACATGATGGAAAACAACTTTTTACAAGGGTAGATAGTGATAGAGAAAGGGAAATGGTTTCAAACCATGGAGGGGAGATTTAGATTAGATGTAGAGTCCATGCTCTTACCAAGACCATCAGCATGTAGATCAGACATAGCTTTCTTTGTTGGTGTCCCTTCTCCCTCTGCTTTGTTTGCTTGAATTAGTGGAGCTCCCGGGGAAGCAGAGGAATCACCATCCCTGGAAGCATGCAAGAACCGTGGTGCTGAGGGAGATAGTTAGTGGCCATGGAGGGTTGATGGTTGGACTAGATGATCTTAGTGGTCTTTTCCAACCTTAAAGATTCTATGTCAGGAAGTTTTTTACTGAGAGAGCGGTGAGGTGCTGGAACAGATTGCCCAGAGAGGTTGAGGATGCACCACTTACGTGTAAGTGTTTAAGGCCAGATTGGATGGTTGCCTGCGCAACCTGATCTAGTACATGATCTAGCAGCTGGCAACCCTGTCTGTGGCAGAGGATTTGGAATCTGATGATCCTCGAAGTCCCTTCCAACATGAGCCATTCTATGATTCTATGATGACTTAATAATCCTATAAGCCAGACTGTGCTGTGAATAATATAAAAATATTTGGTCTCTGAGGATGTATTGATATATATATCTTATGCTATAGAAAATCAAAAGCATATTTCATCTGACTCCTACTAAGGCTTTCTACTCGAAAATAAACTTTATTTTATAGGAAAATATTTATAAAAAGCATGTGTTTTCTACCTAAAACAGTGCTTTTTTTGTTGTTGTTTTTTGTTTGTTTTGTTAAATACAAAATGTAATCATATAGAAGAAAAAAATGAAAAATTTTGCTTTATATTTGGCATTCTGGAAGCTGGAAGTAGGACACCAGTAGGATTTTATTAAATCATATTTCATTTCTGCATCTGCCTCAACCAAACACTTCCTCTCATGATACACTTCCACTGAAAGACTCCAATTACGTCCTTCAGAAACAATGTGAAAACCCATTGTGTGATGCATTGCAAATATATATAATGCATGAAAGCTGCTTCTGCTGATGAACAGAAATAAAGGAAAATGAAAAGAAAGTGAAGAAGTTGCCAAAATTTGATAGCATAGCGATGTCTTAATTGATGCTGAGTAGAGCCTGCACAGAGCCAAAAGCATTTTCACTGTGCCCTGACAGTAAGAAGCCTGAAAGTGAAGAAGCTGGAAGGGGATGCAGATGGGGCAGCTGAAACGAAGAGACCACAGAATTGTTCCATGCCATATGATGTCATGCTCGGTAATAAAATTGAGCAAAAGACTGGTAGTGAGTAATCGTGTTATGTACCACTTGTTAGGGGGTTTTCTTCTTTATTTTTCTTTCTTCTCTCTCAATCTCAGCTAAACAGTTCTCAGATTTTCACCTTTTTTAGTTCTGTTCCCAATAAGAGAAAGTAAACAAATGTATGTGAGGGGCTTAGCTACCTCCTAGGTTAAACCACAATAAGCCAGCAGTGTGGCCTTGCCACAGAGAAGATTACTGATATCCTGGGCTGCATTAGGCAAAGTACTGCCAGCTGGTTAATGGAGGTGACCTCTCCCTCATTGGTAGTCACACTGGGTTGCTGTGTCCAGCTCCAGCACATCCAGTGCAAAAGAGACATTTGTCTATAGAGAATTCAGAATAGGGCCGTCATCATGATGAAGGGACTGGAGCACCTCTCCCTCAAGGAAATGCTGAGAGAACTATGACTGTTCAGCCTTAAGAAGAGAAGACTCAGAGAGATCTCATCAATGTCTATAAATAACTGATGGAAGCTTTGCGAAGACGATAGAGTCAGGCTTCATCACTGGTGCCCAGAGGCATGACAAGAGACAAGAGGTACAAACTGAAACACAGGAGGTTCCTCCTGAACACTGGGAATTACTTTCTTTGTGAAGGTAACTAAACACAGGTTGCCGAAAAAGGCTGGGCAATCTTCTCCCTTGGAGATCTCCATAACCCATTTGGACATGCTCCTGGACAACTGGCTCTTAATAGCCTTTTCTGAACAAGAGATTTAGACTAAATGACGTCCAGAGATCACTTCCAACCTCAACCATTTTGTGAATCTGTGATGAGGACATTACTGTCATTTTTCATGGAAGGGCAGCTGCACTGGCCTGCGGCAAACACAAGGTGCAGAAGAACAAACCATTTCATGCAGTACAGAAATGCACAAAGATAGGAAAAAAGTAAGGTGACTTTAATGCACCAGATATATCTGTATTTATTGTTATTCTCATGTGACACTGTCATTACTGTTGTAGATTAATCAATAATAAGACCCAAAGTAAGATAAATGCAGTTATATTTAGTTGTTGGATGTAAAAAGTTGATTGTCAATGCTATGGGCTACATCGTTGTATAACAAGTTCACTTTGATAGTGCATCTGACAAGTTTATGGTAGGTAATCTGCGAGTGTGTATCTTGCCTCATTTATTGTAAAACCTTACAGACACCCGAGCAGATTGCAGGTCCTGTATACCACAACACCTACTTGTTAGTTTTAGGTCTTGTTTCTCACAGGTGTGTGTGACATATAGGTTTCATCAGGTTTTTAAAGTTTTTTGCTTGCTAATACCCCAGTGATCATTTCAATGATTAATACTGGTGATCAACTAAGTTACTGAAAGGTAAAGAGCACAGTTGCTTCCCTGTATTATTTTTTTTTTTTCCACCAGTCTCTTCCAATTCTTCTGACAAAGAAGCAAATGATTGTTTTGACATCACTTCAGTTTAGTGCAAATGAAGAATGATATTTTGGTTTCTTTACCTACATAATCTTTAATTCTGCCATCTCCTCATCTCACATCGTGGAACTGCAAGTGAGTTTGTTGAATTATGATTTCAACAGAAGCTCAAGGTTTCAAGACGGGAGCAAAAAGAATAACGTAACATTTCATTTTCATTTCCATACTTGTTTTCAACTAAGTGTATAGTTTTTATTTACCAGTAGAGCTAACTAGATTGAATTTTTCTCTCTTTTGCTTGTTCTGGAGGACAAGGATATTGGGACAGGGATTCTCTTTTATTTAGAATGACAGAATCCTTAAAGTGGGAAGGAACTTATATCCAACACAAATCTACCCTCTCTAAGCTTGAAGCCATTTCCCCCCTACTAAAAAGCCTGTCCCCTTCTTTTCTGTAGCTCCCTTTTAGATACTGAAATGTCGCTACCTTGGAACATCCTCTTCACCAGGCTGAATGGCCCCAGATTTCTCACTCTGTCCTCATAGTAGAGATGTGCTATGCCTTAGGTCATTTTTGTGGCCTTCCTTTGGACACTCCAACAGACCTATGTCTCTCCTAACAAGTCTAACAAGTGTCATTCCTACAGGTCTGTATCTCTCCTTTTTCTCTTTGAAATTCTGTGCTACAGAGAAATTTTAATTTGAAAAATCTGTTATTCTGAAAGCAATAATAAATAACTATTATTATGCTCTAGCATATTTGAATAAAGGTGTCGGTTTTTGTACTACCCAAGATGTTTGCAACTTTTCTGTAGTTTTTAGCATCAGTGTTTACCCTTATTTTTCAACATCCAGTAGCTACAAATAAACTAAAGACAAGTTAATCAGAGAGTAGAACAAAATTTGCTGTTCCCTTTCAGATTTCAGTCTGCACTGTTCACTGAATTATACTGCTGGGGAAATTTAAGGGCTGCGAGAGCAAGTACTGCTTGAAACTTGCCCTAGAGAACAAAATTTGATCATGTGCATACAACAGAGATTCTATGGTAGCTTTTCTGTCAGAGATTCCTTGAAGAATATACAGGCCTCTAAATAAATAGGCCAGAAATTTTAGATGCTCTGCTCTTTTAAAAGGTTTCAAATAATTGAGATAACTTCACAAGAGAACACAGTTAGGTTTTTCTCTGGGCTACCTCAGATCTCTTCTGAGTAAAAATCTATATTTAATTCTGATTGATAAAGTAATCTGAGATGACATACGATGTCTGTTTGCTTTTTGTTTTGCTTTTTTTTTTTTTCCTCAGGGGAAAGGTCCTGCTATTAGTTCCTGGGTCTCTGTCTGCCTGTGCTGGCAGGAGTCTGCTAGGATCCTTGGCCAAGCTGCCACACAACACAGCAGTCAAGATGGTGGCACTTCAGGGCCATGGATTTAAGAAAGAGCAAAATTCACTGGACAGAGGAAGCTGCAATGAAATGTAAGTAACAGAACAGTTTTGGGACACCAAGTTCAGAGTAGGTAAAGATACTCCATTGTGGAGCAGATATCCACAATTCAGACTCTATGCCTGGTGAGACAGATATTCCTGGCAGGAATTGCAGCCCATGGATGGATCACTCCAAAGCACTTCAGAAATGTTAAAAAGAAAGGAGAAGAGGAGGGGAACAGCTAACCGCATACCAACACCCGAGAGCCATCACCCACTTCACTGTGCAAAGGAATGCGGAAAGGAGGGGAACTCAGAAAAGGAAGGAAAAGAGTTACTTTAATGTCTATCTTTTTTCTTGTTTCTTTTATTTATCATTAACTGAATCTATTTTAACTAAGAATAAATTATTTTCCACAATTCCAGTGTGTTTTGCCCACCATGGTAGATAGTAAACAATCTCCAACTTGTCCTAAAACTGTTGACATTCTTGATGCTATTTTTCTTATTTTCTGCTCCTGTCCCTTGGTGGTAGGGAGGAGTGTCAGACACTTGCTAAGAATAATCCAAAACAGTAACGTAGAGCTATGATGAAAGTACTATTCTCATAAATTTAAAACAGTTTCTGGACTTATATCTGAGTCAAATTTTTCTCAAGAGCCATTTTAATTTTCTTTGAGAAAGGACAATTTCTCCTGTTTCTTTTTGTGAAGTAGTTTCTGCTAATAAGAAATCTAAATGATAAAGGAACAAGCGGAATTATTAATTCTTATTCTTGATTTTTTGTTGTGGTCTTAGATTCCATTAAAAAATTCTGAGTACTTTGATCCCTCTGCTATCATAGTATATTCATCCTAATGTATCTGAATGTTGTTTGTTGTAAAATGTAGCAAAACTAATCTAACAAGACTTCTAGCTGTCACAAAGGAAAGATGAGGCTGATCAGTCAGGAATGTTTCCAAGAAGGTTTTCATTTTAAAACAAGACTGTAGTTTTGAGGCCTTAATGGACACTGAGAACTGTAGTTTTAAATTCTCTAGGAAATATTAAACAGGTAAGCATGGGAGGGAACTAGCACTAATTTCACATTTTTCCTTACAGCATTTCAGCCAGAAATTAAAAATTATGCAATACTGTTATTACTGCTCTTCCACTGTATTCCTTCTCTCTTTCTCTCATATCTCTGTCCTCCTTATAAGCTTCTTTTAAGTACTAAAAGCATCACTGAGGTCTCCCCTGAGCCTTCCTTTCCTTAGAATGGATACGCCCAGCTTTCTTAGCCTGTTTTTTGTGGCAGAGGTGTTCCAGCTCTCTGATCATCTGTTCCCTTCTCTGGATCAACTCCAAGAGGTCCATTATTAGATCAGAGTTTTCTAATTGCACTGTGAACCATTATGAAGTACCTTGATGCATAACATGAGATATGTGCAAAGCATGTAAGCCAATGAAAAACAAGCCTGCCTATGTCTTCATTTCTCCAGAAATTTTGCCTTGCCAAAATCTATTTTTCAAGGATCCCCATGTTTTGTTTTATCCTTGCTTATTTCTGGAGGATAGATTTTTCTTGTCATCTTTACCACCCATCTTCCACTGTTGTTGTTTATGGGCAATCTCTGAGCCCTTCTAAACCATTGTTTTCTTCTCCTGACCAGACTGCAGTCTTGTTGTTCTGTAACACTTTAGAAGTTCTGTGATCTCCTTCTTCTTAGCATTAACACAATAGCAGTGTGTTTCCAAACCTTTGGAACCTCTATGTTTCCAAACTAGGTGAAGAGGCAGAAGACTTGGACTTACAAATGTAATATTGATAATTTTTTGTAAATTTTTGTATAGACTGTATATTATGACTAAAAATGACATTATACCAAATTGATAATAGGATAATTGTAAAAAGTACTTTCTCAGGAAACTGTGTATTGAATATCCTACAAATAAATCTTTAAGTTTAAATCTTGCGCAGAAATTCTAGTCCTACAATTAGTCAGCTTTAATGTGAACTGCTTTAATTCTTCTTCTTCTTGCAAACCGAACACTGAAATGTATGTAAAGCAGGAGTGACTACATACTGTTGAAGAAATAACACACTTGTTATTATGGTGTTCCATCATGCCCCCCTGCTTCCCTCTTTGGCCTGGCCATTAAATACAAGGCCTTGCTTAGGACTGGTAATATTGTCTTTCTAAATACAGTAACTTTCTAAATACAGAACCAGTAAATCATCTTACCCCATACATAGCGATTAGCCCAAGAGCCCCTTGCGGTCTGCTCCTCACAACAAGACTGCATGTGATCTTCCCAATTCCTTCTAAATATTGTGATGCTCAACTGACACGGAGTGTCACGGAGTGTATTATGTTGAGTGACTATCAGAAGTAACTTACTGATTGCCCTCTTAAAAGAAAAAATCTGTTGAAGGAACCTCCAGGGTGGAATGTATATATGCAATGAATTTGTTTCATGATAGTTCCCTAGGCAACACAACCTGTTCTCTTGGATATCAGTTTTACCAGAGAAGCTTGGTATTCTGACGCTGAGATACAGCATGGAAGGTGGAGTGGAGTATAAATGTCCTGGCCAGGCTCTGTGATAACATAGTGGGGATGGGAATTTGGTAGTACTATGGAATTGATAAGCAGCACAGCAGTCACTCTAAGTTAGCAGCTTTTCAATTTTCTTTTGCACAAATCACAAGAATGGTATGTCTGACAAGAGCCCATCGGTCTCCACCCAAAAGTAAGAAAATTAACAGTACAAAAATGACTTAAGAGAGAGAGAATTTGGGGGAATATAGCACAGCAGACAAGCCAAGAGAACACGCTGACTCCTGAGACCAGTCAATGGGCTAAGCCTCTCCTTCCCTCATTAGGAATACTTATTGGTAAGACTCACACATGCAATTAAACTGAGTCTTTCTCTGGAAAGCTTAGAAATCTTTGTAGAGTAATTCCATAGTTTAACTTGTTTACATTTGGCTATATTATTCACATCACTGGTACTCTCATGCACTCTGCAGACAGTGTATTTATCACAGGCAACTCAAAAGAATCTGTAATATGTTACTTCAATAAAGAGCACTATTTGTTAGATTAGTTGTGAAAATTCTTACTGGAGGCAGTCAAGCTCCTAAACAATGGTAGTACAATTCTCATCAAATGCTACCAAACCTGTAACTGAATTTGTCATTTACCTCTTAATGAAATATCTGCAATTGCTTTATTTTATTTGCTCTTGAATTTAAGAAGATGGACACTTTTACATAGTCATTACATCAGTTTGTTTCAAATTCTTTCTCATCCTATATATACTGAATATGTCTTTCCACATTTTCACTATTACCATTTTTTAGATCTTAATTTGCAACGAAATTCTGCAGCTAAAATGATCAATGTGTTTTATAGTTTGTCCAAATGCCAACCTGCTATAAATATGTTGTTTTACACCGCCCCCTAAGCTTCCATTCTTTTACCCCATTCTTTTTTCTCTCACATTTTTATTTTTCAGCAATTAACAAACTGATGTCAACTGTTCCACTGTGTGCACAGCACTGACACCTTTGGAATTCAAAATGCTGGGATCCCACATCATTCAAAGTCAGGCAAACAGAACTGACAAAGAAAATGGACTAATACATCCATAAATGTAAGTGGAGTAGCAGTCTTGAATATTTTAGAACTTCTCACAGTATGCATGAATGATAACAGAATTTTTCCCCTTTCCTACAATAATTAAAATCCTTGATGAGTTTTGCCTCTGTTGTGGTATAGTTAAAATAATAAATTGATAACAAATTCTGCTGACAACACAGAGACACTGAAAAACATCATGCGTAGGGGACTTTCAATTACTGTGTGTATTCATTCTGACTGATTAGATGACTTCAGGAATTAATGAGAGGACAAAGAATTTTTTGCTTCTGAATTATTGTTCTAAATCCACATAAGTTTAGAATGAGCAAATATCATTTGCTTTTCTGACCAATGCAGAACAAGATGCTAATATTCATGTAGTACCTACCAGACATGCCTTCACATGGCTAATAACTGACCGTAATTAAAGATATTTTGAGGACCTCACTGCAAATTCTGGATCCTCTTCTGAATTATCCTGGAATTTTTATGAATCTAAATCAGTATTTGACTGGATTGCCTGAAGTCATTTATACAGTAATATTGGAGAATCTAAGGTGATAGCACACATATTGAAGGACAGTAGCAGTACTAGATAGTCCTTACATGAGTGTGCAACTTTCGTTCTCATCTTTGGTATTTTAAAAATGACTTTAAACAGTTATCCTGCCACTCTATAGCACTATTGTCTATTCCAGCTTAAGACAAGTTCTAAAATTGCAGTAGAATGAGACAGGAAGTGTTATTACAATTTTTGCAGCAAAATGGATTTCCTCCTACATTTATATAGAGTGGTTTACATTGTACAGCAAATATTGAATTGAAACCAAGCTTCATAAAAATTAGTGAAAATTTGGATAACTAATCTTAGGCATTCCATTTTAACACAATTTTTTCAGTGCTATCCTATAGTATGCTCAATGGACTACATAAAACTGCAAAAAGACCTGCTACATTCACTGAATGACTGGTGTGAGAATCTGGTGTAAGTGTCATGAGAAATGAGGGGATTCCCTGTACGATTAAGAAGAGGTATGTGAGAATTATGCAAGATTCACAAATACCCAAGTGAGTTTTAGATACCTAACTGAGTACAGGTGTAGCAAAACTTAGGGAAAATGGGGAAAAGCCATGAGAGGTATGCTGAAGGGAGAAATACCTTCAGTTTTCTTCCTGTACCTCTCCCCTTCCTTATATTCAAATAAGGAGCTTTGAATGAAATTTCATTAGTTAAAATAAGATGAATATTATAACCTGCCTTGGAAGTTTCCTATAATATAAATAGCACACAATATTTTAATAGTTAAGTAATTCCCTATTTAAGTTAGTCCATTAAGTTAGTCTATTCAGTAGATGCTAAATCCTAGAGTTCATCTCTTCAAAGATCAGTATCTGAGTCAATAGTGTGCAGTGGTCAGCTGATTTTAAAGACTGAATCATTAAGAAGCAGGATTATCTTTGGGAACAGTCTGAAACATACATGCAAGAATTATTTTGAGTTGTCTTATTTATGGAAAGAGAAATATAGACCTAGTAAGACAAGGAACAAGAGCATTATTTCAAGGAAGTGTTTGTAAAATGCTCTTTTCATTCAAAGTACTTACCATATCACACATCAGCTTTGCTGATCTTCAGTGGTATAATAAAAGACAACTAGCATCTCACTGAATGATTTTTCAGTGCCAAGAGTACAGTATTATTCTCCTTGCCCAGGAGAAAAGGGAGCTCTTAGAGTGATTACAGCATAGCCAGTGGAATTTGCAGAATAAATTATTTTCTGCGTCAGCTGTTTGATAGAGCTACATGATTCTGCATCATTCTGTTTGCACATTAACAGAGCAAGGTTAAATTTCTGTTAAAAATGATGAAGTAATTAAAAAAAAAACATATTAAAAAGCATAAAAAAATTTCACCTCAGAATAACATTGAGCCAAATTCTTTTGTAAAATTGAATAATCCCCATCTTTCTTTTGTTTGAGACTTTCTTTAGTTTGAGACTTTGACATCTTTTCTATACTTGGAAAATTCTTTCTCTTTTTTATTCTGACTCAAAGCTCATTTTATTTATCTGATGTTTGACAGCTCACTTGCAAAGACATTGAAGATTTTTGAATAAAGTCCTGTTACCTTCTTGCTCTATTAACATGCTTTTTTAGACATCTAGGTCTTCGATAAGAATTCCATTGTTCAGTGCGTATTGTTGAAAGGCAGTGAATTATGTCTTGACTACAAAGTGTTTTCTTGATGCTTTTCAGAGATCTCCTTTCAGTAATAGGTCAAATGTTTCATGGACTCAAGCAGCCATGTGGAATCCATTTTTGTACACTTGCACTGGGCAAATTTACGCCTCTGTTCAACTCAGAATATGCAATCATCCAAAATAAAATCCACAATTAGATCTTGTTAAGTTACAGGAAGTACTGATTCAACAAAACATTAGCATACTAGGTAACCACAGATTTTTTCAAAAACATGACTATAAAATTATGAAAATCAACATATATGGATCAATATAAAACTAGACAAAAACAAAGATTTTATCTTTTTTCAAACAACACAAAAGAAACTTTATTATGAGATTTCAGAAACAATAACAGTTCTATGATTCCTTACAGGCTGGAAACTTGCACTAATCATATTACTTTTGATAGTTCATAGACAATTTTGCAGATAGCCTTGTCTATTCTAATGCATCTTCTTATAGGGTAAACCATGTATGGAGAATATGTATTTTAAAATATATATGTATGCATAGAAAAGAACTTGGAATGTTCTCTGGGAAGACAGCCAAAGGAACATGCACACACATCATCACATTCAGAAATAAGGAAATCTCACTAATTGTGAAGAAGTGTCCCTCAGCTTTATGATCTTCAGTTGTCCTGACTGGAAGAGATGCCCTTTGCAGATCTCTTGAGAAGTAGCCTGGGAACACTGCTTTGGCCTCAAGGTGGCTGCCAGTGACGAAGAAGGGTGTTTGGAATAATGATTCAGTAGGTGATGAGCTAAAAGAGAATTTGGTTGGATAGTCACAGACAAGTATGTTATGACCAATGTCTCTGTGCCCAGGTGAAGGACAGTGATGACTTGTATCTTGCAGGGGTCCACTGAGCTGAGTGATATGCATGATATGACAGAAAAAAAGAATTATCCAGAGAGACCCGAACAAGCTTGAAAAGTGGGCCCAAGTGGGCCCAACAAAGTAGATGTTGCAGTTGGTTTGGAGAAATTCCAGATATGTGTAGACAGGAAGAAGAACAACTTTAGAGTGGCCCTGTCCAGGAAGGACTTATGGGGTTCTGGCAGGTGAAAACCTTAACATGAACCAGCAACGTGCACTTTCAACTCAGGAGACCAACTGTGATCCTGAGTGTAAAGAGAGGGGGCCAGCAGGATGAGGGAGGGGACTGTTCCTCTCTACTTTGCCCTTGTAAGGCCCCAGATGGAGTACTGCATTTAGATCTGGGACTCCCAGCACAAGAAGGATGCAGAGCTCTTGGACAGAGTCCAGAGGAGGCCACAAAGATGATGATAGGGCTGGAGCACCTCTCCTATGTAGACAGCTTGGAGAAAGGTAGAATTTGAGGATACCTCATTACTGCCTTCCAATACATAAAGAGAGTGTATAAACAGCAAGGAAATTGAATTTTACATTTGTAGGTAGTTATAGGTCTAGGGAGAATAGTTTTAAACTAAAAAAAAGAGGGATTAGGTTAGATGTTGGGGACATTTTTCACTGAGAGATCAGTAAGGCACTGGCACGAGCTGCCCAGGTAATCATAGAATCACAGAATGATTTGGGTTGGAAGGGATCTTTAAGATCATGTAGTTCCAACCCCCCTGTTAAAGGCAGGAACACCTCTTGCTAGATGAAGTTGCTCACAGCCCCATCCAACCTGGCCTTGAATGCTTCCAGGGAGGGGTCATCCACAGCCTCACTGGGCAACCTGTTCAAGTGTCTCACCACCCTCACAGTAAAGAATTTTTTACTAATACCTAGTCTAAATGTACCCTCTTCCAGTTTAAAACTATTTTGATTTGTCCTGGTGCTATGTGCCCTTACAAGAAGTCCTTCCTCAGCTTTCCTGTAGGCCGCATTCAGGACTGGAAGAAGCTCTAGATGTCCCATTCCCTACCATATTAAAGGCCAGGCTGGATGGGGTTTTGGACACCTTGATCTAGTAGTTGGAACTCTGTCCATGGCAGAAGGGCTAGAACAAGATGATGTTTGAGGTCCCTTTGAATACAAGCCATTCTATAATTCTATGATTTACAGCTCTGCCACAGAGCTGCTAAGGAATTCTGTTTACTCTTGTTCCTTTTGCAGAAGTACTTCCAGGACTAGGCAAACCTGATCACACTGCTCACATAATACCTGGGATTTTATCTGCCTTCGAAGTTGAATTAAATTCAGTTTCCCACCTCTATTATGATTTTCATAATTATTCAAATATTGTGATTTTTATCCCTGTCCACCTTTTTTTTCTTCAAGTAAAGCATTTATTCTACTGAAAATCTCACAGCTTCTCAATGGTCTCCTTTCATAGGTTGCAATGTGGATATCTTCTCTGACATTCTCACAAGAATCACATGCAGACACATACACACATACACAGATAGACATGTAGGCACATGAACACAATCTCTCACATATCCATATGCACATTCTCCAGCAGTTGGCTGGGACTGCCCTCATTGCCCTGCCAGCCAACTCCTCCCATGGTCTTGCCACGAGACACTAACACAGACCCTACTTTAAGGCCGATCCACTTGCTCACCAGCTACTCCAGCTTGATGTTTGCTAGTGCTCACACAGTCACTTGCACAGCCACTCTCACTGCTGTCACTGGCACCACAGACACATGAATTTTGTCATCTGTGTTCTGACTCCAATTGCTGACATTCAGACCCCATATAGAAATGTACAAGGTCCCTTCACTCTATAGATAGTTAAAAATGAAGATTAATTAGAAGATGGGGAAGGCTTTGCTAAACAGGCGCACAGAAAAGCCAGGCAAGTGTACCAATCAGATCAGTGTTAAGAAGCGAACAACCATTTTTGTTGTCTTCATCCTTATTTTTCTGCTTTGTTCCTTCACAAATCACCTAGACCTGCCCATTTGCCTTCATTTGATCCATCCCCTACACTTTCCAGTATAAGTCTTGTGCAATCCCCAAATGCTCTGCCCTTGCATGCCATAATATATATGCCACTGTGGGCTCTGACTAACCATCAGTAAGAAAGCATGCTCAGAGAGCTTCTCCCTCTAACTCATAGCATAGTTCACACTTAAACACTGAAGCTGAGGCTGTCTTGAGACTAATTCAGATGGGCCCAAGCAAGATGTCTTCTCCTGAGACCTTAATTTAATTCTCCCCTGCCTGATTTTGTTCTCCTCTGAACTTGTGATGGGCCAATGATTAGCTGATAACTCTGGTGACAGGCCTGGCAGAAGCCAGGATGAGGTGTAAGTTGGGTTTCCCACCTGTCTGTGTCACCATGCCCCTCTGTGGAAATGCAGATAAGCTTTTCATCAAATAATCTGATAGAATACATTATTTACGAGTAACTTGTTATCTATATGAACTCAATTGGTTGAGCATTTCCAGCTACTTGATGTTTCTTACTTTTGACTGCTACATTAAGGAGACTTTGAAAAATGTCTATTACTCATATGATATTTAATGACTCAAGATTACACCTTTCTTATTATTATCTTTCACAGAAGAGTCCTTTAACGCACTAACCTGGCAGAGCACATTGGATCTCTGAGTCATCTTTCAGGTTTTTAATCTTTTTCATCATTTTTAATCCTGCCACAATTTACAAGCTTCCTTCTTAAATTTAAATAAATCTTCTGACTTACATTTTCTGAAACAACCAGAATACTGTTTTTATATAAGCAGCAATCATACTAGTCTTTTAACTAGCCGACAGTTACAGTGCAATCACACTTAGTGATTAACAGCTCTGACCCCATGTTTTAAACTTTATACATTTCCTGTAAAAAGACTATTCTTCATACAAAAAAAAAAAAAAAAAAAAAAAAAAAAAAAGTGTTCTTCCATTGTATCTGCTCATCAATCTAGTTTATTCTGAGTCAGTAATTTGTGTTGGATATATGCCCAGTAAACATTTATATTGATTACAGTTCACTGGCAGAAATGTTATGGAATTCAGGTTGAAGAACAAAATCATGTGCAGCCCTGCTAGAGCCACATGTTGATTCCTCCATTAGTTATACTTTCAGTCTTAACAACCAAAGTGTCATCAGTGTTGTGAGAACCATTCTGAGTTGGCTCCACTTCCATCCTGAAACAAAATGGCATATCAGTGCCTTTCTGGAGTGTCAGTACACCTAGGCGCTCTCACACTACTGCATTCATCAGCTGAATTCTTACACGCACGCACACACACACACACAAATGCACACAGAGTTAATATAAGTAATGTGTTTTCCAAAGATATTTATTGAAAAACATCCTCAGGCTCATAATAATTAAAGTTTTGTTTTATCAGCTGGCTTTGCTTTTTAATAATCAAAACCCGCAGAGCTTTTCTAATTACACTGCATGGTGTCTGGCAGAAAAGGCTAAAATCACCTGTGCTGTTCCATTTATCACTTTTAAATGCTATCTTACTCCTTCCCTTTCAGTGTTCTGAAATATCAAGTGTGGTACAATATTTATTGAAAATGAATATTAATATCCCAGGCACCTCTTATCCAGGTCTTCTAATGCTGCTACTACTGTTATGTAGACTTAGTAGTACAAAAATGTCCAGCTTTGATGAAGGCCGTTAAATATTCTCTGGAGCTGGTCCTGAGAAAAAGTGTTCCATCATAATGTTGGGAAAGAACTGTATAATTTGGATTTCTAAATCCGCCAGGCCTATTACATATGCATTGCTGACAAAGCCACATTCAATGTTTGTCTTTCAGGTAATATAAAAGGACTTACTTTATATTCAGGGAAAGCTTCTTTTTCTCCTTGTCAGTGTAAGCATTCCTCACTTAGGGACTGACCCTGCCACTCTCACTCGTACTGAACTAGTAGCTGAAATTGAAATCCATAATCTACTCACAAAGTAATGAGTAAAAGAAATTATCTTGACCTTACAGTATATAAAACTTTAACAGCTGTACTTTGCCCCATGGTCATTTTAAGGGATTTTTTCATAGTCATTGTTATTATTAAACAACAGATAGAATTTCAATAAAACTGCTGTGCTCATTTTTAATGCTACAGCGGTATCTCAGGAATTTCCAAGGAATTTCCATTTCTTTGGATATTTCCATTTTTTACTAATAGCAGATTCTAGGCTACTATCTGCGAATTTGACTCTGGAGACTCTTTTGTGTGTAGCTATTTTTGAACTCATTATAAGTTCTTTTGTGTTTGTCTTTTGTATTTGGGTTACAGCAGACATATCTATTTTAAATACTTTTTTTTGTTGCTAAATAATTGAAAGCTATAATGTTGCAGTAAGTAGAAGATTTTGTATAATGTCTCTTGAAGGGTATATAATAAAAAGCATAAATTTTGTAAGACCTTATGCTGTAACATCTGAATATATTTCAAAGAAAAGTTAAATTCATTCACCCTAGCATTCTTTCAAAGGGAAAGCCTGCACTAGATGCAAAGCTTTTTTTTCTTAATCTAACAAATATTTTCTAAGGAAGACTTCTAATCACATGCTGCAACGGGTTTTACACTTTTTTTCTTTTTGGCCCAAAAGTTTTACTTAGGAACTTTCAAGTGCCCAACAATGTTTTACTCCCTGTCTAAGGATTTTAATTCAGATCTTCAAATAATTTCAGATTGTCAAAAATGAATGTGGTTGGATTTTTTTTTTCCATGAAATAATTGGTTATTTGGAGGTGTCAGAGAGATGCAGTTTATTTGATGTTACACATTTATTTAATATGATAATGTATAGGAAACTATTATTTAAACCAGAAAGGACAAAAAATACTACAAGGTAGTGGAAATTATATAGGAAAGTGACTCAGTGGGAAAGAATTTCAATGGGTTGCTCAACTGGTTACTACTTAATAACTAACTGCTTGGTAGTTCCTCTGGAGCTGATTTTAGTACTGTTTGTTCTAAATATTTTTATTTATATAGTTAACAGAAAACTTGGAGTATTCTAAGCAATATTAAACAATTTGCTCTATTTCCAAAAAACAATGAGGATTAGATCATGGTTACCATAATCAAATTTGTTGATCTAATCTGTCTTGTGGACTCCTTGAATTTTATCTGTCTCTTGGAGGAAGGGAGATACTTTTTATCCATGTTCATGTACAACGTGAAGTAAAGCTCCATTTTAATTGATTAGCAATTATTACAGCTATTTAATACAAAAGCTATTTAAATTCAATATATAGACAGTTTTTAATACAAAGTAGCATGTTTTGTAAGAATTAATTATTGGTAAATCCTTAGTTATTCACAGAACAGAACATTCTGGGTTGGAAGGCACCCACCTGTATCATCAAGTCCAACTCCTGGCTACACACAGAACCACCCAAGTCTGAACCCTAAGTCTGAAAGCATTGTCCAGATGCTCCTTGAACTCTGACACTTGGGGCCGTGCCCACTGCCCTGTGCAGTCCGTTCCATGCCCACCGCCCTGTGCTGCAGCCCCTTTCCCTGACCCCCCGCTGCCCCCCTCTGACGCAGCTCCATACCGTTCCCTCTGGCCCTGTCGCTGTCACACAGAGCAGAGCTCAGCGCTGCCCTCTGCTCCCTGTGAGGAGCTGCAGCCGCCATGAGGGCTTCCCTCAGCTCCTCTGCCCTGCTCTGAGCACACCCACAGCCCTCAACCGCTCCTCGTATGCTTTCCCTTCTAGACCCTTACCCATCTCTGTAGCTTTGAACACTGTAATAGTTTTATGTCTTTTTTGTACCATGGCACCACAAGCCACACAGTACTCAAGGTACTTGCAAAAGACAAAACTCAGGAGACACTGTATGACTCTGTGTCAAGGTGCCTTGCATGGTAAGGCCAAGATGAGGGGAAACAGACACAATTCTTGCTGGATCAAGTCTCTGGTTGCATTGTCAGTGGTGCTAAAACTCACAAAATGTGAAAATGAAAAACAGATTGTTGCTTGATTGTGGTGGCACGGACTTAGACAGGCTTAGCTGTCTCATGAACTCACACGATATGCTGATTAAAGGTCTGTACATTAGGCTTTGCCTTCTTTCAGTAAAACCTTTAGTTTTCCTTGGTATGTCCCTGCAGCTCCTGACTCAATCACTGATCAGTGACACTGGGAGGAAACATATTTTCTGAATGGACATTAGTCTGACTTGATTCACCACACACATTTTGCCATTCAGCATTGCATATCTCATTCCATGCAGTCTTTATCCAGAGTAATTCATTTGTGTCAGCTCAGCCCAGCCCAGCCATCCCCACCCTACATCTACCTCTCTGAATTGGAAGCTGTAACCTTCCAACAAATCAATAAGACTAATTTCATTGATGGGTATGTGCTTCAGAAAAGGTCACAACTAGAACTTCAAGGTTCTGAAAAGAAAGCAAAACGTTTCTGGGTCTCTTTGTCCAAACCCTTTGGTCTTTCTGCTCCTTCTGTGCTTTTGGAAAATAATTGAAATAATCACACTTTGATCTGTTACTTCAGACTTTGATCTGTTGGTTCTTTGTTGCTCAGATAAGTATTACGTCTTTGAAAGTTCTTCATTTTTAACATTTAAGGTAGGTTTTTTTCTCTTCCATTAGTACATAGACAAATACAGCAATAAAGGATAAGGAAAAGCTGATGTACTTAATGCCTTCTTTGCTTCAGTTGTTCTCTTAGTACCCAGAGCTGGAAGATAGCTACAGGGAATTGAAAGAAATTCTTCTAATTCAAGAGGAAATTGTTAGCGACCTGCTACTTCAGTTAGCCATACGCAGGTCATAGAGTCACATGGAATCCAAAGAGTAATGATGTAGCCGATCAACTTCATGGCCCTCCTCTGAACATGCTCCAACAACTCCATGTCCTTCTTGTGTTGGGAGGCCCAGAATTGGACACAGCACTGCAGATAGGGTCTCATGAGAGCAGAGCAGAGAGGCAGAGTCGTCTCCCTCAACCTGCTGGTCACACTTCTCTTGGTGTAAGTCAGAATACTGTTGGCTTTCTGGCATGCTAGTGTACATTGCCGGCTCACGTGGAGTCTTTCATCAACCACAACCCCTGAATTTATTTAAAGGATACAGATGATTGAACATATTTCAAAACTAAACATAAATTGGGAGCATCTATATTTTTAGATACATTTGTGTATATAAACATTTACATCAATTATTGTTTGGTTCCGGACAGGAAATAACCACAAAAATATTTGTAGATAGTAAATACAGTATGAGAAAATAATGTTCTCTGAAAATCTACTATGTTATTTTTCTAGTCATAAAACCATATAGCATGTACCTACAGATTCCAAATTGTCAAGAGGAAAGGCAGATTGTTAGATTATTTCTGATTTTCTAGAACCTTTTTACTAATCCCTATTCATATATTCTTTCTAGTAATATTTCCCATACAAATATCAGCTTTGTCAGTTCTTGAAGACAGGGAAAATGTGCTAGATTCCCCTTTTATAGATTCTTCCTTCTTTCTCACATAATTGTATTTTGTACAGAACATTATTCCAGATCTATTCATGTAATAAAACAGACAAAAGGAGATTAGAAAGGCCTGGAGGGAGAGAAGCAAAGGGCATTATGTATTGCTAAATTGTCTTTTTGATTAGAATCTTATTCATTTAAGTGCATTTTTTTATGGGAAAGATTTTGCACTTTCAGAAACCCATAAACAGAAGTGAAAGAAAAAGCAAACAAAAAAATCAACTGCTAACTGTTGGCTTGTACATTGTCTTTGTTGATTGTTGTTTGTTGTTTTTTTTTTCCTTATTGCTGTTGTTGTCTGGAACATTTCCTTTTTAAGAATTTATTTTTTTGTGAAAGATGCTGAAGATTTAGTGTTAAATTCCAAACAGTGATATTTGAAGAATCACAGCTTCATTTTTTAATAATGTCAAGAAAACCTCTCATTTTCTACCTTCTCACATCTGCATTGCTCTTTCTCAATTGCCAATTTTCATTTGCTGTGTTATGTGTTTCTTCTGCACTTATTTTTTCTGAATCTTCTGAAGAAAGTCTGATTCAGTCCATAACATAATAATCATGATAACCAGTGCCTTTGCTTCTTGGTTAACTCTAAATCATACCTTTCTAATTTTCAACAATATGTGTGTCCCAGATTTGTACAACAACTTGCTAATAGCAGGATTTTTTTTTTTCTTACCACTAAGCTTTATCTTACATTTAATTTTCCTGATATATCTCAAAAAATTTTTTACTGTTTTTTCAGTTGTCCAAAACTTTCCCCCATTCCAAAGTTTACAGACTTCTTTTACCCTTTCTCCATCTTGCTATCTAAATAGTTAGAATAACTGTGTGGTCTCTCATGGTAACAGCCATAAAATTCTCATGCCAGAAGACATCCTGTATTTTCACAGAAATCCGGTCTGGAGTTGGTTTCTGTCTGTATGTGTGGAAGGCAAAAATCTGGTCTCTCTGATCTGTACCAAGAACAGCCCAGAGCAGATGACTCTGGCATTGGTCATCAGCCAAAACAGAGGAGGCACTGCACATTTTTTGTTAGTCATAATAGCTCTAAAACGAACCATGTGCATTCAGAAAAGAATTTAGATCTGAACAACAGCAATCCATCCCACAACTCCCATATCTCTTCCATCACCTTTTTTTATCTGTGAGAATAGAGAAGCAAAGAGAAACTCAATTTGACAGTACAGTATTAACTACAATAAATAGTCCTGGGAGAATGAAAGGTCAGTATTTACTTGCTCTACCTAGCAATTGATTACATGTCTCTTAAGGACTGCAGTGCTTTAGTACGAAGTAAGAAATGGTCAGCCAAAGGAGACTATTCTACAGAGATGTTTCTTATTTACCAGAGATGCTACATTTAATGCCATGGAAGAAAGGATCCTTGACTTCTCCTATCCATACATCACCTTCATCCACTTCATCAGCAACCAACCAAGCAAATTTACCTAATGCCTTTACTGTTTCATTTGAGGACAAGGATGCAGGTGTGAGTGGATGTTATTAATGGTGATGGGAAAGCAGAATAACAGAGAAAAAGCTTCTGCTCTGTATTTAGGAAAATTGGGAGTGCCTTTAATGCAAAGAATACAACATGAAAATTATGTATTTATACGCTGTAGAAGTATCATTAACTACTAATGTAGCAATGTGCCATATGGTTTCAAATGAAACTGTACAGTTTGAACACATGGATTTAACAAATGTTGATGAATACAACCATTTTTTTCCTTTGAAGTGAGAATCTTCCTCCAAATGTTTATAGGTTTTCAGCAAAGTTTTCTAGTGTTAGTTGAGAAGTGAGATTCAGCTTAGGTGTCAGACACTTTACTAGTGGCTGACCTTGAGCTATCAGCTCTTTAGTCTGAATAATTCAGGTAGATGAATGGTCAATATAAAATTGCATATGCATGCCAGAAAACAGATCTCTGTCTACTGTACTAGCTTCTATAGGGAAGCAGTATGGTAGGACCTGTAAGCACTGCAGACACAATTCATTCCGCACATTATGAGTAAAAATATTGTAGGAACTTCATCGAGTGATGAGCAGCCAAAATGGCACCAGTACTCATGGGTTTTGATTCCTCTTTTATCCTACTTGTTCTCCTGCCTACGTGACATCCCTGGGCGCTTGAGCAAGACTCATGTGAGTACCTCCTGAGATGGCCATCATCCTGAGATAAGCCCACACAAAAGATCTCTTCACAGCCATTAAGCTGCATTTTACCTCTCTCTCATTTCCCCTGGCCTTGTCCATCTGTGTCCTCCAGACCAAGGATTTCACAACCCTTGCCCAGGACTTGTCCATCAAAGTTCTCCAGAGAAAGGATTTCACAACCTTTGCCCAGGACTTGCCTGGACTTCAACAAGTCCATCTGTGTCCCCAGTAAGCTTTGAGACAATGATATTTTATAGAATAATATCTTACACCTATGTAAATGCTTTAACTCTAAAATAAACTGATTACATTCCATGAATAACATCTAATATATCTGACAAATAATGAAAAGATTTTTTTTTTTTTTTTATCAGCAGGAAACCTATGTTATTTTTTTAAAATGCACTAATGCTCTACTAGCTACAGAATCATTTCCACTTTGTGCTGTGTGATATAAACTGAAAATATTCATCCAGCTCATGGCTGACACAAATAAGTCACATTTATGAGGTAAGACCTTAGAAATTAAACTTGTCTGGATTAACTACCAGTCAACATCAGATGCTTTCCTGAGCTATGTATATAAATAGAAGAAAAAGCAAGAAATTTGTCCTTTACTATGATGGGAAAACTTGTAGGGGTAACTTGACTGTAATGAAAAAGTACAGACATAAAATGTCTACTGAACACTGACAGAAGAAAATATCTGCCCCTCTGGGAACTACAGTACTGGGAACTTGGTCTGGGAACCAGGGGCACCCTTGAGGGGTACATTCTGAGAACCAAAGATGTCCTGAAGAACATAGAATCGTAGAACCATAGAATTATAGAATGGCATGGGCTGGAATGGGATGTCAAATGGAAATCATCTATTTCCAGAGGGAAGAACACCTCACTCTAGATCAGGTTGCTCAAAGCCCCATCCAGCCTGGCCTTGAATGCTCCCAGGGAGAGGGCATTCACATCCTCACTGGACAACATGTGGTTCCAGTGTCTCACCACCCTTACAGTAAAGAATTTCTTCCTAATATCTAGGCTAAATCCACCTTCTTGCAGTTTAAAATCATTTCCTCTTTTCCTGTCACTATCCACCCTTCTAAAAAATTGCTCCCCAGCCTCTTGTTGGCTCCCTTCGTGTACTGGAAGGCCACTAGAAGGTCTCCTTGGAGACTTCTCTTTTCCAGCTCCAGCTCTCTCAGCCTGTCCTCATGGGGGAGGTGCTCCAGCCCTCTGATCAGCTTCATGGCCCTCCTCTGCACCCTCTCCAACAGTTCCATGTCCTTGTGTAGGGGGCCCCAGAACTGGATGTAGTACTATAGATGGAGTCTCACGAGAGCAGAGTAGAGAGGCAGAGCTACTTTCCTCGACTTGTTGATCACACTTCTCCTCAGGACATGGTTGACCTTCTGCACTGCAAGTGCACACTGCCAGCTCATATTAGATCTCTCATCAATCAACTCTCCTAAATTCTTCTCAGAGCTGCTCTCACCTGAAGACATTATCTGCCCAGCCTGTATCTATGCTTGAGAATGCCCAGGCCGAAGAGCAGCACCTTGCACTTGACCTTATTGATCTTCATGAGGATGGCATGGACCCACTTCTCAAGCCTGTCCAGGTCCTTCTAGATAGTATCCCTTCCCTCTAGCACGTCACTTCCCTCTGGAATGCCACTCATCATCAATCTACACTTGGAGCCATTGACCACAACTCTGAGTGCGACATTAAGACAATTCCTTATCCAGTGACTGGTCCATCCATCCATCAAGTCATTTCTCTCCAACTTCACAACCAGAATGTCACGTGGGACAGCATCAAATGCTCTGCACAAGTCCAGTTAGATGACATCAGTTGCTCTTCCTTTATCTGCTGACACTGTACTGTCATAATAAAAGGTCACTTACTCTGTCATGCAAGGCTTACCCTGGGTGAAGCCATGTTGGCTACCACCAATCATCTCATCTTTATTTTCCAAGATGCCATCAATAAGAGTAGAACAGCGAGATGAGGAACAACTTATTTCCTAACAAAGTGAAAAATTGTTCAGGAACACATCCTGAGAAACTTGATTTGTTAAAGAAAATAAAGAATATTGGAAACATCTTCTCTTGACTGTCTGAGGAGGAAATAGAAATTAACAGCATCCATTGGTTGCCTGACATGGCATTCTCTATGCCCTCTTACATCTCTATGATATAAAGACATCCTGATTCCTAACTAAAGTGATGTCTTTCTGAAAAACATCCAGTAGTATCATTTAAAGAGAATAGCTTTTCTGCAATACTGGCTGTCTCCTAAAGCCCAGAGTGACTCCTACCTACACCCTGCAGCATTCCACATCACATGATATGGATCACCTTTGAAATAAGTCTGTGCTACTTCACTCTCCTTTTTGAGCCCAACTCCACCATGAGGTGGAGGTCTCTTCTGAAACTGCCGAGTTACTGACACTGTTTTCATCATACATCCAAAACACTACATCATCCCAGCTATTCAGATATTCTATCTGAAACCAGGACATTTAGAAAAATAAAGTCTCTGTGTCTTTGTGTATTACTGGATCCTACAGTCCCACTGTTGTGACCCCTGTGTACCTAGAGGCCAAGAGACTATATCTATTGTGACAGACTAAAAGCCTAAGCACAGCTGAAGCAATGCATAGACAGATTAGTGAAAGATTAGTGATAGAAGAGTGAATATTGGTTCTGTGTAGAGCTTTTCATATTGTTGTAGAGAAAATTGTCTTGAAAATGCTGTAGGCTAAATTATTTCCTAAGATTTCAAAGTTTCTTCAGACACTAATCCTTTACAGAGCTTCTAAAAGAAGCATGTGCAGCAGGAACTATTTCATATTCAGAGCTGTGACAGTCTTTAAAGAATTCACATACTCCCTTTAGGCCATTTTTTATCCTCAATCCAGGAAACCTAGTTTCTGGCAGGAACTAACTTTTATCATCTTAGTCTCCTGTGGACTCATGTAATTATCATCATAGTACAGAGCGCTAGACATGATCATCCTTTAGCTTTTTCCATATTTACTTCCTTCCTTTTCAACTTCCAATCCACGAGACACTTTTTACCATATGCTGACACTTTCAATGACACTAAAGAAAAATAAAAATAACACTACTCACAGACGCCTTCTTTTATGCACTAAACAGACCGTTTTAACACATTTATCCACAGCAATCAAAAAAAAAAAGTTGTTCTTGCAGACGGTATGAAGAACAAGACCACCATGGAAATCAGAATGATAAAATATTCTTTTTTTGCCAAATAAAGGAGCAACAGGAGACCATCTGCACTGCAACCGAATATCATTATTACTTTAATTATAAGAAAAAAAAAAAAAAAAACAAATGCTTTCATTTGTTCAGATTTCTTTGACAGCATGGGTAGAGCAAATTCAATCACTCAAAAACTAATCAGTCAACCTGAAGTTCCCCTTCAGGGAAAGATGTTCTTTGTTGGTGGAATTGTTTGTTTTTTCTCCTCTTTAGTGATTTCAAGAGATTCTGAGGTGGTGTGTATTGAATGAAGATCTCAAGAGATGAAACAGCTTATAATTTCTTGTGAATTAAAACCATTTGGATTTCAAATAGGAACCTCAAAAGAGGTGAAAATGAAAGAAATTTTTTGGGGGAAAAAACAAATGTAATGATTCCTCTGATTCTGAAAATTATCCTTCCAGGCTTATAATAAAGGAGATCTTCAAGATTGGAATAAATATGAGTTCCCACTCATTAATATCCCCTTAAAATTGAGACAACAAATTGTCAAAATACGTGACCTAGATGCCTTTCTTTTCTTGAGGTAGGTGATAGCTACTCATTCTTGGCTAGAAATATCTAATTGCGAAGCATAGTTAAATGTTTTGCAGAACCGGAATGAGATGTGACATCTAAAAAGCAAGTTTATACTTGGGTCTATCAAAATTACATTGATTGATTTTGTTTCCAGTTCTTCTCACTGATTCATATGAGTTCCTAAAAAAATGAGATGTGTTCTCAAAACAGTTTTAGAATATTATTTATGTAATGAAGGAGGGAAAGAATACAGGAAACGGTGCTATAGAAGAAGTACCTCATGTGTTATTCTTTACCTCAGCAGAAGTTTCATGAATTTGGGCCATTAACAGCATTTATTGACAAATTTCCATTTCATAGCTGATCATCACATATTTTTTGCTTTGTCAATCACATATTTGATTTTAATTAGTTAATTACTTCTTCTCTTTCCTTCTACTTTTCCCACCTCATATTAATTGTTGTCAATCCTTTCATTAACACACCTGCACAAACATAAATGCAAAAAGAATACTGCATTTAATTATTTCCATCTTTCAATTTCTTCACTGCTCTGAGTCATTCTTTGGAGTCCAAGTTTCTTTTCCTGAAATTCAGAGAATCATAGAATGGATTTGGTTGGAACAGCCAGTTCCAGATCACCTATTTCAAGACCTCTGCCATGGGCAAAGTTGTGTACTAGCTCAGTTGCCTATGGCCTCATCCAACCTGACCTTGAGACCTCCAAGTATAGGGCACCACAACTTCTCTCAGCAGTTGTGCCAGGGCCTCACTGCTCTCTGAGTAATAAATTTCCTTCTAACATCTAACCTAAATCTTTCCTCTTCCAGTTGGAAACCATTCTCCCTTGTCCTATCACTATCAGATAACGTAAGTAGGTCTCCTTTCTGTTTATAATCTCCCTTCAGGTACCGGCTGTCACAATGAGATCTCAATGGAGCTTTTTTGTTTCCAGCTGTACAAGCTCAATTCATAGAATCATATGGAATGGCCCAGGTTGGAAGGGACCTCAAGGGTCACCAAGCTCCAACATCCCCACCACATGCAGGGCTGCCAACCTCCACATTTAACCTCCAACCTCCACCAGGCTGCCCAGGGCCCCATCCAAGCCTGCCTTGAAGACCTTCAAGGATGAGGCATCCACAACCTCTCTGGGCAGCCTGTTCATGTACCTCACCCTTCTCATAGAACAACTTTCCCTTGATATCTAACCTAAATCTTCCCTCCCTCATCTTAGAATCACTTCCCCTTGTCCTGCTAATTATCTATCCTTGTCATGAGTTGACTCCTCTACTGTTTGTAGGCTCCCTTTGGGTACTGGAAGGCTTCAATGAGGTCAACCCGCAGCCTTTTCTTCTCCAGGCTGAACAGCCCCAGTTCCCTCAGCCTGTCTTCATAGTTGCTCCAGCACTCTCATCATCTTCATGGCCCTCTCCAGCAGCTCACTGTCTTTCTTGTACTGGGGGCCCCAGACCAAATACAGTACTCTGGATGGGGCCTCATGAGGGCAGAGTAGTGAGGGAGTTCCTTCATCATGTCATCATAGGAGAACTGCTCCAGCCCTTTCATCATCTCTGTAGATTCCTCTGGACCCACACCAACATCTTTCTTGTCCTTCTTATGTTGAGGATTCCATTTGTGGACACAGTACTCCAGATAGGGCCTCCCAGCCTGAATCAACCTTCTTCCTTCATTTTGTTCACTCAGGATGTTGGTCCTTAAATACCATTCTCTCCATTGACATATATTTCTGAACAAAATGTTCTGTACAGCTCAGTAAGATTAGCCTACATCCTATTCATTTGCTATTTGTCACCAGCTTTCTTGAGAGAAAAACAAAAACCAACAAACAAAAAAAACCAACACTTTTTAATCCCTATCCTTGCATGAGGGTAAGCATGCCTTCTTCAGATTTCCACTTTAATTTTTAGTACATAAGCTGATCAGTCAAAATACAACCGTTATACTAGACCAATTTGTTTTTTCCTCTTGTAACATTTGTCAGTAGAAGGTGACAATTAAAAGTATTTCCATACTTTGAAAACAAAATCTCACACTGTCATCCACATTTCTGTACCTACACAGATACCTCATACCATCACAAAATGTAACATATTTGACTGTGTTTCCTAAAGGGATATTTTCAGTATAGCATTGAATTTAAATTGCAAAAAAATTTTATGTTTCTATCCACCATTTCTTTTTATTATTAATTGTGATCTGGATTTCCCAATTTTCTTGTAACTCAGTATAAAAGCTCAGTAATCATTTTTAAGCAATACTGGCTTTTTCTGGTCAGTCTGTAAGCATAGTCAGTCACTAAGGATCCTATGAAATTAAGAAAGTTTAAAGATTTTGTTGTGAGTTGCATCCTGCTTGCCTATTACTCCCTTGTTTCTAAAAATGATGTCTTCGTAATGGACTCTCCATATGGGATGTTTCTGAGAAGCATTTTATTATTTTTTTTAATTGCATGTGGAAGAGAAATATTTGCTTGCAATTCAACATATAGGCAAATATCTTTCTTAATATTTTACTAAATTTTCAAATTTCCATCCTCTCTGAAACTTGAGATCAAAAATTCCAGTATTGCTTGTGACCATACATACCTGGATTCTAATCTCAATGGCATGATCCAGTCCTCATGGACCAGAAACAGTCAGGTGTTGAACTAACAAATTCATATTGATTTGGACAATCTTATGAAAAATATTAATTACAGTGACACGTACAGTAGACGAGGAAATAATATTTGCTACAGCTCCTTGTAGATCTGATGTAATTTTCATTGCTGTGAGAGTACTGGGAATCCAAAGAATAGGCACAATTATCAAGTTGAATCTAAATAAATATAAAAAGAAACACAAGGAAGTTAATTATATTTAAACACAGTCAGAAACAATGAGAGAGACAGCATGACATACACAAAAAAATTAAATTTATTTAGCACGTGTCCAATTTCATTTTTGTAAACACAAATATAGTAAACATGAATCCCACTCTGTTTCTGCTGTTTTGCAGACCTAGATCATAGCTACTTCCACCTAAATATTTTCCAGGAAAAAAAGGTATTGTGTAATGAACACTAGTGCCTGAATGCTTGGCTGCTTCTGATCTGTATTGTAATGTGAGGATATGACAGGGAGAGAGTAGTTAGTTCTTCTTGCTATATTGCATTATTGCATATATGCAGGGATACATGAAATATGGAGCAGTTCAGGCAAATCCTCCTCTATTCAGCCATTATCTGTAAATATAGCAAGTAAATCCCATAAACTTTTTTTCCTAGAGTGTCTCATTTAAAGATGTACCAATTAAAATTATTACATTATGAGAATATTTCTCAAAAATAGTGCTCCAAAATACAGACTTGTATGCACAGTTCAAGTGCACAACTTTCTGAAAGAATAGTTTAGTCATACTTGTGTCTGATTTATAGTAAAAGTATATACCTGCTGGAGAAAATAGTTTTTCTTTTAATTCAGCTTCTTAGTAGACTTAAAAACTGAAACTAATCTTTGCACTCAAACTATAAAGTTGTATGCTCATAAGCTATATAGGCAATGCATATTTCTGTCTGCATAGACAATATGTACAAGGGCTGCTTCAAAAGTAATGTCTCTTATTTTGTAATGTTGGCCCATGCCATCAGAGGTGGATGACGGTGGTACGGCAGTAGAGGTTGATCCTTCCCACCAACGTCGCACTGCATGTCGTTGCCATGTGACAGGTGGCAGTCTGATCGAATGTCATCTGATGTGGAAGCACAAATGAAACAAAGGTGTGTCACTGAATTCCTCCATTTAGCCCATTCATCAGCACTTTTTGTGCGTTGATGGAGCCCTGTGAGTGGATGCAAGCCCAGTGGGCAATCACTGGTGCATTTTGGCAGTAGCGACTGTGACACGAAAGACAAGGCATGCACAGCTGACACATCACAAAGTGAAGAGTGTCTTGATAAAGTTTAGAAACTATGGTGGCAACACTGTAATATCTCAAAGTTTGTGCCACATGGACACCACTAATGCTCCAACAGGAACAGAAAAGAACACAGTCAGCAAAGCAGCAGTTTCCTGGACTGCATACCATGATAAGATGTGGTGTCATGGCTGTAAGCCAGGGTCGAAATGGCATTCCCTGGAGAAGTATAATATGGAGATTCCCATTGTAGCAGACCAATGAAAAACACTTACAAAGGTCCCTTCCAACCTTAGCCTTCCTTTGGTTCCATGATTTCTGTCAAGGATCTTCCTGAACTGAAACAGGCATCATAATTGATCATAAATTAAGAGAAGTTCATATTAAATACCGTGCTTTTTCCCCAGAGAACAGCAACAATTTAAATTTTTAAATTTAACAACTTAACTCTGGGTTAAGTGAGCTGGAGCTGCTGCTGGGCTGTGTTTGATTAGTAACAGTTTTCTAAGATGTACATTCTGAAGAGATGGGGTATGAAAAAGCCCACCCTGTCTTTCTCTATAAATGCTTTGTTTCTAAAGAGACAAGTGAGAATTCATTTCAACTATTATAGTCACACATAGCAATTCTAAGTAATAGAATATAATTTTAAGAAACTCAATTCAAAGGGTTTTGTTTTGTTTTTTGGAAAACACCAATAAGTCAAGGAAAAAGGGGCTCATTGTACAAACACTATCCTCTAACTGGCCTAAGGAAAGCAGTTTCTCTTGCATCAGGCCAAATTACTAGTTGAACTGACCCAACTCAAGCCACAGCTAGATCACCAAACATCTGACCCACACATCACTATTACGGAATGTTACCTTCCTCCACTTCCTGACCTACTAATTTATAGGCCATGGAATAGAAGCAGTACTCAGATTTTTCTGTGATTGTCATCACTATGGTGTTAAAAAACAAAAACAAACAAAAAAAACCCCTAATGTTTCTAGATTCCTTTCTAGATCCATAGTGAGAACTGTCCAATTTCATTTGGCAATCTGCACACAAAATTTTCTAGCAATATTTAAAATATATAAATGTCTTTCTTACACGGAAAAAAAGGAAAATAAACTAAACTTAACCTGCATAAATATCTTCAGAATTTATTAGCAATGAGACAAATTTATTCATACCACTTAAGGGATGAAATACTGAAGCTTTGTAGTTTCTGCTGTGAGAAAAGGAATAATAAAAGAACATAGAAAAAGTGCTGAAATGGAGCTGTCCTGGTTGCTGAGCTGTACTTTTTGACAGTAAGAAGATTACAGCAGGGCTGGCAGCTGCTACTGTAACGAGATTAACTGACGCCCCAGAAACAGTGAGCTCAACCGTCCAGGACTTCCAGCATCCGGGTCAGCTCCACTCTGCCACATACATCCTCACAGACTGTGACCCTATTTTGGCAGCCCAATTCCTGGCAGCTTGAATGCTCTTCAGTATCAAGATGCATCACCAAGACACAAGAGACAGTTTACTAGGCTGCGGGTTTCCACGTAACTTGACTAATTTCCTAACACTGAGACTTCACAGCAAGCTTGGGCAAGTTTCTCAACAGCTCATTTAAGTCCCTCCAAAAAGCTCAGAGCAGAAAGTGTGCTGAAATAAAAATATGGTGTAAATAATTGCAGATTAATGCCCTGTGCATTCTAAAGAAATATCATTTAAAGCTCACACCTGCCGTGTAGGAACAAGATCACAAAAAGATCACTCACAAAAAACAATGCTTCTTTTTTTGCTAGCTTTTAATTTGACAAATTTATGAAACCCAAAGAAATATATGTTATTTAAACGAATTTCAATAAAACTCAGAAAGTTGCAGTTGATGTGTCTCTTTCCAATAACCAATTTCTTTCACTGCATGGAGTCCTTCAGATTTAAGCAGAGGTGTGGTATGGACTACAAACAGAGATTTTGATGTGTTACTTCACGCAGCAACTTTTATTATTTGCAAGTAATTCAACTTACAAAGGGAGAAGTAAGTCAGAAAGCAAATTTACCATGTTTATTCCAAAGTTATTTCCAAGTTTCAGTTGAAATCAGTGAATATTTTCTGGATGATGCTGAGTTTTAAAATGGACCTTTATGGAAGTATAGAAGTTAGGCCAAACATAACAGACGTGGCACACCTGAACTGTGATTTTACTTTTCCCTTTAAGATATTTATGTATGTTTGACATGCTGCAGGTAAATATAAGTCAGTAAATGTAAGACATTATGGTACTTAAAAATGATTAGTTTTTGAGCATTTAAAAGAAACAGAAAACTCCTTTGCATGGTCAACATCCAGGTGACCATAGGAAAAAAATATATATATTTTATGGAATGTTTTTGATAGCATTGCTTTGACATGGCTATGCTTATTTTACTTTTTTAAAAATTCATTTCTTTTTAGGAAACAAAGAGAATAATGCAAAGGTAAAGCCTTGATGTAACAACTCTAGTTATATCAAAGTTAAAAAATCTGCAAATAAGTATTCCAAAACCAAAAGACATACAGAAAGTTGGAGATGTTACTATTTTCATATGTAATTCTATACTCTCTTCTGATGCACTGCTTTACACAACTAGTTCCAGAAATATCAGCATCTCAATAGCCTAGCAAGAACAATAATGCTGAATAATAGTAATCCACACAATAGTCATTCACACAACCAGACTGTGATTTTTCTTTTCATAAAGTTGAAGTTAAACTTAGTCATACTCACCAAGGAAATTGAAACAGAAATTGCACAGAATTTATTAAAACAGTTTTCAAATTTTCATTATACTGTATGAACTTAAAAATATATGGCTTCAGACTTTGGTAATACTAGAACATAAATCATATTTGGAGGCAACATAAATAAAGCACCTGATTTCAGGGTTGCTTAAGGTAAAAACACCACACAGAAAACATTACTGGTCATTCATTAGGTAAGTTAAATTCTAGAAAGGGTTTTGTCTGTTTTTTGAGTGGAGAGAAAGCTATTTTTAGAAAGATGAGAACTATTTTTAAAAATAGACACTTGGATGTGTTCTTTCCTTCTCTCCACCCCATCAGAGACCCCCATTTAAAGCAGCCTTCCTACTGTTTCCATTCTGAGGGATGACTGGCAGTTCTGGTACCAGACTAAATGGGTTTCCTTTCTCCCTCTCTACTTCTTTACAGCTCAGGGATTCGGGGAGAAATAAGCTCTATATTCTTGAAATTTTTCTTGTTTGTTTTGTTTTTAACAAATTCTCAATACTTCTTTAACAAATACCTCAATACTAACAAATTCAATTCATTAAATGAATATTTAATGCATTCCTGTGGGAAATGGGGAGCAGCGTGTCTGAAGGAATGACAGTGGGGTGGGAGAACAGCCAGAAAATCATACTGAAACAAGTCACCACTCTGCTCCAACTACATTTCTTTTAAGGCAGCTTCTGGATTAAATGGTTCTTCCTTCCAAATGTACCGCAGGTGTTACTGTAGCATTATAGGGACCAGAGTATTGTCCAGGACACTCACTGAAGATTAGAAAATAATAAGAAAAGCTAAGTGGAAAATAGTTCTTGTGTATCATGAAACAATTGCCTTAAGGCAAAACAAAGAATTATATGAGATCACTTTTGAAACCCAAAGTTTGTTTGTAAGAACATAAACACAATTTTAGCAAAAACATTAAACACTCCGCTCATTTAGAAAATCAGTTCCTGTCTCCTGTATGTTTGCTGTTGTTGTTGTTTTTAAATATATATATATTTTTTCCTACATGATGAATCTGATATGTTCTCTAAAGGACACTGCAAGACTCTGTTTTAAGGAAATACTTATGTTGCTCCAAAAGTCACGTCTCCTTCTTATTTCCATGGAAATCACAACAGCTAAAAAGAGCATAATAACACCATTTGATGTAGAAGAGCATCAGCTACAAAGCCTATGTTTCAGCACAGTCACAGTCACCATTACCTCTGCATTTTCACCAGCAGTGAACAGGTGTCTGCACGCTGCTCTTTTAGCAATCTACATCAGTGGAAGTGACCCACTGTCACTGTCACCACTGCTGAAATGTACCACCCACTGCTTCACTCTGCTCACATACAGTATTTGGCCTCCATCAATGTGGAACAAGAGTCAGTTAATGTCAACGAGGTACTATTTTTTCCGCACGGAAGAGTTCAGTGACACACCTTTGCTTCATACACTCATCCATGTCATACACCATCCTGTCAGACTGACACTCTGCTGCCATTTGTCACACAGCAACAACATGTAATGGGATATTGGCAGGAAGCTTCAACCTTTACTGCCATACCACCAACATCCACATCTAATATCATGGACTAACATCATAAGACAGGAGGCAGTACTTTCAGAACAGTGCTCCTACATGCTTCTGAGCTCAGAATAAGAGTTGTTTTAAGCTCAAAGGCCTATCATAATAAATGCATGTTAGATTGTATAATGCCCCAAATTGTACCTATAAGTGAAAATAGAAAAATATTGGGATTTTTTTTTACATAATTCAAATGTTCATACTGTATATGGGTATGCAATAATTTTTCAGTTCATAATTTTTATCATATTTTCTGAATATATCAATTTCATATGTAGATACAGCTATTGAGCCTAACAGTAAGAGTAACGAGAAAAAAGAACAGCTTCTGGTTTGGCCTATTAATAAAATAAAATCACAACTTTTGATTAACTAGTCATTTATCTGCATGCTGTGAACCATATGGAAGATCTAATAAATAGAAAGCATTGAAAGCCATAAAAGATTACATGTGATAGATACAATGGGAAAGATAAGCACTAACAGGAGTTCTACTCAAAGTATCACATATGCTTCTGAGGGAGAAGTATGTACTTTAGGACAGCTACTAAGACTATTTTTTATAGTATCTGTTAAACTGTTAAGAAATAAATTAAGGAGGCACTCTTCTTATTATCACTGACATAAATTCAGGATGTAAAGTATCATATGCTGTTCTCTTAACAAGTTTAAGTCATGCATTCAACCATGTAAAAACTCATGCTGGAAAGGCTGTTGGAAATGTTTTACATCTTTGGACTTGTGTACTTGCAAATGACATACTGAAATAGCTCTACAACCCACACTCTATACATTCAAGTTCTATGGCGGTACACAAGAAAATTTTTAGCATCTTATTTAAAAATAATACTAGATAAATAAATAAATAAATACAAGTTACTTTGGAACAGAGTTGTTTACTCTGATGGAAAAGGCAGAATAATAATCAAAATCTATATTAAAAAAAAAATGATATGAGATCAGGGCTCTACCGAATCTGATCTAGTTGTAAATGTCTCTGTTAGTTCCAGAGGAGTTGGTTTAAAGGACTGTTAAGGTGCTCTTCAACTCAAACGATACTATGAGTCTATGATTCTATGTTATTTTTTCTGAAGAAAAAATATATATATACACTTCTACTATAACTATGTTCTGTATAGGAAAACTAGAGAAAGTGAAGGGAATTAACAGGGAAAATACTGCAAAAAGAATGTAAACATATTGCTCTCTTAAAGATCTGATTATAATTTAAGTACTGGATTTGAACTAGATGAGCAGGTGGAGAGCCTGAATTCTTCACACTGGTGATCAGCATCTCAGAATTCATTCAAGCACTGAAAAGAATGGGCTCTCTCCTCTTCCTTGGATATATTCTCCTGTTACATCATTGCTACAGAATCCCAAACACACACATACACAATAAATAAATAAATAGCACACAGCAACTCTGAAAGCAAGAAATACTTCTGCTTTGTTCTGAAAAATATCAAAAGTTCGAACCGTGTAACTGGAAAAGAGAATTTCTTGTTGTGTTTAAATAACCAGTTGAGAGGGTTTCATTGGAATTAGGAGGGCTACATTTCCCACCAAGCCAAATGGATTTTCATGATCATAATGAAAGGAAAGAACTTCCTGCAGAAAGGCAAGGTTACCAAAATGCATAAAATCAAGTAACTTATCAGTACAAACTCAGAGGCAAATATTTCTCTTATTTTAAAACTGAGTGTAATATAGGATATATTCATTGAGTGTACCTCACTAATTCTCCTAAATATATTTATACCAGAAATAGAAGAGGAAAGATCTGCAAAATACAATCCTCTCCACCATTTGTATTCAGACTTTTCATTAATCTCCTGTGATTTCTTCATGCAGATAAAATTTAAAGGAGATTATCTCTCTAGTGGTAATGAGAAAATTTTGAACAGTGAATTAGGTTAAGAAACGTCCATGAAAGCATATGAAAATGTTAAATTACCAAAAAAAGCAAAACAAAACATAAAAAAAACCTCTGGACTGAAATTATCTTCTTAGTGATGGAGATGTGCTGTCATTTAAGTCATTAATTGAATTTTATGGATCAAAGTTTGCAAATAACAATATAAGATGGCAGCAAAAAAATTTATCCACAATGAGAACCGTTGAAGATCAAATCCACATTTTTACATATCATGTCTGCTCAAAAGATAGTAGCTTTTCCCTCAGCTCATTTATAAGTAGCTTTATGGTCAAATCAAGTTATGAATAGAACTAGTCAAACAATAATATAGTATGAAAAATGAACCAAAGGAATGCAACTGATTTTGTATAAAAATATTAATCTGAAAGAATTCTTGAGGTCATAAATTTCATTAAGGAGCTTAGAACTGCTAGAATTCATGACAGCATTTCTCAGTCCTCTATTGTCATTTCTAACAGAAGTTTATCTAGAAAAATAAAAAAGAAGAATTATTTTAAACTATTGTCAACACATTTTCCTCCAATTGTGACTTGCAGTCACTACTACAGGAACGTATCTCAAGTTAACAGCAACAGCTACACTGCTATATTTAGGAAGTAAGCAAAAATACAAACAACTCAGAGAAAACAAAAATAAAGCATACTAAACACACAGGAACAACAACGGACATTAAAACTTTCTGATAGTGTGCTCGAATATCTTACAGAGTTGGCACTATTAGGTTATCAGGTTGTTTTGCCAATAAAGAAGTGTGACACAACCACAAAAGAAAGGTAAGACTAGATAGTGAAAACTATACCAAAGAAGAAAAACAGACTAAATGATCATTAAATAATAAATTTAAATAAGTAGCTGGAACTCTGAATATGATAAAATATAATAATGTAATATTACAGAATCATAAAATCATTTGAGTTGGAAAGTACCTTTAAAGATCATCAGGTCCAAGTCCTCTGCAATAAACAGGGACACCTACAACTGGATCAGGTGCTCAGAGCCCCTCCAGCCTGATTTTGAGTGTCTATAGGGATGGGTCATCCACCACCACTCTGGGCAACATATCCTAGTGCCTCATCATGCTAACTGTAAAAAATCTTTTCCTCATATCCAGTCTAATCTCCCTTCCTTTCATTTGAAACCATTTATCTTTGTATTACCAGAACAAACCCTGCCAAAGAGCATGTCCCATTTCCTTTAACAGTCCCCGTATAGACACTGAAAGGCCCTATATGTATCAAAATCATATTGTAGATGGCCCCCAAATGAATGAAGATGGATCAGCAAGCAAAGTAGCAATATGATTAGCCATACTGGGCTGCATCTACACTGAATGTATACAGTTCCTCTCTCTGTGTCCATCTATCTGCTGGAATAAAATTTCCACAGCAAAACAGTGTGGCCAGGAAGCCAGCAGGGAGTCATGGCAAAAATTTTTAATAGGGCATCTGGAGATCCAGAAACAGAGAATAAACCACTGTCAGGAAACATCAACTATTCAACATAAGTAGAAATTTGCAGTTCTTATTTGAGCATCAGGAAGACAAACTACTGAACTATACTAATGCACATTGTGATATCATAATATCTACAGTTCATTTATGCAGATAGAAGGTACTGCAAATTCTACCTGATTCCCAAAAGTGGAAAGGTTCCTCAGATTTAATGTTCTATGTGGACTAATTTCTAAAGCTTCCCATTACAGAGGTGAGCAGACATTCAAACCCAGGTTTCTGTGAAAACAAAGACCACCATTCAAATGGTCTGGCATGAAACTTTTTAATATGTGCTGCAATTGTATGTCTTTACCACTAATTTTGGCACCAATAATAATAGTATATGTTGCAATCATCTTTGATGGTTATTTCAGTGTGCAGCATGACAAGCATCTAAATTCCGTGTCAACTGAAGTTTAGCTTTGACCAATGTACAGATAGCATAACATCAAAGTATTCAAAAGGAAAAATAATTATGCTTTAAGACACAATGTTAAATTCTTATGTTTCTGTGCAATGTATTTCTGAAAACGTGCTGATATATAACTTAAACTGCAGTGTAACTTTTTTTTTTTTTTTCCAGGGAATGAGCTCATCACTGACTTGTAAAGATCAGTTTTGCATTACTTAAGCAGAACTATCAGATTTCACCAGTAAAATTAGTTCATTAGCTAATTCATCATTCACCTAAATGTTGTGCTACTGTTTTTGATACTTCATAACTCTGAAATGAGGCCACCTTCTTGTAATAGGTACTACCTCATCTTCAGCATATGCTAAATCAGAAATAATGTTGCTGTAGCTGTTGATACAGTTTGGTTCCTTTTTTAACCTTCCTGACTCATTAATTTCAGGAAAATAGAAAGGATAAAACAGAATACATATACATCTTCAATGAAACAACAGTGTATTTAGAGTGAGCATATGAAGAAATAAGTGTTGTTTTCATCTGCACAGTTCTAATGCTCCACTTTTTGGTTTTGTCTGTTTCGGTATGCTGATGAAATAAAAGCATAAACACACTGAAACTTGAAAAATGGCCATTATCTGGTGATTCTAAGCTATGTATAGCTTTGAACTTGAACTGACAGATTATTTTTGTTGTGTGTACATGGGGGATGGGAGAGAAGATATTCTATTTCTTCTCCAGTAGGACTCCTAGTCAGATGGAAGATCTGACGTATGCTGTAGTGACATATTAAAGAGACAGTACAAAACTTTTGACTTTCAAAATAGAAGTTTTCAGAATGAACATTAACTATTTTTTCCTCTAAATAATTATCTAAATATAATGTTCATATAAAGTTACTGAAGTGTGAAGTAGTAAATAACAGAAAAGCTCAGTACAGCTAGTGTTTCCAAAGTAATTAACAAAAAGCATATAAGTACTAACTATAAACTAAAAAATGCTCTTCTTTTCTTGACAGTGTTCTTCAAATTGAAGTATTTATTTCTTTTTTTTCCTTTTTTATAATGTATGTTCACAGCATCTGTAATAATTTACTGCTCCCACTCTTTATTAAATAAAGTCTGCAACAACTTGAATTCTGCTGAGCTAAAGAGACATATTTTATTTGATTTTTCTAAGAAATTAATGTAGGATCTGGTTGAGATCTTGTCACTGAAGTGAATGTTAAATCAATTTTCAGAAGCTTCTAAATACCGCATAACTTTCAACTGAATAATCAGCAAGGAATTTATTCACTTAACTAATGCAATGAACTCACAAATAGTGCTGCATTTGTCAGTGTACCTTCTTAAATTATTCATCAGTGTGTAGGGAAAGCTGTGAACTGTGGAACATATGCTTGTCTTTGACAGCCTTTGTTTTGTGTGTGTGTGTGTGTGTGTGTGTAACATCTGTGTAAAGTGCATTCATCCACCCACATTTTATGTTCTATAGGATTGATCTTTTAAATTATAAACAGAACAAATACCTGTTTCATAATCCTGCCAGCACTGATCATCAGCCCTCAGAAAATTCCCTACATGAGCAATCTTATTTGGATCTCAAGAATCTAAGTTTCAGAAATTTAAATAAAGTATCTAAATACCCTAGAAATTTAAAATAACCAGACAGGTCAGCAACTCAAGAGCTAAACTAAGACAATACTAATTAAATAAGTAAATGCTGGCAACTGTCAGGGTAAGACAAACCTCCAAAGTATTTAGTCAGATAATATAATGAAATCTTTATATGTACATTTTACTGCCTTAGGAAAAATGCATTCTCTTTGATAATTCCAACAGCACCTCAAAACTATCTTCTTCATTTCAGTTGAGGTAATCTAGATTTCTAGTATAATGTATAACTGTAGTTAATTGTCAGCCTCTCTTCTGTAAATACAAGTTGCCATTCAGAAGCTAATGCTTCTATGGGAAACTATTCTATTGTCCTCAACAGTTAGGCAGTCTGAGACTGTACCTGGATACAGAGCTGCTGCACAAGGTGGCTTTCTGTAGAAAGGCATTCACAGGCTATGTTGAGCAAGAGAAGCATGAAAACAGAAGCTGGACAATAATATGAGTGGAGCAGTCAGTATCAAGGAGTCCCCAGCAGAAGGCGGGCTTCCAACTCACTGATATTCGCGATCGCAACCAAGGCAGCAGGTCCACCTTCGGAGCTGCAATATGTTTGAATGCACTACACCACAGATGCATTTCTTGTTTCAGGAAATACTGTTTGTTTCTCTAGTTTCCTGTTTCTAAAATGAAAGAAAAAGTACAGATACTGTTTTTCCCAAGCATAAAGTAACATAATGCCTGCAAATATTTGAAAAAAATAACCATGTTCAAATATGCATTCAAAAAATAAGTATTTGCAATAGGAAAACCGTGTACCTCAGATGCCAGGTTGAGAGAAATATTCCCACAGATTACATGTTCATTCTCTTTTTCTTATCCTTTTTCTTTGATTGAATATGTTTATCTTCCCATTTTCTTCCACATCACTCCCATGGGGAAAGACAGATTGTCTTCTTGGCTCGAAGTCAGGTTGTCTTGTGAGGTACTTGCAGCTTGAAATTTATTATTTGCTGTAGATACTAAAATAGAAATACCTCATATCCCAGCAAAACCCACACATTAGACTAACATGACATTTGGGTGAAGCAATCAGATGTAACTTCTGGCATAAGAACTCACAATTATAAATGTGAATTGTCTTCTTCTAGAGGGTAAAGTGAAATCCTCCATCAAAAGTATAATTTGTTGTGGTGTCAGACTTTATAAAACAGACAAAAAACACATCTCAAGACAGAGCATAACAAGCAGCAATTTCTTGAGTGTCCCTCTCTCACTGATCCTAACAAAAAGAAAGCCTCAGCTCAAATATATTTGGAGACATTTTTTCACAAAAAACAGATCACTTTCTTTCTTTTACTTAACTTTGCATTTAAGTATCTTGTCTACCTCTTTGAGAGTGTTGTAATTTACAGACAATGCTGAAAAAAAAAAAAATACTGAAAGAAATAATTTCCCTAGTAGCAAAATAAGTAGCTCTAGCTATACATGCAACAACTTAACACTGCAGAACGAGAAAGGAATAGCATACCACTGCATTGTTGCCATGACCTCACTCTTATCCATTAACTATGGAAAATGCTCTTGTTGTTTTCGCAAGTGCAAATGACACAGTCTTCTCAAGACAAAGAAAGAAAGAAAAAATATATTCATGTTTACCAGGGAATGATTTTAAGGCTGAGGTGCTTTTGCTGCGAGCAGTTCTTGACAAGTTAAAATGCCTTCTCAGAGCTGGCGATGCCATTTCTCAAAGAACTCAAGTAACTAACATGTCACTTGCTTTAAGTCTCAAGCATTTTCCAAAAGTTAAATGAGATTAGAATTTAGACAACAAACATATGTATTTCATACCTATCCTACTATTCTTCATTCAATTAAGCACCTGCAGCATTCACCAACAGTTTAAAAATAGTGTTTTCTCTGAGTCACTCTTACTGTTTTCTTACAGATTTCTTCCAGATATTATAATGCAAATGTAATGACCAGAGAGATGCACAAAATTCTACGACATCTATGTATAAACATACAAGTTTATATGAAAGCATATTGACCCATGAAAAAGTGGAGTTTTAATGTGTAAACTAGTTGAATCATTGCTCGCCATTTCCACAGTATAATGCAAGACACCCAGAAGACTTTTCATTTAGACCAGGCATGCCCAACCCACAGCCTATGACTTGCATCCAGCCCAGCACATCCCACTCTGTGGCCACCTCTGCCCTGGCCATCTTGGCTGCAGCTCTCTCCTCCAAGGAACCCAGCCTGGCCCTTGGTGTGTACCCATCACTCATAATAACTGAACATCAATGTCTGATCAGCAATGTTTGTGTTGAAATCAGGACACAGGGAGGGTACAGTGCAGTGCTGACTCGAGTTATGGAGAATAACTGTGAGCATTTTGGTACTTTGCCTGAAAAACGTCCTGTGAACAGTGAAAAGTATGCAGTTGTGCTTTCCATTTTGATAAAGGGATTTAAGAATAGGTTTCAAGAGCACTGAAAATATGATTAATTTTGAGGTATAATTGTTACTCCATTTTCAGTCAATACAAATACATTACTTGCAAACTTTTGAATGGAATATATAAATTTCAATCAGATATTTTAGACAGAGAAAAATATCCTTACCAGAGAAAAATTTCTCTCACTTCATGGTCACATCTTATTCATGTCATCACTTTTTGGTAGTACATACATTTGTAAAAAACTGTTTTCAAAGATGATGCAAAGGAAGAGTAACAAATATTTCATCAGAAATCTCTGACAAACAGTTTGAGAACTCATTAAGAATTGCAATAACTTACATATAACTTGATATGGTAGTTTCACAAAAACTAGTTCAAGTATCCCACTGGTATTAAGTTTTTATTGTCCTCTTTCCTTAAGTTTTAATTAAAAAATATTTTTTAAAAGTTCTTTTTTAAAAGTTGCTTATATACATTAGCACTATTATACATTTTATATGCAACCCAAGACAGATTCTCTATACTCAGTGCAGCCCAGGCAAGCCAAAAAGTTGGACACGCATGGTTTAACTAAAGGCCCTGGTTTTGTATTTGCTGCAGAAACAAAATTCACAGTGGGACTGAAGTACTCATTGTCAGAGAGATGTGCTGACTCCAGAAGAGATCTATAGAGCATAAGCGTGTCAGTGCTTATTGAATAAGATGAAGTGGATGGAAAGACTGGCTCAAAATGTTAGAAATCATACGACTAGACATTATCAGAACATCACAAGATAGGTTTTATTCTGTGTGTTCTCTTTTCTGGGAAGAACAGACCTGCCTTCATATGTTTTAGTCCAGTTTGGTACAACTATCATTACTGGTTTGCAGTATTTTTGCATGCACATTTGACCTACAACTCTTCAGGTTACACAACTACCTCATAATTTAGGAGTTACATCAGCCAAATCAATTTAATTTAATTGCTATTAAGAATGATATTATCTGGCTGAGATTGCACTGGGGCCAAGGGATTTGTGCAGCACAGCACAGGCCTGAGGGTCATGCTGTTTAGGCAGCATAGCAGGGCAGCCCTGGGCATGCTGGAATTAGCACAAGTGTGGATCACCAGCTCCTGAGTGCACAGTGGTCTCCAGAGAAGATCACTACCTAAGGTTATCCCCCTTTTCATCCTTTACCATACAAAAAACCAGAAACTTCTCACTAAAGTTTCTAGTTGCCTCAATTTCACTGCTGACTCAAAGACAGTACTACCGATTATTGTTCTTGACAGAAAGGAGAAACAGAAGTTATATCACAGTCAAGGGAATCATAAACTGCACAACTACAATATAATCTTATATCTTATATATATATAATCTTATAATCTTATATAAATCTTGTATTAAAATTGTTGGTATCTGAACACTAGAAAGTTAGATCATGTGGTATGTCAAAAGGTATTGCAAAAGGAATGCAGTTGGGTTGCATTTTCAGTGGAGAAGTGAAAGCGAACAGAACAGTAAGGAGGGCTATGATTTTCTTGCTCATTCAGTAGTGATTCAATTGCATTAACGTATTCTTGTTTCATTTCACCTGTTTTGAAACCAGTCACATTTATTTCTCTTTTCAAACTGATGTGTCCAGTACTAAATTGAAGAGAGCCAAGAGCACAGTTGTGATGATGTTGTCAAGGAAACTACTTTACTTTGTCACTATACATTCACAGAAACCTCTTCTTTTATTAAAAAAAAAAAAAAAAAAAAAAAACACCAAACTGATAATAATGGAGAAAGTCACAGCACTTGCAGAAGGTGCAAAGGATGAGAAGCACACAAAATTAAAAAACAGTCTGTCAGTAAATTGCAGGTAGAAGTCACTGCACTCTGCAAAACAGCTAAACAGCCTTCTCTGACTTGCATTCTGATCCTCTATTCTTTATAAAAGAGACAAAGGAAACACTGAACAAATGTTTCTTCCTCTTCATGTATTAACAGAGACAAGTTTACAGCAACTGTAATTTAATATGTCTTTCTTCATTGCACTCTCTCTTAGAGACAAAGAAATTGAAAAACAAACATTTAATTGAAATGTTCTCCCACCTGTGTTTTCAGCAAAGATCAGTAATTGCTTTTTTTGCTCTCCATTCTTTGGAATCTCTCTGCTTGTCTGCTCAAATGGCTATAGCAAATGAATTAAAACCAACAGCACAGCAAAACAGAAAGAAGGGCTGATGGAATCCTGAACATCTTCCTAGTCCCAGCGCAACAGACCCAAGACAGGATTAGTTCTCACTTATGCCAGCAGATATGTGTCTAGCCTGTTCTTGAAATTCTCTTGCAGCTCTCAATTCCTTAACAGCTCTCAATGATCTCTGATTTCAAGTTCAAATTAGGCAATCATTAGATTTGCTTTTTTAATATCCAAGATAAATTTCCCTTGTTGCAATGTAATCCTATTGCAAGTATATTAACACAGCTTTCTCAGTGTGAAATAAAGCTGAATGCTTAAGTCCTGAGCCTCCAATTCATTCTTGTCTTTAAAATACCTGTCCCAGAACTTAATATTGTGTAGATCATGAAACTAACGAACCCCCGCAAGTTAGAAGAAGAATCAGAGCCTACAATATATAACATTGCATATTTAACTGACCTACTGTCAGGATTATAAAGCATTCTAAACTTCCTTCAAGTTTTATACCAGGTCATTGCTGCTGTATTTATATTCACTTTTGGAAACTATTTGTCAGCCTTACCAGATCACGTATCAGTCACTTGACAAGTGAAATCTGTGACATGTCAATTAAGTGTAAATTACTTAATGTTACTGTAACAGTTAAACACGCCTCTATCAGCCATGGAAATACACAAGAATTTCCTCTATAGTGATCTATAAGATTCCTATGATGTTGTGTTTACATTAAACATGATGAGAGGAAACACAAAACAAGTTAATATTATGTAAACCCTCAATATATTTTCCTTTCCCTCTTCTTTCTCTGGCAATCTCAGTAAAATCAGCTCATTTCCCACATGGCCTACCCAGTCATTACTGTTTGCATGTTAACAACATTTTCCAAGTCAGCCTAATGTTTCAAGTGCAGCTAAATACTATCAACATTGACCGTAAACTATTTATTGTTGTGTAAATAGTCACATCATGTTGATATATAACTTTTCTATGTGAATGCCTGTGACTTAAAATTCTAAAGCCATCCAGAGCATCTTTGAGAAGTCGGCTTCTTCTCAAAGAACAAAAGATCTTCTTGAGTTTTGGAAATTTTTATCCTTCCCATTTTTTGAAATATGTATTTTTCTCATATTTTCCTTCTTAACACTGAAATATTAATAATGATGGATGTGTATATTGTAGTTTCATTCAGAATTTTCATGGTGCTTGCCTATAGAGGCAACTGAAGAGCTGTACTACTGAGCAGCATGAGACAGAAAGACCCTCTATCTACAGCTGCTCACTAGTGTGCATAAACACACCATGAAACACTAGGCACAATGCTTGATTTGATGTGAAGCCAACTAAGCTGGATTACCAGATCCATATGATAGTGCAGAAAACAAGGTACTTCCTTATTTGGCAGTGTTCTCAAGGTTTTTTTATTTTATTTTTGTTCTTTACAATAACAGCAAATCTGTGCCTTTGCCAATAGCAGAGCTAAGAGAGCAAACATATTTCCTGTATTTGACTTAACAATGAGAAAAAAAAGAATGAAAGTAATGATGACAAAAAGCACAGCTTGTGTCTAAATCCCATTGCAAAGCATCATTTTCAGTTAATCTAGACCTGAGCACAACTTAAGGCAAAGGAAAATGCCATAAATGTCATAAATAGGTAAATTTACAAAAGGTGGTCGAATCAGTGTCTTATAGAAGATAGCACTGGAGAGAGAAAGGAAAAAATAACTCCAGTTTCATTAATGCCTACACAGCATAATGCAGAGACCTCAGAATACTGTACTCAAGGTTGAAACAGACACAAGCCAAAACTTCAAGCCAAAGGCCAGTTAGCACAGATGTCATGCTTTTAAAAGAAAGTAATCACACTGCTGTTGGAAACACAAAACATTCTGTATTATGCAGCAGATCCTGGACAACTGCTTATTTCATGCAGAACAGCTAGACTGTTTATAGACTTCAGATTATTAGGATCTCAAACCCTATCACACCTGACCAATAAGCAGCAGATATCACCACTCTTTCCTTTTGGTCTGAAAAATATGAAGCTACTTTTCTGGAAGCAATAAAAAATAGCAGAAACCTATGTTCTAGTTAAAAAGGTCTTCTCTAAATTAATTTAGAAAGAAAAGGGATAGCAATCAGCTCACATAAAGTTTGCACTTGCTTTAAAGCACAACATAGAACTACATCTGGACTGATGAACCTAAGATTTACCTTCTTATATTCCTATTACCATTAGTTTTATGCTGTAAACCTTAATCTGAACTTCACAAAGAGATTATGTCCAGTTTTTATTCCAAGAAAAACCTTGTGCCCTTCTATAACTCAAAATTGATCTGAGCTTCCTTCAGACGTTACCAGAAGACATAATGGGATACAACTGAAAAACAAACATTAGAGAAGTTACTATTACATACTAGTACTCTAATGGTTGTACATCTTCATTACTGTCATACTGATAATATCTGCAGTTACTGACTTTTTGTCAGTAGTTTTTCAGACTCCCAAATATGACCCACACTAAATTTTAGATCTCATTTGCTTTGTCATCCCAAATCCAGATTTACAACACAGATGGGAAAAATGAGCTGGCATACCATAAAAAATCCATCAGAGTGCTGATAATTTTGGCATTCGTCCATATTTCACAAGTAGGTAACCAGGGAGAATGATAGTGCTTGAATACGTAAATAATTGAGACTGCTTAAAGGAGTTGGTACAGTAGGATTCATTGTGCTTGATATCCAGATCACATAACTTACTAAAGACTTGCCAATAAGCACATTTCCTTCTTTCAGTTGCTATGTACTCCTTTCAGCTGTGCTACACTGGTGGTCTTCTCTCATTATTTTCTGCGGGTACCATGAAATATGAATTTCACTCCCTGACACTTAGATTGACAGCCAAAGTCATATTGCTCTAGGACACTGGCTTACTCAGAAATCAAAGAAAATAATATAAAACATTGTATGAACTGGTCCTAGAATCTTCACACTGTCTACTTAAGTATTTTAAATTAGTTTTATCTTAACAACATAAAACACCAACCAGGGATTAAAAAACAAAACAAAACAAAAGTCTAAGGAGGTATCTATTCCTTCTGCTAAGACCATCAAAGGACTACAAGCAATTTTCCTACATGATTCATAGAGTGAAAAGGAAAAGAGATCTTTCTTTGTTTTTTTCTGTTTGTTTGTTTTTGTTTTTGATACATGTTTCTTCACTAATTGCTTGACTTCCAACAGAAGGACTATTCTGAAGAAAAGTCCTGGTATACTCATCCATTCTTACTGCCTTCACTTAGTATTTGTTGGCAATCACTAACAAAGATAAAATCCTGACCTAAGGATGTAACATCATGGTCAGGCTTTTTTTAATCATAAAAACTTCCCCCTCACCTTAGAGATGGGGCAGTTTTGAGAGCCCTTGTCAAATAGAAATGATGGGATGGCTATGGGATGGCTGGGATGGCTATGGCAACATTGCTCAGGAGGATAGGGATGGTATCAGGAAAGCCAAGGCACAGCTAGGGCTAAACTTGATTAGGGATATGAAGAATAACAAGAAGAGTTTCCAACAGGTACATAAAACTTCAAAGAATGGAAAAAGAAATTGTAAAGCCCTATATGAGTGAAACAGGGGATCTGACTACAACTAACATAGAAAAAGCTGAGATCAACAACTTTTTGCCTTATGTGTTACTGAAAATTGTTCTTACATACCTCCAAGCCATGGAATCTTAAAGCAAGAGGCTAAGGTGATTAAATACCACCAAAAGCAAGAGAAGATGAGGTTCCAGATCATCTGAAGAATCTGACCAGTCAGCTTCACCTGATGCTCACTTGATGGTATTGGTGGATCAGTTGATATCATCTACCTTCAAAGATGGAATTGATGGATGGACTAGTCAGAGGATAAAGGAGTACCCTGGATTGTGATACCCAGAGAGTTGCAGTCAATGGTTCAGTGTCCAGGTGGAGACTAGTGATAACTGGTTTCCCTTAGGAATCTGTACTGGGAGCAGTAGTATCTAACATCTTTGATAGTGCTGTGGATAGAAGGATTGAGTGCAGCCTTAACAAGTTTGACACCAAATGAGTGTTGGTTGACACTTCAGAGAGAGGACACACCGTCCTGAGGAACCTTGATAGGCTTGAGATTGGTCCATGTAAATCTCTTGAAGTTCAACATGGCCATGTGAAAGACCCTGAATATCAGTACAGACTGAGTGACAAATAGATTGAGAACAGCCCTGCGGAGAAGAAGGTAGAAGTGAATGAAAACTGAACATGTGACTGCAATATGTGCTTGCAGCAAGGAAAAATAATTATATCCTGGAACACATAAAAAGAAGTATAAACAATAAATCCATGAAGGTGATTCTTCCCCTCTTCCCCATCTTCATGAGACCCTGCATGGAGGACTGCATCCAATTCTGGATATCCAGTACAAAGAGAGACACTGAGCCCTTAGACTGAGTCCAGAGGAGGAACAGAAGGATTATCAGGAGGCTGGAACACATCTCATATAAAGAGACACTACAAGAGGTCGGGTTGTTCAGCCTAGAGAAGGCTCCAGCAGTAATTTACAGTAGCCTTTCAGTATTTAGTGGGGATCTATTGGAAAGACTGGAAGTGACTCTTTACTGTGAATTGGAGACATAGGTGGAGATAATGATTGAATACTGAAAGGGAAAATTTGGACTAGATACAAGAAATTTTTTACTATGAGGGGGATGCACTAAAAAGTTGTAGATATCTCACCCTTAGAAAGACATGTTGAATGGGTCTCTGAGAAACTCAGTCTAGTTTGCTGGCTTGTAGAAGAGGAGGTGAAATTAAATGCCTTTGGAAGTCCTTTCCAATCTGCTCTGTGATTTTGTGATTCCCTTACACAGGGCCATATGGAGGACACATTAGGCCATGCAAGTTGCAGTGCACCAGGTGAGACAGTCAGGGAAGTTTGTGTCACAATTGTGATAACGTTTTAAAGAAATGGCAGAAAACATCTGGGAGTGAACAGAACAAGGAGAGAATGAGGGAGCAGAGAAGGAAGGATGAGGGAACAAAAAGGACTGGGAAACAAGAATGGAAATCCAGAGTAGGAGAAAGTACTTCATGGTGAAAAAAAGTGCTTCTGAAGGTTTCTGAAGGACCCTCACCATGACAGACTAAAAGAATAAAGCAGCAAAAAGAAACCACTGTGCCTTGACCACAACCCTACTCGTACTACCCATCATTTTGTTGGAGAGATTAGAAACTTTGGCGATAACAGCAGGGAGGAGTGGAGTCTGAAGGAGTAAAGTTGAGCTGTTTAGGCTAGACAGGCTGAGAGGGCAGGATTTGTGCAATCAGTAGTCTAGGTGCATGGCTGCTAGCTATAGCCCATTCAAAAATACAAGTCTTGCAAAAACTGCTTAAGATGTGAAAGATCCAAGCAAAAGCATCCTGATTACATTTTTACTACAGGTGGGCACTAGAAAGCCCATTTCATCATTGCTTGCAAGGCAAGTTAGTCCATGTGAAAATTATGTAGGAAAAGTGTACATGCCAGGAATTGAGCAACAAAATAGCACTGAAAAATAAATTTGTCAGGCAAAAAGGAATAAGTAAAGAGAGAGAGAAAAAAAGTCCAACAGGAGCAAGAGAGCAAAAAATCTGTATCTCTTTCACCCTCACCCTGGTCTTCTCTCCCAGTTAGGTCAGCTAGTGTTGCACTAGCACCAGCAGCAGTTCTATACGGCATGTTCCCAAAAGAATTGTAACAAACTACAGAGCCTGCTTAGTTCAGGGCATATGGAGAGCTTCAATTACCTCAACATGACTCTGGAAATCTTCCCAGAGCATGCATATGTCCCTTCAGCATCATCCCATGCAGTACAAATTAAAGAAGGCTCTGATGATTAATTGCAACCTTTGAGTCAAGTCTTACAAAGTCAGATTCTGCACCACATTGGGACAGTGAAGGTACTCCATAAAAAGTGTGTATAACTTTTTTTAGATTATTCTATGTGCATAACTTGTTTTATGTAAATGCCACTTTCATTGAATGTGGAATAGAGGTAGGTAGATGAACATTAAAAAAAAAAAGAGCAAGTACATAGAAGGGAGAAATGAAGTGATTTCTCTATGAAAAACAGTCCTACTTAATGGATTTTCTCCTCTTTAATTAACAAAAAAATGGTAACATTGCAGAAATTAGATGTTGCCACATAAATTATATCCTTGATTTTTTTATCATTAAAAGTAAAATTCACTTTTGCTGATATGTACCTCCCAGAGGGACATTTCTAGGCACTATGTATAATAAAATATAAAAACTCTATATACACAAGTTTTGCAAAAAAATTCAGAAATCTTTGTAGCTTTCCCTGCAATATCAGCTTCTATCAAGCAGCATAGATTTCTTAATTTGTTGCAAATCTTATGGATTCTATTGCACAAAAAATTAAACTCTTAAAGAGTTCTGCAAATACTTATATCCCAGATGTAGCATAGTATCCACCTTTAAGATTTTACTTCCCATTTTTTGAATCTGTGAAGCTGAGTTGACTTCAGAAATATTGACAATGTATAGTAGCCCACTCTATCCATAATTATCAGTGCTTTCATCATTCAGAAGGTGTGGCACATTTACATGTTAGATGAAGGACACATAATTTACACAAGTTGAGCCACTCTGGATAAAATGCTCCCCTGTATCCTGTCTTAGTAGCCAGGCTCAGCTCCCAGTTATCTATCCTAGTGACTTTAACAGGAGATGGAGACAGGAAGATACAGACGTCATGAAAGAAACTAATAGCACATAATTTTTAACTTAGAAATTCACTGATTGATAGGCAAAATATGAGAATGAAATCACAGAACCACAGAATCGCAGAGATCGGAAAGAACCTCAAGACATCGTTGAGTCCAATCCCCTTAATAAAGCAGGCTCCCTACAGTAAGTTGCACAATAGTTATCCAGAAAGGTCCTGAATATCTCCATACAAGGAGACTCCACAACTTCTCTGGGCAATCTGTTCCCAAATTCCATCGCCCTTACCATAAAGAGGTTCTTCCAGATGTTATCATGGAACTTTAGAGCCTGATCTTGTCCATTTGCCTCCCCCCTCTCTTTAAATATTTATAAATATTTATCAGAGTCCCCTCTCAGTCTTCTTATTCAAAGGCTGAACGAACACAGTTTACTCGGCCTTTCCTCATACATAAGATGCTCCAGGGCCTGTATAAACTTTGTGGATCTCCACTAGACTCTTTCTAGGAAACCCCTCCCTTTTTTGAAGTGGAAAGCCCAGAAGTGGACACTGTAGAGTAAATGTGGCTTCACCATGGCAGAGTAGAGCACACGGATCACCTCCTCGGTCTGCTGGACACACTCTTTTTATTGCACCCAAGGATCCCACTGGCCTTCTTGGCCACATTGGCACACTTCTGCCTCATAGCCAACCTGTTGTCCACCAGAACATTCAGCTCCTTCTCCGCAGAGCTCCTCTCCAGCAAGTCATCCTTAACCTATACTGATGCAAGCAGTTATTCCTCCCCAGGTTCAAGACTCTAAATTTGTTCTTGTTAAACCACATCACATTTTTCCCTGCCCAATTCTCCGTTCTGTACAGGGTTTGTTAAATGGTAGCACAGCCTCCTAGTGTGTCAACTACTCCTCTCAGCTTTGTATCATCAACAAACTTGCTGAGGGTGGACTCTATATCTGTTCATCCAGGTCATGATGAAGTATCTTATGAATCACAAATCCACATTCAAATACTGAAATACACCACTATTAAAAGTATTGGAGTGTTTCAGAAATAAGAAAAAAGCTACTGTATAACTTCCAAATGTTGTTACATTGCCACTGGGCTTTTCTTTTGAAAAATAAAAAATAAAATAAAATTTAGACATTTAGACTACTTTAGCACTATGCATGTCTGTCTTTAAAAATGGACTGACTGATTTGCTAAGAAAAATGGATGAATACGTATATTCTTCACTTAGTTGCAAATATTGATATCTTTTGGTGACTACAATTTTAGCACACTTCTCCCTTGGACATGAATGTCCAGCAATAATTGGATTTCAGACTACAAGTCAGGCAGTGCTAGACATACATACTTCATCTATTTAACCTGTTACTTCGTAACAGGGAGTCAATGATAAATTAATTTCACTACAGAATTATTGTGGGTGATGTTTATTTATTGTTTACTAAGTTATACACACACTCATACATTCGATTATTTTCACTCTTTTTCCTTGACCTGCTTGACTTCTTAGCAGATTTTGAACACATATTGATGAAAGTTATGAATAGTGAAGTTAGTACAGTTCCGCCCGTTGACTTTGTTAGTTCTGGAACAAACTTTCAGACTAGTTTAACTTATTCTGTCTTTAATATGAGAGTTCATAAAAGTAGTATGGCCTTTAAATGGACTAGTCGCAAAGCGGAAAGTAGAGATACATAAATAAATTATGTAATAAATTACATTAAAAAAAATAAATAAAAAAATGTATATTTACATTGCTCATGTTGTGGTTGATTGCAAACCGTAATTAACAAAATTGATGTAAAATATTTTTTATAAAATTATATAGCCAGGCATATTAACCTTCCAAATATGTATGTGATTACTTGCTGAGCATACATAGCAATGTATTCGAAGAAATACTACAAATTACAGAAAGTGTTGTTTTTTTTCCTCACAGCTTGTCAAAAATCACAGGAATATATTCTCAAAGTTAATATTGGATTTATCACAGATTGTAGTAAGGATAAAAAATTTTGTATGAATTTGAAGATAAAGACAAGACAGTTCTCACTCTTTTGTCTTCAAATTGAATCATATAACTTTTTTAACCCCTGATGAGGTTTAAAAAGGACATAGACAGACTCACTTCTTAAACTCACATCATCATCCATCATTCTTGTTGGAAGAGCTGTTTCTTAAATACTTCAATCAGCTTTTCTCCCAGTAAACTGGAAAAAGTTTATCTGAAACCGCATTCAAACATCTTTCCAGCACACATTCTATCATTCTTCCACATCTTCATCTTGAATTCAAAGAAAAGTTTCCAACTATTTCAACCTAGGATCTGGAAGAAAATACAAAAGTTATTCTCAGTGAAACTTATATAATTATTGCCACAGTGGTAAATAATGTCAGCTAATTGAGAATTACTTGTCCTATCTGACAAGAGGAGCCTATTCAGACATTACTCTATGTTCATGAAAGCACTCAGAGGCATTGATAGTACTCAGTTTAATTCTTAGTTTATATCTGTAAATTTTACATAAACTATACAATAGTAAGAATAATAAGAAACTGATTTTTTTTTCTTCTTCCTTCTGTTGTTGAGCATTATCTGAGTCTGTATCTGTTTCTGATGTCAGAAAAATATAAATTCGGAGTTAAAAGGAAAAAAAAAATAAACTCTTTCATAGAGTGGAAAAAAAAAAAAAAAAAAAAAAAAGAATTAAAAGCAACAAAATGCCAAGCTGTAGGACTAATCAGAAACAGTGAAGGATTTGGATTTCATACACTGTGTGAAGCTCTGATTGTCTCAGGACATATCACAGTTTGAAAAATGGACTGAAAGTCACTCAAATCCATCTTCCATCTGACTACAGCAAGCCCACAGGGAAACTTTGACTGAATAAGCAATACAGAGCATACATCTCAGGAATTATAAGGATGAAGTAAAACAAGAAATATGATCTTTGGTCTTTGATCTCAGTGAACTATATCTATGTATTTTATTGAAATGATTGTTTAATCTTTAAGAAAAAAAATGGAGCGGGGAAAGAAAGAAGAAAGCAGACTGTTGTTGAATAAATAAGTCAGTACAGTAGACAGTGGTTTGCTTAACTGAATCTTTGCAGCTCCTGTTGGAAGAAAAGCATAAACTCTCTATGTAAACCCTAACTGCCTCTGTCTATGCTGACACTTCTGAAAAATCTACTGCTTCAGACTCCTTTAAAGGCAATACAATGATACAAGGATCACCCTGTTCTGCAGCTCTGATTAAGGTTCAGAATAATGCAAGTACCAAGCTTATTAGATCTATCAATACTGTTGTCACCTTTGGGCACAGAAAATTTAATTGTTATGACATGTTCAAGGTGAGGGCAGAAAAATAAGAACAATATATACAGGTGGAGTACAAGAACTTCAATGTTCAACTGAGCATAGATGTTCAAATTGGTAGGTTTGAAGTTAAATATCTGGCTCAACTAAGATCTGTAGGTGAAATAGAGTAATGAACTTTCTTCCCCAGTAGAAGCTTAAGGTGATTTATGGAAAAAATTGCTTACAATGGAAAGGAGTACATACATGTCCTCTGAAGTTGGCATTAAACTACACCTAACTGTTAAACCACAAAGCATTCAAGCAGGCAGCATATTTAACCTGCTAGAATAGTTTGGTCAGACCATATTTGCTTAGTTTGCTTATGGTAATACTATGCATAAACGCTTCTTGGTGGACACATACTAATAACTGATGACTCATTTAACTGATTTATTGCATTTTCGGCAAAATCTCTGTGGTGTTCAACATTTGCAACTGCCTGTTTTTTCCATTTGCATTCTGTGTTTCATAATTAATTCCTTCAATTGTGTTAAGGAATAACATTTCAGCTTGTTGTGACAAGAGTTCTACTGACACATTACTCATACATTTTGCTGGATAGATGTGGTTTTTTTCTTCTTTTTAACTGATTGGTATGATACTCAATTTTTGGATTGTTTTTATTTAAAAGGAGTTACAGTTAGGGTTCTTCTTGTTTTGGTTTTTTGTTTGTTTGCTCTTGGTCAATCAGAGCCCTTCTCTTATTTTCATAATGCATACTCCTTTTGACTACTGTGCAACAGTATTTATTCTGAAAGTCTCTAGCATCCACACACCACACACTTATTTGAATTGAAGAGAGAGATGTTCCCATATTGGACAAAGCATCTACCAGGCAGGAACAGCCCAACTGCTTTCCTGATAGATTCTCTCCACACCATCTGGCTGGCACCTGACCCATAGTTAGCATGCCAACAAACACTCCTGAACAGTGGCATACCATAAAGAGCCTCACTTTGAAGTCACAAGCAGTGATCATCTCAGTCACTGATTACGGCAATAAAATGACTACAGAACATACGAATCATTCACAGGACTCCTTTATTACACAAATAATTTGATATACAACCACAGAACATCATTCTTATTTTTGTCTGTTCTGATGAACTATGAAAATATTGTTGAGAAAAGCAAACTGAAAAGAAAAAGAAAAAAGAAAAAAGAAAAAAAGCAAACAGCCACTCTTATATGTTCCCTAGATGATATTCAGCCATTTAAAAAACAGTTTAGTTCACAAGATCTTAAGTTAGTTATTGTCTTGTTTCAAAATCATGGTCCCACTAATGCTAATGAAAAGTATTACATACTTTTGAAAATGTTCAGCTATGGAGATGTGTCCTGGGCACTAATGTTAACCTATTCAGTATCTTTATGTGCCAATGTGTCTCTTCTTATCAGTTTATGTTTACCTACCTGTGGCTTAGGAAATCAAGAAGGATTTTTGGTTTATATCTCATGGATGCAACAGATAGTGATGATGCCAACCAAATATATTTAAGGGTTAGTTTGTAGTTCAAGGATTTTGCAGATTTATTTTTCAGAATTTCACACTTCAGAACAATGTTAGAGGTAGCTCCTGACATTACTGCTACATATCAGATCCCATGAAATTGTCTTGAATTTTCTGAAGATTACAAATGGGTGGGTTACTTATACAGAACAAGTACCCAAATAAGCTGTATTTACTAGCTACACTGCAATTGCTGTGTAAACAGAGAAAGGTATTCATGGGGCATCTGATGACTAATAATAGTAAACAGCAAAATAAGGAAAAAAGATAGACGTATAAAAGGAGAAAGAGACACCTGCATAGTTCTCCCTTCACAACTCAACAAACACTTGAATAACAAAAATATGTTCCCCTCTACAGATTGGGAAGAAAACAATACATGACCTATATTTACTTTCATTTTTAGCCTAGTTTTGTGTACTAATATGTCCCATTAAAATGTAGCATCACTAATTGTAATCAATGACAACAGCAAATATTACAATTCTCATTTTAGAAATACCTTTATAGTAAATTTCAAAACTTCAGTTTTTTTAACTGAGATAAGTACTATTGGGTGATGACCCTTATAAGAGAGAAAGGAAACTTAAATTATGCAGATCCTTCATATAAAGTTAAACAGGAAGAAAGCTAACATTACTACCAATGTTAAATGATGAGAAGAAGAAAAGTGAGTGAATAAAATATAGAGCAAAAACTGTCCCAGTTAAAGCGAAAATAGCTGTAAATGGATAGCATGGCTGCAAGAAAACTGACTCTTGTCAAATGTTTAACGCAATGTATTAAGCCTAGCAGATAGAAGAGTCAAAGCTCTTGGCTCTAACTGAAGAGCTAGCACCAGTATGCAATATTTGGAAAATTGTATTTTACATCTTTTTGCCATGGCAGCTGACAAAAGAGGGGACACTTTTTTAGCAGTTCCTGAGTGTCAGAAGAGTTGTCCTTAGGCTGAAAGATCTAACTTCTACAACATCCTCTTGTATAAACAATTGCTCAGTAATGCTATCTTCTGTATGCTCATTCTGGGATAACTATTAGGAAACTTAGATGGATCAGTATGTGTGCAATACTGCCATAGCAAGAAAGGCTTGAGACTCTTCCTCACATAGATGAGTAATAACTGAGACCCCCAAAATGCTGTCAGGAGTGGTGAGCACAAAAGATGAACACAACAGATGAAAAACATTTTGAATATTATTCTCTTGAATATCACGAGAGTATAGAAGGCAGTGTCAGAAATAATGCAACTCTAGTGCAGACTTCCATCCCAAAGACAGGAACCACTTAGATGATATAGCACTGTCACGACATTTCTTTGTTAAATCATTACCATTTGGCAGGAGAAATGCTAAATGAAGAGTCATTACACTGCTGCTGGATGGACTGTTGCAAGGCCCAATTCTTAGTTATCTTAAAGATGACTTTTAAAATCTTGACTTTTAAAGGTAACTCTAAAAGAAAATTATTGAGGCATGAGAGGTCTCATAGCAATGATCTTAGGGGCTGCATGTAAGGGTTAGAGATGAGATCAGTAACCCTGTTGAGGTGCATCTACACCAATGCACAAAGCAAGGGCAACAAAGCAGTGAAACTTAAAACTACTGAGCGGTAGGAAAACTACAACTTAGTCACCATCACTAAAACATGGTGATGCAGTGGAGTTGTAGAGCTCTTCCTGTGAATGCTAAGGTTGAATTCTTAAGGGTAAGTATCAGGGGAAGGTCAGCAAAGCTGACATCCTGGTGGGAGTCTGTTATAAACCACCTAGTCAGGATAAAAGACAGAGGGAGTTATCCCTGTTGTACGTAGAGGAGGACACAGAAACAATCCAAGAGGTTTCCAAAATATGTGGAAGATAATTCCTGACACAGCTGGTAAGAGTTTATAAGGGTACGTGCCCTGCTAGACCTGTTGTACACAGAGAAGGACTGGTGGGAGATGGTCAAAACCTGTCTTGGGAATAGGAGGCACAAAATGTTAGATCAATTTTAGATCAATTCATGGTGAAGGGAACTCAGCAAAACTGCTATCTTGGAATTCCGGAGGTCAGACTTCGGACTATTTAGGAGACACTGGCTGGGAAAGTCCCTTGGGTTGGGACAGTCCTGCTGGGTAAAGGGGCCCAGGAAGGCTGGACATTCCTCAAGTAGGAAATATTGAAGACACAGGAGGAAGACATCCTGTGTGCTATAGGATGAGCTGGTGGGGAAGAAGATGGGCCTAGATGAATAGGAAGCTTTCACTGAGACTAAAGAGAAAAAAATGAGTTTTACATTTTTGGAAGAAAGAGTAGGCAACACAAGAAGAAAGATAGGATATGCAGAGAGAAAAAAAGGCAAAAGTCCAACTAGAACTTAATCTGGACACCATTGTAAAAGACTGTAAAAAATGGTTTTACAAATATAACAACAAAGGGAGGGACAAAGAGAATCTCCATCCTTTATAGGATGTGACAGGGAACATCTCCACAAAGGATGAGGAAAAGGATGAGGCTGGTGTACTCAGTGCTTTCTTTATTTCTGACTTTAATAATCAGATCAGTTATCCACCGAGTTCACAGCACTAAGAACTGGAAGATAAGCATGGAGATGCTAATATCCGCTCCATAATTTAAGAGGAAGCAGTGACCTACTACTCCTCCTGCAGTATCATAAGTCCATGGGACCAGATGGGGTTCACTTGACAGTATTGAGGAAGCTGGCAGAAGTGTTCACCAAGCCACTAGTCATCTTATATCAGCAGTCCTGGTCAACTAGGAAGGTCCCAAGGACGTAGACATCTGGAGGTCCTAGACATCTGGAGATTTGTAAATGTGATGCCCACCTACAAGTAGAGTTTGAAGGAGGATCCAGGAAACTACAGGTCTGTAGCCCTGACCTCAGTACTGGGGAAAGTTTTAGAGCAGATCATCCTCAGTGCAATCACACAGCATGTGTGAGATAATTAGAGGATTGGGTCTATCCAGAATGGGTTCACGAGAGGAAGATCCTGCCTGACCAACTTCATCTCCTTCTACCAGCATACCTTACTAGTGAATAAGGATGTGGACACAGTCTACAAAGCAGTCTAGTAAAGACTTCAGCACCGTTTCCTGCAGTATTCTCGTAGAGAAGTTGGCAGCTTCTCCTAGTGAAGTTTGGACAGGTACACTTTTTGCTGTCGAAAGCATTGGCTGGATGGCCAAGCCCACAAAGTGGTGGTGAATGGAGTTAAATCCAGCTGCCAACAGGTTGTTATTGGGGCCAGTCTTGTTTACTGTCTTTATTGATATTTGGATGAGGGGATTAATTGAGTGCAGCTGCGGTAAGTTTGAAAATGATAACAAATTGGAAGGAAGTGCTGATAAGCTGCCTGAGAGTAGGAAGGCCCTACAGAGAAATCTGGATAGCCTGGATCAATGGACTGTTTTAGCAAGGCAAAATACTGGGTCCTGCACTTCAGTCAGAAAAACTCCATGCAACACTACAGACTTCGGGCAGAATGTCTGGACAGCCACATGATGGAAAAGGATACAGCAGGCGGTTAGTCAACATGAGCCAACATATAATATGTACAATCATTTTCAAAAGACTCAATCTTCTCCGAAAAAAATCACTGGATTACTCCAACATGGTCACCATATTTATCGGACTTTAGTTATTCCATTTTCTTTTGGCTGTAACTATGTTCTCTTTGCAAATAAAGACATATTTACTGCCCTGGGACATGAGAAATATGAGCCATTAATTCTGGATTCTCAGACTCTCATATAATTCCCATGACATGCCCTTTTGCACTGCTAAATATTAATATTAATTTGTTGATGCATTTTAGCAAGTAGATTAGGCACAAGAGTTTCTACAGTGATTGATCACCTCTGAGGATATATATATGCTTTAATTTATACTAAAAGCTTAAACTAAGCTTTCCATTTTTCTTTGCTTATCTTTAGAGAATTTGAGAGAACTCTGATTTACTGCAACTGATTAACATTACAGAACCTCAGTTTCAACAAAATGTAATAGCTAGTTCCAAGTAGGTCTGTAAAATCTCTTAAAAGTTATAACAGAGGGATGTTTTAGGAAAGCTGACCGACTTCCAGTACATATCTCCAACTACTGTCCTTAAGAGCTGCACTTCTTAACTTTCAGTTCAGCTTGAATGCCTGTAAATGATTGAGTTCTAGAAAAGACTGTTAAGATTGAGTTCTAAAAAGTACTATAAAACTCCAAACTACTCCAAAAAAGAAGTAACTGATGTAGGAATTGATGGAAAGGTGAAACACTAGTATATGTGATGTAGGAAGTGATAAAAGAACTAAAAAGTGTATTTGTTGACGGCAGGCTGAAGGCCATATTTCCAAATATTCAGTAGTCCATATATAGAGCTGACAAGCTCCCTCCTTTACATAATTGAAGCAATTTGCCTCAACACTGAGAACATGGCAGCTGAAGAACACTAAAGAACCTTAATTGAGACTGCAGAAAGAGGAAAATGAGATTTTATAAATACTTCTGTAAGACAAGGGATCACAAAGGCATAGAAACATGGTTTTTATCTCACAAAGGTAGGTTTGCCCTCTCATGGACTATGATGACCAAATATGTGAGGATATAAGAAAATAATATCTATTTCTTCTTCCTAAAAAAAGAACATGAAGAAATGCTTGAAACATCACAGCTTATATTTCCTGCTGTTTTAATTCATGTTTCCATCATTATCCACAGTAGACTGAAACCCCTACTGGTGTTGAGTTTGTAAAAGCACTACACAGCCTTTCTCCCAGTCTGCAGTATCTAGTCAACAAAACTAAGGCCCTGCAGTCTCATCATCAGAAGAGACACATTGATCTGTAGAACAGATCAACAAAAAAATCAGATGCTTTTTCAAATTGTGCATGAACAAGTCTAAGCAAAAAAAAAAAAAAAAGTACCTTAAAGGCATCCCTTGTCCCACTGTCTGTGCCACATGAAGCATACATATTCAAGACGATACAGAATTTCTTTGTAAGCATTTATTTTTAAATTTCTAGTTAAAATTCACAAAACATAAAGAATATACACATATATGTATAATGTTGATACTATAAGAAAAAGTTCCTATAGTTATGTTCTGCTATAGAACACTTCGTCTACTGCTTTGAATTAACACCAGGAGAATAAAAAACAAAAGTCTCCTATACTTCAGCAGTGAACACAAGAGACTCTAAGTCTGTCTAGAAGACCTTATGAATCTCACTGATCCATTAACATTATACGACTACAAAGCATAACTATTTCAGGTAGTTAGCCAATACAACTACATAAAAATCACGAAGAGACTACAGTTTCCATTGGGCGTGTGATTATGATGACCTAGGGAAAAAATTATTTTTGTTCTACTACTAAAATCCAGTATTTCAGAAGATTAATTATCGAAATGAGGGAAAAAGTAAAAAAGAAAGAAAAAAGAACTTTCAATATCACACTACAAGCATTCTTGGGAAGAAAAGGTGTAGAGAAAGCCCCATAATTTTGATTTCTTGTTTAGTTATACTTTCGATACGCTTTAAATACAGATTTCCATCAATTTACAAGGCAACTGCCAGGTAATCACCGCCTTATGACTTCGGAACAACAGTCCCAACTGACCCCCAGCCCCCTGTGCGCATAAAGCCAGCCACTACAGATTACAGTGACCCAGCAACATAGCAAACAGGACAGGAAAATGAGGCATGACATGTCAGAAGGGCATGGCACAGCAATTGGCATGGGCAGTTGACAGTGGCAGTTGGCACAGGGCAGGTGAGCAGTGAGGGTGGAGTATCCTTTCCCACTCAGAAGACTGGCTCGCCTATCAGCTGCCTCCCATACAACACAGATAGTCATGGTCTCCACTAGGCAGAAAACTCTTCTCAAAAAGAACATGGTGACTCAGAGTGCCTGCCCAGAAATATGGCAGTGGAGGGCATCAGGGATACTGCCAGCATGAGGTGTGAACAGGTAGATGCAGTTAATCTCTGATAACAGAGCTCAAGGAGGCGATGGAGAGTAACGAGCATCAGGGAATGCAAGCAGGAGATAGACCGGTGGAGCAACTCCCTGTCATACCTGCAAAAAAGGCACTGGGGTGACACATCCCAAACAGTGGTGGGTCCCCAGCCCTATCACTGTCAGGCAGAGGGAAGGGACATATGAGAGGGGAAGGAGTGGAATCTGACCTGGGCTCAGCACTGCAGGTGGATCCCCTTCCTGTCAACACCAATTCCCTGAGTACCCCTGAATAACAGATTTGAGTCTCTGAACTTGAGGGAAAGGCAAGTGGGGATGCAGTGGAAGGTCCACTCAGGAGGTTGTCTAGGGTGAGTCAGTCAACTCTGTGCTTCAAGACTGCCTTTGCCAAGTAGGAAAAATGGGTAATAGTCATGGGCAGCTCTCTTCTGAGAGGAATAAGGTGCCCCATATGTTGGTCAGACCCTAACCATAGGGAAGTGTGCCATCTCCATGGGGCCCGAGTCAGGGACATTAGTAGGATACTCCCTAGTCCGATTCACCCCTCAGATTATTATCCCTTACTGATAATTCAGGATGGCAACAATGATAGTGAGAGAAGCCTGAGTGCTATCAAAAGTGACTGCAGGACTTTGGAGCGGTTAGCTGATGGAACATGAGTACAGATGGTGTTCTCCTCTATCAGTGGCAGGGAATGATATTGAGAGAACCAGGAAAACCATCTCATAAACATATGGTTGAGAGGCTGGTACAACCACAGAAATTTTGTTTGTTGACCATTGGAGGGTTTACTCAGCACCTATTCCGATGGCTGCAGAACTATGTCATGTCTTACCAGTCTCCAAGGGGTAAAGAGGATGAAGGGGGAAGGGGATAAAACCAGGCCAGCTAGAAATAAGTCTTGGGGAACAGTGATGGGATTAGGGGCGAGTCAAATGGCACAGCTGAAGTACATCTACACCACTGCACTCAGTATGAGAAACAAACAGGTGGAGCTTGAAGCCATTTTGCAACAGGCCAACCATGACTTAGTTGTCATTACTGAAACATGGTGGGATCACTTCCATGACTGGAGTGCTGCAATGGAAGCCTATAAGCTCTTCAGAAGGGATAGGAAAGGAAGGAGGGGTGGTGGCTTGCCTCTCTCTAGAGAATGTTTTGATTTTGTTGAGCTCAGGAATGGAAATTATAAGGCTAAGTTTCTGTGGGTAAGAATAATGGAAAGGGCTAACAAAGCTGACAGCCTGGTGGTGGTCTGTAATAGATGGCCTAACCAAGACGAGGAGACAGATGAGGCATTTTACAAATAACTGGCAGAAGTTGTGCAATTGCCAGCTCTTGTTCTCTTGTGGGACTTCAACTTCCCTGATATACACCAGAAAGACGATACAGCCAGAAAAAGCAGTATGGAAGATTTCTAGAACCTGTAGAAGATAACTTCCTGACACAGCTACTAAGAAAGCCTACCAGTTGAGGTGCCCAGCTAGTCCTGACATTCACAGAGTAGGAGTGATGGGAGATATGGAGGTTGGGAACTGTCTTGGGCAGAGTGACCACAAAATGGTAGAGATCTCAATTCTTGGTGAAGTCAAAAAGGAGGCAGCAAAACTGCAACCTTGAACTTCTGAAGGGTGGACTTTGAACTATTCAGGACATAGGCAGGGAGGGCCCCTAGGGATTGAGTCCGGAACCAGGAGATTGAACACTCCTTAAGAAGGAAGTTTTAAGGGCATAGGAGCAGGCTGTTTTCCCATTCTGTAAGATGACCCAGCAGGGAAGAAATTGGGTGTAGATGAACATGAACCTTTTCTGAGGCTCCAGGCACAAGTCTTATGGGAAGCAGCTGAGGGAGCTGGGCCTGTTTAGACTGGAGAAGAGGATGCTCAAGGGAGACCTTATCACTCTCTTCAACAATTTGCAAGGAAGTTATGATGAGGTTAGGGTCAGTCTCTTCTCTTGCATAACTCATGATAGAACTAGAGGGAATGGCCTCAGGTTGTGCCAGGGGAGGTTCAGACTGGATTCTAGGAAAAAATTCTTTTCTGAAAGAGTGGTCAGTTCTGGAATGGGCTGCCCAGGGAGGTGGTGGAGTCACCATCCCTGCAGGTGTTCAAGAAACATTTAGATGTGGTTCTAGGGACATGGTTTAGTGGGGAAATATTGGTAGTGGGTGGACAGTTGGACTGGATGACCTTGGCGATTCTATGATTCTATGATTTAATCCCCTTTGCAGTTCTGCCAATCATTTAATTACCGTATTTGATCCAATACAAGGGAATTTAAAAACTTAAATTAAATTAAAGCAAGGTAGTATTAGATGTGATACAGTAATTTATTCACATTATAGGAAAATACATATTACTTTAATTACATAAAACTTTCAAACTATTCCCAATATAACATGAAAATTACATATGAGAAAATTAAACAGGAAAGAAACACTCTTCTCTTGAAGCCAACAGTAAATATGTATTTTTTTTAGTCTATCTTTTGAGTTTCAAGTAAAGATAACATAATGTTTTTTCCCCCAACACCATAGACTTAGAAAATCTTTTATTTAAAAATAATTTAAAAACCTAATATCTTTGTCTACTTTACATAACTTTACATTTAGAGTTTTAAGAAGGCATATGAAGGAGAAGGTATTTGGGAACAATGAATACATATTTGTTAAGAGCAAATCATCTAATTTAATTGCGTTGGGATAAAATAAATTAACATAAAGCATATACTTCTTTCTCTTCATCCACAAGCCATTTCTCTCAGTTCAGTAAGGTTTCTAACACCATCTTCTAGAGTATTCCTTTAGCCAAGTTAGGATGTATTGATTTGGATAGGTGAATCTAAATGGCTTATTATTCATAAGTTTGAGGTTAATGAATTGTATTAATTACAGCAAGCATATTATGGAAGTTGTGTATCTCTATCTCCAACCTTGGTATTTTCTCTATTGTTTTTCACTTCTTTTCATTTTCCCTGTCTTTCTATTCTTTTTTTTTTTTTTTTTCCTATCTTTTCTGTGTTTATGTAGAAGCATCAAAAATTTCACTAGTGGGCATAGGTGTGCCTTATGATAGGTCCAGTCCTCATCAGGCTGCAACCAGCTGTGTCCAGGCCTTTTCTCATAGAGATTACCCTGCAGCATCAACTCCCCCACAACCCTAGCCACATATACTCAATGTAATACAGCATTCCTTAAACCACATCTAAATTACTGTTTAAAATTTTGTGTCTTTATTGATAGCATGGAGTAAGTTCAGTACAGAGCCACTGAAGTGATTTGGTGCTGGAGCACTTGACTATGGGTTAGTACAGAAAGTTGTTCTTGTTCAGCCTGAAGAAGAGACAGCACTGGTTATTGAAGACACAGTCAGGCTTTTCATAGCAGTGGATAGCAGAAGGATGAAGGATAATCAACATAAATTTAATCTAATAGCATTCCAAATGAACAAATAAAAAGCTTATTTTTCACCCATAACAACACCTTGTCTGATGTTGTCCAGGGTCCTGGTGCCAGCCTTTCTCCATTCTTGTAGATTCTCATGATCTGACTGGACAAAGTTCTGAGCATCCTATTCTGAGCTCACAGCTGACCTTGTGAGCATGAAGTTGAACTAAAGGCCTTATTCTGTGATCATTCCAAAATTCTGAGAAAAAGTATCTTGAGAATTCCTGTTCAACATAAAGCTGTCAGTTAGTCCTCATTTCTTTGTTTTCAGTAGCTCTAACATACACTTAATACCTTTGTTCCTGAGAACAGTGTGCTTTCTTGCATTACTCTACCAAAGTTTGATCTATCACAAAACAAAAGTAAGAGCAGGTGAGATTGAGAGAAATATTTTCAAAATCACTTTTCTATAAAGGCTGACACCAAGGTTTTTATGGTACCTTTATTTTAACATTGTTCAAGAAAGGCCTTATCCATTTAAACAGTATTTTGATTTATATTTTCAAAGATTAGTGATACAAGACAACTGCAACAGAAGAGCACAGTACATGTAAGTATACAAACAAATAAATATTAATTACAGTGAACCTCTCTGTCTCATATGCCTATGTTCTGCATGTCTTATTTGGTTATGTACATACATGGTGCATTTGTGTATGTGCATGCATACGTGCAGTACACTGTGCGTGCATGTGCACACCAGGAATATATTTTCAGCCTCACTGTTGGTTGCACTTGTGAGCTAAGAACTGAGGCAGACTCAGCTCTCGAGTATCCAGTCTTATATTTTTACTAACAATATCCACCTATGTATTTATATCTTAGGAAAAACTTCACCACATGTTCTCCAGCCTATGCTTTTAAAGAAGTTTGAAAGGAAGACAGGATTACAAGGAAAACCACTGAATTTTTGCTCCTACATCCAGCTGTAATCCAAATGAAGTTTAAAACCCTTTCTGAGAATTAAAATGGGTTTTATTGTCTCAATTTTATGATGATAAATAAAAGAGAGCAAATAAAAAAATGATCATCAGAGTTTGGGCAAGAAATTTGAACAAACAACCTGAGACAAAATGCTTCCTAGCTTCTATGTCAGAGGACTCGTACATTATGGCTTCCAAGTCAGAGTATATCTATTATTAACCACAGCAGCAGCAGAATGATCCACATTTAGCCAAGAAAAAAATCAGATACCTCTGCAAATGAGCAGCACAGTTACTGTCAGTTTTGGGAGATACGATGTGGTTGTATTGTCCCTACGCAACATAAGAATTCTATGATCTATGCAATGAAAGGAACTTCAGAAAGGAACTTTACAGCTGTATTTACTTATATCCATTATGAAATAAATGTCTCTGTGCAGGCATTTACACAATTTCAAATTCCTGAAGCAAAGCGTCTGCAGAGCAGATCATTGCCTCATCAAGTGCATCCTCAGGTTTGCAGGTGACACCAAGCTGCATGGTGCAGTCAACACATCACAGCAAGAAGATGCCAACCAGAGCGACATAGACAGGCTTTTGCAATGGGTTCAGGAGAACTTCATGAGATTCAACAAATCCGAATGCAAATACTTGCAACCTGGTTTGAGGCAATGCCCACTACCAATACAAGTTCCCCAGGGGTCGGTGCTGGGGCCTGTCCTCTTCAATATCTTTATTGATGACCTCGATGAGGGCATCAAGTGCACCCTCAGTAAATTCGCAGATGACACCAAATTGGCTGGAAGTGTGGATCTGCCTGGGGGTAGTGAGGCCCTACAGAGGGATCTGGACAGGCTAGAGAGCTGGGCTGAAGCCAATGGGATGAGTTTCAACAAGGCCAAATGCCGGGTCCTGCACTTTGGCTACAACAACCCCAGGCGACGCTACAGGCTTGGGGCGGTGTGGCTGGAGGACTGCGTAGAGGAAATGGACCTGGGGTTATTGATTGATGTTCAGTTGAACATGAGCCGACAGTGTGCCCAGGTGGCCAAGAAGGCCAATGGCATCCTGGCTTGCATCAAAAACAGTGTTGCAAGCAGGAGCAGAGAGGTGATTGTTCCCCTATATTCAGCACTCGTGAGGCCGCACCTTGAGTACTGTGTCCAGTTTTGGGCCCCTCACTGCAAGAAAGATATTGAGGCCCTGGAACGTGTTCAAAGGAGGGCAACAAAGCTGGTGAGGAGTCTGGAACACAGGCCATATGAGGAGAGGCTGAAGGAGCTGGGAATGTTCAGCCTGGAGAAGAGGAGGCTCAGGGGAGACCTTATTGCTCTCTATAACTTCCTGAAGGGAGGTTGTAGTGAGCGGGGGGTCGGCCTCTTCTCTCGTGTCATTAGTGATAGGACCAGAGGGAATGGTTTCAAGCTACGCCAGGGGAGATTCAGGCTGGACATGAGGAAGTATTACTTTTCAGAAAGGGTGGTCAGGCACTGGAATGGACTGCCCAGGGAGGTGGTGGAGTCACCGAGCCTGGGGGTGTTCAAGGAAAGGCTGGATGTTGTGTTAAGGGACATGGTTTAGTGGGAGCTACTGGGAATAGGTGAACGGTTGGACTGGATGATCTTGAAGGTCTTTTCCAACCTTGGTGATTCTATGATTCTATGATTCTAAGTAGGGGAATGAAAGGAGAGAGCATAGCCCTGCCTAAAAAGACCTGGGGATACTGGTGGATGGGAAGTTGGACATGAGCCAGCAATGTGCTCTTGCAGCCCAGAATGCCAGCTGTAGCCTGGGTTGCATCAAAAGAAGCATAGTAGAGTGAGAGAGGTGATCCTGCCCTTCTACTCTGCTCTGGTGAGACCTCACCTGGACTGCTGTGTCCAGATGTGAAATCTTCAGTAAAGGAGAGACACAGGCCTGCTGGAGCATGTCCAGAGGAAGGCCACAAAAATGATCTAAGAGATGGAACACTTCACTTAATGAGGACAGACTGAAAGAGCTGAAGCTGCTTATCCTGGAGAAGGGAAAGCTTGATGGTGACCTGGTAGCCACCTTTCAGTACCTTAAAGGGAGCTACATGATGGAAGGGGTCAGATTCTTTAGCAGGGTCCGTTGTGATAGAACCAGGGGAAATGCCTTCAAGCTTAAAGAGAGCAGATTTAAGATGGATGGATTTATACTTTCACACAATTTTTCCTAAACAACCACCTAGATCTCTCCCTTTCACCTGCTTTTGGTTCCTTCATAAACACCTTGTAATAAATCTTGTGCAACTGTGAAATGCTCACACCAGTAAGTTGTTTGGTGTCCCAAACAAGTAGGCAATAGTAATCGTCAGTCTGTAAGGTTTGCTCACCAGTGCTTCTTTGCAAATATGCAAATATGCAAAGATATGCAAATGCATCTTTTCACACACAACGCTTGGGAAGTTCTGAGGTCCAAGCTTGCTTGACAAAGATCATGCTGCTCAGAATCTTGCTCAGTTAAGTGCTGAAAATATCCAGAACTATAGTCCAAAACTTCTCTAGGTACCTAGAGCTTGACCACCTTCATGGCAAGGAATTTATTAATCAATTGCAAATTATCATTTTCCTGCAGCTTCCTTTCACATTCCAGGAACAGTCATTTTGAAGATTGAATAAAGTCTTATAAATGGAACAGAAAAGAAGCAAATATCTACAGCAGCCTCCATTATACCAAGAATCCCCAGAATTTAGTTTCTAATATCTGGTAGTGCTATGTTGTTTTGTCACCTGATAAAGATGCAACTTCCTTTGTGCTTTGTAATAACTGATGAGACTTCTTACGTGATTCAAGAGGTCTTTGGCATTTAGTTGTGCAAGGAAGAATTGATGTTGAATGACAGCATAGATCTCCATACAGTGAGGTTTCTCTACTTGTCTCTAGCAGGATGATCTGTTTATCTTCTTGAAACTTAAGCAGCTATTCACAGTTAAGCACATTATGTAGATACTGGCACAAGGAGTAATTAATGTTGTGAGTTTGTGCGTAACAACACGTGTTTAACTGTTTTTAATATGATTCCCCCAGACAACTTTTTTCTCATTCTCATTCACTGAGAAATTCTATGACATTTCAACTTTAGTATAAATCCTTCCTTTAATACTGAAAGCTTGGGTTTTCACCAAAAGAATAACCTTAAAACACTGGTGATTGTCCCTTGTTCATTTTATATACAACACGGAAGAATAGGGGGGAAAAAATCAGCAACAACAACAACAAAAACAGTTACTTATACACTTTCTCCTTTTTTTTTGTTTTTTGTCTACATGTGCGTGCTTCTCAATTAAGATTCAAAAGGAAGAACTGTGTTGGAATTTCATTGCTATAGCAATTTCATTTGCTAATGACTACTGTTCACTAATCAAAACTTGCACTCATTCGGTGAATAGTGTGACTGAAAACAAACCATCTGCCAATGGTACATCAATGACATAAAGCTGGTTTAGATACGGTACTTTATCATTTGCTTTTCACTTCTCAATATATAGATCTATTTTTCTCATTCTGTTTTATTTGTTTGGATTGTTTTAAGTTAGACTTTCTGACATAGAGGCACAGACTTACAGCTTCTTCCCACTCCTACTATTTGTCTGTTGGAAATTCTCTGATCTGTTTTTTGTATCAACGTACTTAGTGGCCGGGAATCCTTTTTTCCAGGGATGACCCCTATGAATAGCAAAATGATGTTTAGATTTCAGAACACCCGAGTATAACTAATATTATTCTTATTCAATATGGTACTCTAACTATTAACAAGTAAAAGAGTGCAAGGTAGTTTGTACCCTTAATCTTGGCTATGAATCACTTGGAATGCAGAACTTCCTCCACCACCATGAAAATAAAATGGACAGTTAAACACAAATAGCTGTTGTTTACTTCTATGTTGTTCTTCTCATGATGACAGATTTAGGATGTTCTTTCACACTGAAGGATTCTGATATTTCAGCAGAGCTTTGAATAGTCTTTGAAACCGATTATCCTAAGTCTTTGTAAGGTTGCACAGTACTGCTACATATCTCTGTCAGGAATATGCGTTATTTCTGAAAGCGCTCTGTGTACCTTTTTTTAGATTTAGACAGCACTTACTTTCTATCATCCACCCATCCACCATTGAACTGAAAGGATATTTTGAGACAGAGTTGTAAGTGGTTATGTTTTCTACAGAACTGACAATAACAAAATGACTATCATCCCCAGTGATGTAGAATCCTCTACACAGCTATGTTAGAGATCTTTTATCAGAGACTTTTAGAGACCTTTTGCAGGCCTCTATAAAATTTTGATTCAGCACTTAACATGTTAAAGATAGAAAAATCAGAACCCTGACCCCTATACTCTTGGGTTAAAAGTAAGTCTCTTATGGCAACATTATTAACCAAAAAATATAGAAAGTTCTCTAAGAGGAATTTTTAATACATACAGATTTCTTACATGCATTTTTTTTCAGCACTGAACCAATAAAGCTTCATGCATTTTTATGAATTTTTATCCCTTGCATGCACTTTGCTTGTTAAACTTTTACTATCATTCTTTTATTGATGAATATATTAGTTGGTTTTAATTTGCCCATGTGGCTAGTTCAGTATCAATTTTTTTCTTTTTATATTTCCTGGTTAACACATCCTTTAAAAAGTAATCAATTACTGCATAGTACTAAAGCAGAAAAAACTCCTCAGACTTAAATGTCTAATTGCTAATTTCACTGTAATATTACAGAACACTTTAGAATTTACATTTTACACTCTACAATGATTTCTCCCATTTACTTCTTTTCCTTTAATTTATACTATACAGATAAGATATTAGACATTAATCTGCAACTCACTATGCATTTGTGCAGCTTGCTTTACTGCAAAGGTTTCTACAAAAGTTCTACCTCGTCCATGTGGAATGAACTGAAAGTATAATAGCCCACAGGCACAGGGGAAAAATGAATCCTGTTACTGGCTTTTGCTTGCATTCAAGACTATGATAGAAATACTCCATGTACTTGAAAAAAAAATAATTCAGTAGCTCAATCACTTGTATCTATTCTATGTAACAAGGAAAGAAAATAGCTCACCAACCTTAAAAATGCAGCAAGGAAAGGTTTAAAAGTACTTTACAGGTGGCTAGCCTACTGTTCTCAGGCAATCCAGAATATCGGTCACAGTCCTTCCAAGGAGGAAGAGTTGTATTTTAGTTGTATTTTTGGGAGACACTGAAAGTCCTCATTTGCTACCCAGATAATCTCTCCAGAGAGGTTTGCTGCCTTCTGGGGGTATGTGTCAAAGACATTAAGAAGATTCTACTGCATCTGATAAAACAATAAGACTACTACCTGCTTGTTGCCGTTCAAGTAGGATCAAAGGTGATTGTAAAGAGGAAATTAAAGAACATTAAAGGGGACTTTGCATCCCTTGGAAAGATGCTAAAGAGATCAGGATCCTAAGTACTGTTCTCCTCTGTCCTCCCCCACTTTGGGATCAAGGTTTTGGATACGGTGATTTTGGGCAGTTCACTGAGAAGCAGGGTATGCAGGCATCAGATAGAATACGACTGAGCAGATGGGGAAAAAGTGTTCTGGGAAGCAAGCTGAACATAGCTGTAAACTAAATTTGATGGGGAGAGGGGACAGGGTTCCTCCTGACATAGAGGGGCCTGTGAATGCTGTCTTTTTAGTAAACTGTGGATAAAAGCCTCCCAAATGTCCAATACAATCTTGTGAGGAATCCTCAGAAAATATAATATTGCCATTAGCTCAGCTTTAATCTGTTTCTATCCCTCTAGAGATACCTGCACCCTTTGCTTTGTTAAAGTGCCTGTATATACCAACACACTCAGCGTGGGAAATAAACAAGAATTAGAGATCTGTGTGTGGTTACAGGGCCATGGTCTCACGGCAATCACGGAGACATGATGGGACAGTTCACATGACTGGAAAGCTGTCATAGATGATTAGGTTCTTTTTAGGAAAGAGGCTGGCAAGGCAATGCTGGAGTTGCACTTTCTGTGAGAGAGCAACTAGAATGTGCTCTGAGCTCCAGTTGGAGGACTATGATGAACAACTGTAGAGCTTGAGGGTAAGAATTAACAGGCAGGCTAACATAAATGACACTGTTGTGTGTACTACAGACCACCTGATTAGAAGGAGAAAATTTATGAGTCTTTCTACAAATAGCTAGAAGCAGCCTTGCAATCTCCAGCACTGTATCTTATGGAAGACATCAACCATTCTGATATTTGTTGGATAAAAACAATTTGTGGCCAGGTACACAAAGTTCACACAGTTTCTGCAAAGCACTGATGATAACTTTCTAACACAGCTAGTGGAGAAGCTGTCAAGGAGGGTGTGCTGCTTGATCTTGTTCTTACTAACAAGGAAGAGCTGGCTGGAAACGTAAAGGTTGTGGGCATCTTGGAATGCAGCAATCATGGGATGGTGGAGTTCAAGATCTTGTGTGGAAGAAGCAAAGCAATAGGTAGGATTGTTACCCTAGACCTCAGGAGAGCCATTTTTGACCACTTCAATGACCTACTTCAAGGTACCCTAGGTCTAGAGCATTAGAAGGTAAGGGGGTCCATGAAAACTGGTTGGCACTTAATAACCACTTCTGAGCTCAAGATTGGTACATCTTTAAGAGTAAGAAATCAGGGAAAGGTGGCAGGAGGCCTGCATGGATGAGCTCACGGATAAACTGAAAGGAAAGAAGACATACCATAAAATGTTAGAAGGGGGCCTAACCACCTGGGAAGAACACAGGAATGTTGTCACAGCCTATAAGGATGCAACAAGGAGGGTAAGGCCCTCTTGAAATTAACCAGAACAAAAGAAGTAAAGGATAAGAAGAAAGGGTTTTTTTGGTGTGTGTTAGTTTCTTTGTTTGTTTTTGTTTTCTTTTTTAAAATAGTAAAACAGTAAAAGGAGAACTAGGGAAAATGTGAATCTCTTACTTAAATGAGATGGGTGCCCTGGTAACAGGGAATGCTGAGGAAGCAAAGATTCTGAATGTCTTCTTTGCTTCAGTCTTTTAGTCCGGAAGGCTAAAACTGGCCTTCAGGAATCCCAGATCTTAGAGGAAAGAGAGAGAGTCTGGGGAAAGGAAGACTTCCCATTGGTAGAGGAAGATATGGTCAGAAAAAGCCTAGCCAAAATCAGTGCACACAAATCCATGTGTGGGCCCTTATGGGATGTAATCATGTCTTCTGAGAGAGCTGGCAGAGATGACTGATGAACCATTGTCTATCATTTGAATGGTCTTGACAAATAAGAGAGGTGCCTGAAGACTAGAAGATAGCCAATGTCACTCCAGTCTTCAAAAAAGGCAAGAAGGAGGATCCAGGAAACTACACGCCAGTCAGACTCACCTCCATCTCTGGAAAAGTGATGGAACAACTTGTTCTGGATACCCTCTCTAAGAAATTGGAAGAGAAGAAGGTTATCAGAAGTACTCAACATGGATTCAGCAAGCGGAAATCACACTTGACCAACACAGTAGCCTTCTCTGATGCCATCACTGCTGTACAGATGTGGGAAGAGCAGTGGATTTTGTGTACCTTGACTTCTCCAAGGCATTTGACACAGTATCCCACACACTTCCTTGTAATGAAATTTAGAAAGTATGCAGTAGGTGAGTGGATGGTGAGGTGAATTGAGAACTGGATGATTGGCAGAATTCAGAGGGTTGTGATCAGTAGTGCAGAGTATGGCTAGGGGCTCCCCTGCTGACAGTGCTGGGTCTGATCTTGTTCAACATCTTCATCAGTGACCTGGATGATAGAGTTCACCCTCAGAAAATTTGCTAATGATTCAAAGCTGAAGGAAGTGACTGGCTCATCAGAAGGCTGTGTTACCATTTAACAAACCCTGTACAGAACGGAGAATTGGGCAGGGAAAAATGTGATGTGGTTTAACAAGAACAAATTTAGAGTCTTGAACCTGGGGAGGAATAACCGCTTGCATCAGTATAGGTTAAGGATGACCTGCTGGAGAGGAGCTCTGCGGAGAAGGAGCTGAATGTTCTGGTGGACAACAGGTTGGCTATGAGGCAGAAGTGTGCCAATGTGGCCAAGAAGGCCAGTGGGATCCTTGGGTGCAATAAAAAGAGTGTGGCCAGCAGACCGAGGAGGTGATCCGTGTGCTCTACTCTGCCATGGTGAAGCCACATTTACTCTACAGTGTCCACTTCTGGGCTTTCCACTTCAAAAAAGGGAGGGATTTCCTACAAAGAGTCTAGTGGAGATCCACAAAGTTTATACAGGCCCTGGAGCATCTTATGTATGAGGAAAGGCCGAGTAAACTGGGTCTGTTCAGCCTTTGAATAAGAAGACTGAGAGGGGACTCTGATAAATATTTATAAATATTTAAAGGAAGGGGGGAGGCAAATGGACAAGATCAGGCTCTTTTCAGAAGTCTGTGAGCCATAGCACAAGGAGTAATGGACTAATTCTTGAATACAGAAAGTTCCATATGAACATGTGGAAGAACCTCTTTGTGGTAAGGATGACAGAGCAGTGGAACATGTTGTCTAGAGAAGTTGTGAAAACTGCTCCTATGGAGATATTCAAGACCTTCTGATCCCCTGACATTTTCTGCAGGATCACCTCTCTCAGTCTGTTGTCTGCACATCTTTTGATGCAGGCTTGGATACAGTTGCCCTTCTGGAATGCAAGGGCACACTGCTCGCTCATGTCTGGCTTCCCATCCACCAGTACCCCCAGGTCTTTTTTGGCAGGGCTGCACACAATCCTTTAATCCCCCAGCTTGTTTTGGCAGTGAGGGTTGCCTCCAGCCAGGTGCAAGACCTTGCATGTGGATTATTTGAACTTTATGAGGCTCTCCTTGGTGCACATCCCAAGCTGTCTAAGTCCCTCTAGTCAGCATCCCATCTGTCAAGTTCATCTACTGCACCCCACAGCTCGGTGTCATCTGCAAACTAGCTGAGAGTGCACTTAATCCCACTGTCAATGTCATCGCTGAAGATATTAAAGAATATCAGTCCCACCACTAACCCCCTTGGGACACCACTCATCACTGATCTTCATCCAGACATTGAGCCATTGACCACCATTCTCTGGACTCAATCTTGCAGCCAGTTCTTTGTCCATTGCGCAGTCCAACCATCAAATCCAAATATTTCCATTTTGGAAAGAAGAATGTCCGCTTTGACAGCGAACCTTGTCAAAGGCCTTACTGAAGTCCAGATAGGGGTCATCAGTGGCTCTTACTTTGTCCATTGATGCAGGTACACCATCAGAGAAGGCCACTAAGTTGGCCAAGCAGGCTTTGCCCTTTATGAAGCCATGCTGGTTCTCCCATATCACCTTGTCTTCCAAGTGCCTTAGTATAGATTCCAGAAGGATCAGTTCATCTACTCCATGATCTTCCCCAGCACACAGAGAGACCATGCCATGGGCAGGCTCGTTACCACCTCCTTCCCCCTTCAAACTTAGCTGAAAGCCCTGGCAGTGAGCCCAGACAGCTCCTGAGCCATTTTCCTAATTTGACCCACCAGCAGCCATTGGGCCAGGTGCCAAGTAAACCATTCTGTGGTTGAAAAAGCCAAAATTCCTGTGGTGGCCTCAGCCCCCAGCCATGTATTTATCAGTTGAGTTTTCCTGGTCCTTTCAGCATCCCTTGCTGCCACTGAAGGGATAAAAGGAAACATCACTCATGCTCCAGCTCCAGCCCCAACCACCCCCACCCCCTGAAGTTCTTTTTGACAGCTCTCAGACTACTCTCAGAGACTTCATCACAGCCTGAACTGTCAGTAAGGACAAACCAGACTAGGGAGATTCCTAGTAATGTCTCTTCAGAGGAAAAAGTAGGTCACAAAGTGTTGACCAGGCCCTTCCCTCTGTAGGGAGTCACCCATGACAGTTCCCTTCTTTCCTTTTTGGAAGAGACAGTCTTGATGTTCTGAGCTAATCTCCTTGCCCTAGACAACCTCATGGGTAGACCTTGCACTGCCTCTCCTTGAGTTTCAGAGCCTCAAACTTACTATGTAGGGGTACTATGTAGGGGTACCTGGAAAAATAAGCTGGGTAGAGAGGTGCTTTTCCTGTGGCATCAAGTTAGGACCTGTTTCCATTCCTTCCCATCTCTTAGGCCCGATCTCTCTGCCTGATTGTTCTATCACTGGGGTGTATCTGCCATGCCACGCTCTTACACGTTGTGCCCTGTTGGGACATTCTGTTTGCTGCACTCCATTTTCTGTGCTCCATGGGAACAGCCTTTATACATGCATGGAACTGGCCACCATCACTCCCAGTGGTCCAAACTGTTGGTGCAAACTATATAGCCACAAGTAATAGGCAAAAAAAGTCCACATTCTAAAAGAAAATTACTAAAAAGTTCAATGTGGTATGTGAGGTACATATGGAAACAAGAAATTTGAAGTGAATTATATTTCTTACGAAATAACATTTATGAATAGTCTTGGTGTAGTTTCACACATAGCATCTTGTATTAAATCTTTCTAGAAGAAAAAGAAAAAATGGCACAGGGGTCTCTTTAGACCTCTCACATATATTTCATAAATTTTTGCTAACATTTTCATTTTCATTGAGAACTTTGGTAACTTTAAACAACTCCTAACTCATGAATAAATAAATAGAATTTCCCTTATTCAGTAGCAGCAAGGCTACCTTCTAGTTCTAAGGAAATCTCAAAGAAAATCTATATCTACACAGCTACAGCAAACTTTAAATGATAGTATCATGCAACTGTCTATAGGTAACAGAAGTGCCTTGTCTTTTCTACAGGCCCACATGAATCGCAGAAGAACTGCATAAGATTATCAGACTGAACATTCAAACGGCAGATGAAATTCAGCCTTGTTAAATGCATTTAACATGGTAAAGGCTCTAACACAGACAGAAATTAACATGGGAAATAACCCCAACTTTTTATTTAAACTTCAAGATCTATGATTACCTTTTGCCATCGAGCAGTAAAATCATGGCTTTTCATGAAAGCACCAACACTGCACAGCATCAGTCAAAATGCAAGCCAAAGATTATGACATTTAGAAAAGGTTTGGAAAACAAAATACAGAATACCAAAATGCCATAGTAAAAAGTCATATTTCTTCCTAGCTTCAAATGTAGTTCTTCCCTCAATTAAAAAAAGGAGACATAAAAATAAGAGCTTCAAGGTACAGTAATGATAAGCAGAGAATGGCTATTTTTGACACCTGGCTGAGCAGCTGGGACTCTTCTGTCCAGGAACAAAATGATGGAAGTCTATGAACAGGCAATGCTATCATTAAAAGAAACAATCAGACTAGACTCTTGTAGTCTGTGCTCTCATGAACTACAAGCAAAACAGCAGTGCAGAATTCAAAGAAAATGGTAGGAGAAAGGTGAAGAGTGTAGTAAACTGTAGCTTCTGAGTGGCACAAAAGGACATGGTTTAGCGACAGGACTCGGAAGGTCAGGTCAAGTGTTCAGACTTGATTTTTCCAACCTAAATGATTCTATGATTCTCACTAAAAAAATGTTGTGTATGCAAAAAACTTTAATGGCTTCAAATGGACACTATATAACTACTTAGGGTTATTAAGTAGACTGCACACAGAGCTGGAAATGGACAGAGGCTAAAAACTGTTTTGAAGAAGATTGTTCCCTCCTTGTTCTTCCGTGAGATATTACTGATTTTTCACTGCTGAAGAAAGATTTCGAGGAAAAGGAATCATTCTGAATCACTACATGCACATTCTTACATTTTCCCAGTGTACCCTATGTTGTTATCTAATTTTGTGTAAACTACCACTTCCTTTCCCATATCCAGTCTGTCAGCCAATTTAAACATGGAATACATGATATTTTGGTCACTTACAAAAATAACTTCTGATTCTGACACATGAAGGTTAGCATGAAGTTAACTTAAAGATCTGCTATAACAAAGATAAAACCAAGTCAAGTGATTTTGAAATTCCTTTGTACAATGACTTTCCTCTATAAATACTCAGAATGGCCAGTATGTGCTAAAATGGAGGTTTCTGTGTCTAACTAAATAGCAGCATTCAATACAGCTAAAATAAGCTCATAATAATATTCTAACTGGCTTCCTGCTTGTTTAGGATACTCTAGTATTCCTCAAGAAGACATTCAGCATTTTTGCAGTTTAGCCAACCTCTCCTACCGCTATCTTACATCTGTAATAGTGACTGAAGCCATGGAGCAAGCCAAATCAATGTACTGACCTTCAGGAAATCAAAGCTTTTCCTTTTTTGCTCAGTTCATTCTGAGCCAACTGACTGGACTTACACAGTGCAACCACATTCCACAGCAGAGTCAAAGCAGGGAGTCAGTGACAGAGCGGCCTCGAAGATTATTCTAGCTACAAACTTTTAAGTACTGATAGACTACATGTAGACTTATCCTTATTAATATGGTTGAAGAAATTAATTTCTTCCTCCAAATTAAACCTTATGGAGAACAAAAATCCTTATAAATTAGGTTACATCACAGTTCTACTCTTCTCCTGCAGGCTAGAAAGAAGGTAGAAAATATGGTAATTAAGAACACAGCTAAGTGCATTTGAAGAGGGAGCAATACTCAAATCAGCATATCAAAAGAATTTTCATTTGCTGAAAATAACAAAGTAGCCTAAACTTCTAAATGACTGAAACTCCTACAGTGCTATTAGAAAGATTTAACAGGAGAGATAGAGATAGCTGTTTCCATGTATGCTGAATGGCACAGAGATTGTTTTGTTAGAAGATCCATAGATGGAGCAAAGTAATTAGACATAAAAGCATTTTAGAGTCTTTTAAATTGAAAAATATTCGGGAAAAAGTCTTTTAATTATTATTTCAGCACTTATAAGGCATAATTTTCCAGTACCTTGGCTCTTATCTCTTTAGAACATTCAAGTTCTAAATGCTACAATAACAACAAAAATCTGACCAGGCATGAAAAGCCCAAAATTGTACATCAGATTTTATAGCTACAGGATGATGGATAAAAAAAAAAACAAAATAAAGACAAAAACAAACAGATGAAATCTAAAGTCAGTTTAAGTCATTATACTACTGTAAATAAAAGCATGACTTTTCTTATTAATCTCATGCATGGGCAAATCAGAAAAACCTGCACCATATGGAAGCATTCAGCATGTAGAATTTGGGAACAGTAGTTTTTGGTCTGTACTAGTCTGATAACAGATTGAGCTTAAAAGAGTTGAGAGACAGAAAAAAGAAAGAAAATTCCATTCTAAACAAAATAATCTTACAAGAAAGAGCCTGTGATGCATGCTTTTATTTGCTGAATGTTACATAAGTAATAAGTTTTCTTAATCATCCACAGATAGCACTAATTTCAGATTACAAAAATAAACAAATAAATGCAATCAAAGCAGCCTTCACCAGAAAGAAACCACATGAACAGAAAATTTAGTACCTGACTGAATGTGTAGCTCTTAGTCAGTCACAGCCTGGAGGTACACTTGGAAGGCATGTGCCCATAACTGGCATTAGTTCTGTTCTTCTGGGATGGGGTCCATAGCAAAGCCTTACTGACCTTTGCGACACTGCATACTCATTTTGGTAACATTTACAGCTAGGAATTAGAGCAGCTGTAAGCGAGATGAAGCAAGCAGTGCTCTGCACATGTGGTGCAGATACATTTTAAGCGAGGAAGTTGTACCATCCCACACCTCTGCCCCATCACATTGGGAATTCGGTACTGAGCTCTTGCTTACAACAGTTGTAGAAACAGTGTAGGGGTAATTCCAAGTTGCATCTAGCACAAGGGGGGAAGCACATCAGACTTTGAGATATATGCCTTCTTCTGTTTATCTTTTTATTCCTTTCTCCTTTTGTTTTACATGGTCTGATAGTGACAGAACTAGGGGAAGTGGTTTTAAACGAACAAAGGGGACACTCAGAAGAAATATTTTACTCAGAGAGAGACAAGGAACTGGCACAGGCTGCCCAGAGAGGCTGTGGATGCACTATTCCCAGAAGTACTTAAGGACAGGTTGGACAGGGCCTTGGACAGCCTCAGCTGGTGGGAATTAGAACTGGATGGTCTTTAAGATCCCTTCCAGTAATCTACTGTGTGATTCCATAATTTTGATCCCTTTTTATCTTGATTACTGATTTAGCTACTTTTCTCCCATTCAGGATAAAATTTAAAATGCAATTAATTTCTGAATATTTAGAAATTGTTTTAGTTTTAGAAATATTATAAGCTGGAAAAAATTATTTTCAGACTTTAAGTAATAATATGCAGCATGATCCCCTGCCATTCTCCATATTGCGGAAGCATAGAATCACAGAATCACCAAGACTGGAAAAGACCTCTAAGATAATCCAATCCAGTCATCCACCCATCACCAATATTTCCCCACCAAACCATGTCCCCCACTACAGCACCTAAGTGTTTCTTGAACATCTTCAGAGATGGTGACTCCACCACCTCTCTGGGCAGCCTGTTCCAGTGCCTGACCACTCTGTCAGAGAAGAATTATTTCCTAATATCCAACCTGAATCTCCCCTGGGGCAACTTGAAGCCATTCCTATTAGTCCTGTTGCTATTTACATGGGAGAAGAGGACAACTCACACCTTATCACAATCTCCCTTCAGGTAGTTGTAGAGTGATAAGGACTTTTAAAGACAGACATACAGAAAGCACTGTATGAAGCACATCAGCATCTTTCACACTCCCTAGAAACCTCCTAGACTGATTCTTCTGTGCTGTATTGTGTTTCCAACATATATCAGGGAAGCTGAAGTCCACCAGGAGAACAAGGGCAGAACTTCTGCCAGCTGCTTGTAGAATGCTTCACCTGTCTCTTCATCCTGGTTAGGCTTGCTATTACAGACCACCAGGATGTCCTCCTTGTTGGCCCTCCCCCTTGCCCATAGAGAGTCAACCTTGCCATTTCCAGTCCCAAGCTCAACAACATCAAAGCACTCTCTAACATAGAGAGCCACGCCACCACCTCTCCTCCCTTGCCCATCCCTTCTGAAGAACTTACAGACATCTGTTGCAGTTCTCCAGTTGTGGGAATGATCTCACCATGTTTCCATAATGGCAACTAAATCATAGTTTGCCTGCAACATGATGATTTCCAGCTCCTCCTCTTTGTTGTCTATGCTGTGTGCATTGGTGTAGATGCACTTCAGCTGAAACTTTTTCCTCATCCCCAATTCCACCATTGATCCCCCAGGTTAATCTCTAGAGGGCCTGGTTTTATCTCCTTCCCCCTTCATATCGAGTGTAAAGCTGTCTCACTGAGCCCTGCCAATTCCTGGTCTAGGATCCATTTTCCCCTTTGAGACAGGTGAGACCCAACCACAGACATCAGGCCAGGTGCTGAGTCAACTGCCCCATGGTCAGAAAAAACAAAATTCTTCTGATTGCACCAGCCTCTCAGCCATGTATTTACGAAGATGGGTTTTCCTGCTCTCAGTATCCTTCCCTGCCACTAAAGGAGTAGAGGAAAATACAACCTGTACACCCACTCCATCCATTGAACACCCCAGTATTTTTGATGTTCTAAAAATATTTTCCTAGAAATATCCCTCACTCATTAGCTTCTAGATAAGTACAACACTGTTTATTCTTTTATCTAAACTTTGTCATTGAAGTCTATTTCATTTCAATCAAAACGAAAAACAAAATATATATTTTTAATATGTATCTATGATTTTTTGATTACAATATTCAGGGAATAACAGTGAAGTTGAATCTTAGTAAATGTATTTATCTACTTTCAACAATGCAGCCAAATGTCTTAAGTAAAGCTTTAATGTCTTGATGTGCATAAAGTGGAAAGTTGCCTTTCTCCTCTGACAAATACAGTGGATAAAATTCAAAGGATAACACACTGATAAGAACTGATATTATAGCAACATTGAAAATATAATACATTGCAAATAAGTAAAGTAAACTGCTGCCATGACAACAAAATCTTAATTCCATATTCAAGAGTAAACCAGTTCCTCAATGTAAAATAAACTGCTTTCCTAAGCAAATTAAAAATGACGTTGTATACATAAACATACAAAAAACTAACATGGTCTCTATAGAACCCTACCTTAAAACAAGAGATTTATCTATAATAAAAAATAGTGGAATTGTCTCTGAATAAAGTGAAACAAACAAATAAAGTAATGTGTCAAATGCTTCAAAGAATAAGAAGAAGATGGTAAAGGAACACCAATGTAACAAACACTTTCTCAGGCCTTTTAAAAATTAAATCCGATTGATATTCATTCAAGTTAGTAAATTCCAAGAACTGCATAGAGAACATTCTTCCCTAAGATTAAGTCACCACTGCTCAATATAATGTAGAGAACAAAACAACTTTGGACACACATAAAGTACCTTTAAGCAAACACTCTTCTTTAGATGGAAGAGATTCATGTAACACACAAACCTGTGTTACTGCCTTCTACTCCTTCTTGTCAAGGACAGAACAATCTTTTCCATTATCTATCTTTAAGCATAAATTCGGTGTTATTCTCTAAACAGAACAATCCTGGATAATAAATGAGGAATCACATAGCATAAGTATTTCTGCAACTTAACCACTTGTCAATAAATTTGAAGTTCTGTTCAAATAATACTTAAACACAAGTATTCAGCTCAGATAAGCAATTGGAAGTCTCTGTAACAGAAGCACATAAATTTTGTGGCCAGCATTCCAGTGATTTAGAATGAATCACAGGATGGTTTGATTTGGAGGGGACCCAGTTCTCACACCCACATCCAACCTCCACTGGGGATGGGCACTGGGGATGGGGCATCCACAGCGTTACTGGACAACGTTTTTAGTTTAAAGCTGTTCCCCCTTCTCCTTTCACTATCAAACTGTAAAAAAAAAAAAAAAAAATCCCTCCTGTTATAAGCTTCAAATTCTGCAAGGCTCCAGTGAAGTCTCCCCACTGCTGTCTCTTCTCCAAGCTGAACAAGCTTCTTCAGGCTGTCTTCACAGGAGAGGTGCTCCTGCCCCCAAATCATCTTCATAGCCCTCCTCTGACTCACTCTAACAGCTGCGCACTCTTCTTGTGCAAGGCCTGAATTGCAGTACCTCCAGATGGGGCCTGACAAGGGCAGATCAGAGTGGGGCAATCCCTCCCTCTCCCTGTTAACACCCCGCTGTCGATGCAGCCCAGGATACTGTTGGCCTTCTGGGCTGCAAGCGCAGGCTGCTGGCTTGTGTCCAGCTTTCCATCCACCACATCCTTCTCTTTTGTGAGGGCTGCTCACAAAGAGCATTTTCCCAGTTAACTTTTCAACATCTAGTCTTAGCTGGCCATGGATTCATTACATTGTCTACCTTCACTTCTGTTAATCAGCTACTGAGAGCATTCTGATGCTAGAAACTCGTCATTTCTGAATTAGTCTTAACACCAGATTTGGTATGAATCCCTTTTCAAACTTCTGTCACTTATTCCTGCAATTTCTCTCCACTGCTTCTTAATGGAAGCTTCTTATTCTTAAAAATAATTCTTATGTTTAGCTCAGGACTTTTTTTAAATATATCAACACTAGCCCAAAGTAATAAAAACAGAATTAGGGTAGATTTCAATTATTTTTCAGTCTTTGCACAATACACAAATCCTTTGTCTTTGCTGACAGCAACAAAAAAAATCTTCTACTAAGATAATAGAGGGTGAATTAATCATTTTCTGAAGACAGAGTGAGCAAAGACTTGCTCTTAAAAGGGGGATTAAGGCTTTTTTTTCTGGTTGATGCTCACACAAGAAAATGCATATTATTACATGCTGCATGGAGGCCTCACCTATGTTGCAAATAACATCACATAATTTATCTGGGGAATGTAACTGACTGAATATGTGCTTTTTTTAGCTGTCAATTTTAATATAAATTATTACCATTTTTTGCTTTGTGCCATGTCTATTGCAGACAACTTTTACATCTGAAACACAACAAAGCACATAAAACAGGGAATGATCCATGTGGAAAACTCACTTCATGACCTTCATGACATCTTTTCATATCTCATAATAGATACAGTTAGTAAATGACCTCACAGACTGATTGAGAAATACATATGCTACCAAAGTTCAGAGTTGTAGTGTGTTGCAGGAACTACAAGACAGAAATTCTACAAAAATCTCCTTTTTTTCAATTGCATATACATATAATACTATACATATAACTATATATATGTATATACAATTATGCATTACAATGGAGGTGGAACTTGCTCTCCATTATTAAAACTGAAACAATTTTGAACTAATTAATAGCATACTTCATACAAAATTTTTCTTTAAACTGTTTGTTAACCATTTAAACAGTTTAAAAGTAGAAAAGTAGCTCCTGCATTTTGTTATCTACTTCAAACCTACCCCTAGGCAGGTGGTACTCTCCTACTGAGCACTCTCAATAAGTGCTTCAGACGGATTTTTTATGTTTCAATGAGCAGGCCAGACAGGACAGCAAGACAGAATATTACATGCTACTAGAAGATTCTACCTGTGAAAGAAAGTCAGTCTTTTGTCTTCACAGGCTGAGAGAGCAGGAGCTATTCAGCCCGGAGAATAGAAAGCTCTGAGGTGGCCTGATAATGGCCTGTCACATCTAAAGGGGAGCCAAAAGAGAAAGAAAGGGACACTCTGCAGAAGGATCTGTTATGATAAGACAAGGGGAAAAAGTTTCAAATTAAAGGGGGAAGATTTAGACTGGATATAAGGAAGAATTTTTTAACAACAAGAGAGGCAAGGCACCAGAACAACTCGCCCAGAGAGGTGGTAGATGGGATGCCTCGTCCCTGGAGACATTCCAGGCCAAGCTGGATAGGGCTCTGAGCACCTGATGTAGTCGTAGGTGTCCCTGTTCACTGCAGAGGAGTTGTACTAGATGGCCTTTTAGGGTCCCTTCCAACTTAAATGTCTCTATGGTTCTTTTGATTGTTTTTTGAAGAACTTCCACTTGCTACCCCTGTGCTCAACTTCTCCTCACAAGTGAAAAAGGAGAAGAAATAACAAGATGAACCTGCTATCTTAGCGCGGCTGAGATTTACCTCCTGCGGCTGCAGGTCAGACTTCCTGCTTTGCCAGTCCTTGCGACTACCTAAGAACGCACGCATGCATACTCACAGGCATTTAGAAACTTCTGCTTCTGCCTGGGCTTAGCGCAGCGCTACGTGCGCCGCTGGGGACACCTGCTGGCCGCCGCTGAGAACTGCACTTCTGAGGACTCGGGAGGAACACTGACCGGATTTTGACAAAATGATGAAGAAAATTAGAGGCAGAATACCGTGATGGACAGGAAAGAAAATCTAATTATTATGACTATATTTCACTTCAGACAGCAGTGTTGGTAATGATGACAAGTTTGAGTAGGTAGTACAAACCAAGCAATTATAATGAAATCCATGATGGACAGATTTGCAGGGTTCTGTGCAAGACTACGGAGCTGGCAACAGGAGTGACTCAGCCATCATCAATGAAGAAGGCAGATGGAACACGCTGCCACTCCAAACAGCGGGTGAAACATTCTGGTATTAGGAGAGCAACACAATGTTAAATGCTTGGTATGAAAAACAGTATTTTTTGTCATTTTTCTTTCACATTCAAACTAATTCACCACCTTAACCCACAACAGTGCCTACCACAAAAAAAATTGAGGAAGTCCTAGGCTGCACTGGGATGGCAGCAGCATGTAGTTGGGATCATTATTTACTTAAAATAGCACCCAGCATGTAAGTTCAACCTATAATTCAATAGGCATTATGGATCTAGATTAATGTTTTTCTTTTTAACAAAGGTTCGAATTAATTCTGAAACTCCAGTTTGATTCTCTCTTATAGCCTCTGGGAAAAATAATGATAATAATAAATAAATAAATAAATAAATAAATAAATAAATAAATAAAATCCCTAGTAATCTCTCCAAGGAGAGTATTCAGAAATATCAGCAACGTTAGCAAAGTGTAAGTTGATATTCCCTGTGACTGTGTCTGATTTACTTTAAAAACTTACATCTAACATTGTCACAGTTACAACAGTGGTGTTAACATGTTCACAGAACACAACGTATACCTGAAAGCAGTGTGTTCTGAAGCTTTAAGCTCTATATGTGAACTCTGATGCCACCTACTGACCAAACAGGCGGGTATGTTTTACTTGTTCGGGATGAAGAGATCGTCGTCCTACGTACCTCACAAAATATCTCAGACTTTACAAATTCTTCAGACTACGTGAAAAGTATAGGATTTCCCTTTCAGTCACTATTACAAACTCCATTTTTAACACAGCAGCTTTCAGTGGCTGGCAGGATGAAGGACAGCAAGAAACAAATCTACTTTGCAGTCTTTTCTGAAGATATAGTGAACAAGTTTACAGATCTGTCTTGTTTCAGTATCAGGAAACTAAACAGACATAGAATATCTATAAATGAAAGCATGTGTAGATGTGCTCCAGAGCTTTTCCTCTCAGATTGCATATGCACCATTCCTACTGATCAGTCTTCCAAACTGTCAGGCTCGATTTACAGGCTCGATGGAAGTTTATACAATGGCTTGAGAGAGGGAAAAGAAAAAGAAAAAGAAAAAAAAAAATCCTATTTATACTAACATTCTGACAGACAATATATATAATCCTGACAGGTTTTATATAAGAAAAAGCAGAAATGTCTGTCTGCACTTCAGTCATCCCAATGACCTGTTCAGGTATGTCAAGACCTCTCAGTGCTATCCTGCAGTAGTTGCATGTCCTCCAACATGCACTGAGGAACACTAGCTTCACAGTTTGGAAGATCAGCTGGCTGCAATAAGTCCTCTCATTTCTGTGAAGATAAACTATGTTCATGTCATGTTGCAGTCAGAATTTTAACAGACCAGAAGGAGTTCAGTGAACAGTTCCCACCAAGTTTTAGCATGTTTTGCCATTCAATTCTCACCCTCATTTCAGTCACAAAGACTGTGACCAGCTTAAACAAGAGACATAACACAGCATTCATGGAATTGCCATCTAGCTCTGATGTTTCTTTAAAAGGCTATCATTAACTGCAGGCAGAAATGTTCTCATTGTCTCAGTTATCTCATCTGCACCAAGGATTTGCTCTGCTGTAGTCCAGAGTGCAATCAAGTAATGTACAAGCATCTGCTTGAATCTGTCTTGTATGAGGGAAAGACGATGGAGACTTACATGGGCATGCAATTCTGAAACTGCTCATTAGGATTTAGCGTATCTTTACAGCTTTCTTTTGGTACAATGATGTCTCTGCTTTGGTGATCCCGTTATTCATAGGACTAGAGACATTAAAAACTTACAATGAACAAGTTACAGCAGTCTTGGAACTGTGAGAAGTTTTAATTGTTTTTGCCAGCCATGTTTCCTAATATAACTGAAAATAATATCAACTGACAATAATGTCATAAATCTAGATTTCTTTCCAAATCTAGTACCCTTCAGAGATGAAAGATTTTTCTAAGATGATCTTTAGAGCTGTTCTGCTTTCCTGTCAGAATAATACTGAAGAATTTTTTTCACCGTAAAATAAGAACAGCTTTAAGACTGCACTAAAGAAAAGCACAGCTTTAGGACTCCACTATGAAATGAAACTGAACAAAGTGGGATTCGAACTTCTCTGCCTTCTTCTTAGATTGATCACTTGTAAATGCTTCGGTTTTGTGTCTACTACCCATACTACTGCAAAGCCTGACTTCACAGAAATTTGCTGTCTATTTGTTCGAGGCATTTCTGTCTCAGCAAAGCATGCAAGTCACTATTTATCTTGACCTGAAAATTCATTCCTGGCTCATATCATTCATATCCTCTTCTGAATGTCTTTTTACAAGTCATAATCTACTTCTTCCTAAGTAATAATAATTTTGATCTCTAATCCTATTCATGATTTTACTAAGAGATTTACTTCTCAAAACACTGAAGCATGAAGAAGCAGGATGAAGGCAGTGTTTCCCCTGACCATACATACTATGTTATCTAAAATGTATAGCAGCTGGGGAACTAAATGTTTATAACTAAGGTGATGTACATAATCCGTGCTATTGTGATCTGGGATTCATGTTTTAGGTTTTCCTAAACTGTTACCAGATTTTGCTTGTAAAACAACTGTATTATTCCTTTACTGCAGTTAGCTACACATATCAGCATGTGTTTTTCACTTTTTTCTAACAACTGATTCACAGAACAATTACATATGATTTGGTGGCACAGATAGTCTTACCTGAGGGAGAGGAGAAAGCAGCATGTTTCCACAGTAACAAGGAGCCCTAGAAACCTAGTTAAATGGATCGAGTTAAAGAATGAGTGATTCCTGGGTAATAAACCTATTCTAGACAGTCTTCTCCTTTACCTTTGAAGAAGTTAGTTAAAGGTTTCTTCTGCTCTGCTCTACTTGAAGGTCTAGGATAATACCCATCTCTCCAATTTGTTTCATGTAATGTAGAATGACAAAGGGTATTCAGTAAATAATAAACAAGCAAACAAGAATAAATCTTGCCACGTTGGAGATAATAGGTCATGTCTTGCACAGAAATCAATTCAGTTGAATGATGGGTAGATTAACAATGGCATTTTCCCAGGCTTTATGTAGCACACTATTTTATCAGAGAATCATAGAATAACCAAGTTTGGAAAAGACTTCCAAGATCATCTAGTCAAACTGTCCACCTATCACCAGTATTTCCCCACTAAACTATGTCCCTTAGTACTACATCTAAACGTTTATTGAACACCTTCATGAACAGTGACTCAATCAGTTCCCTGAAGAGCCCATTCCGTCAACCGACCACTGTTTCAGAGCAGAAATTCTTAATATCCAAGCTGAACTCATCTGGTGCAACTTGAAGCCACCCCCTCCTATTCTGTTGCTAGTTACACAGGAGAAGAGTCTGACTCCTACCTCAACACAATTTCCTTGCAAGTAGCCATAGAGAACACTTAGTCTTGTTGAACTTTATCCAGCTGGCCTCAGCCCAGCAATCCAGCCTTTTCAGATCTCTCACTAGGGTAACCTCAGTTAGATCAACACTTCTTCCCAACTTGGTGTCATCTTGAAACTTACTGAGGGCACCCTTGATCCCCTTGTATAGGTCATCAATAAAGATATTAAACAGGACAGGCCCCAGTACCAAACCCTGGGGAATGCTACCTGTGACCAGTTGCCAGCTGGATTTAACTCCATTTACCACTACTCTCTGGGCCTGGCCATCCAGGTGGTTTTATCCCTGTGAAGACTGTACCTGTCCAAGCCAGGACTGCCAACTTCTCCAGGAGAATTCTGTAGGAGATAGTGTCAAAGGCCTTGCTGAAGTCTAGGTAGACTATAACAGCTTTTCTCTCATCCACCAGGCTTTTAATGTGATTTTGGTACCACATTTTCAAGCCATCTTTTAAGTACTGATTCTTTAAATAATATTTGCAAAATACTGGGAACACTGTAAAAATATTTTACAATTTATGTACAAACATGTTGAATAAAACACATTTACTCAGAAGAGTATATGCCACATAGAAGTCATTATGTCAGTGTTTATCAGCTATGGACTGCATGATAAATAGACCTGGTAAAGAGCGCAGTGAGGACGCTGAACTTCGGGAGAACTCTCTATCCACAAACATATTAGCAAATCAGGCAGACGAAGCAGGAAAACAGCATCAATGAGCAAGGGCTTCTGGCCAGACTAAGGGGAAAAAAAAAAAGAGGAAAAGCATAAGCACTGGAAGCAGGGGAGAAAGCCTAGGAAGAATAAGGGATGCCATCCAGACATGCAGAGATAGGATTGGGAAAACCAAGGTGAAGATGGAACTAAAATTGGTGAGGGATGTGAAAAATAAAAAGAAAAAATTCTATATATATATATATGTTGTTTAGAAGAGACAGGAAAAGGAGAGTGTACCCCCTCTAATGAATGAGAGGAGAGAACTGGCTTCAACAGACATGGAGAAGGCTGAGGTACTCAACAAGTTCTTTGCTTCATTCTTCACTGGCATTCAAGTTTCCCATGCCTCTCATGTCCCTGAAGCTCTTAGCAGGGGTTGAGGGGGAATAAATCTATCCCACTGTAAGAACAGAGCAAGTCTGAGACCTCCTCATGAGGCTCTATGCATAGAATTCTATCAGGTCTGATAATCCCAGGGTTCTGAAGGAACTCACTGATGTGGTTTCTAAGCCACTCTCCATCTTACTTGAAAAAGTGTGGCTGTCATGCAAAATCACCAGTGACTGGGAAAAGGAGAGCATCACTTTCATTTTTAAGAAAAGGAGAAAAAAAATCAGGGAAATATAGGCTGGTGATCCTCACTTCTGTGCCTGATAAGATCATGAAGCAGATCCTTTTGGAAGATGTGAGAGAAGGAAGTGATCCAAGACAGCCATCTACCTGGACTTGTGGAAGGCCTTTGATATGGTCTCATACCACATCCTTATCTCTAAATTGGTGAGATGTGTATTTGAAGGGTGGACTATTTTCTGGATAATATTTGGTGGACTGCCTATTTGAGGAAAATGGATGTATGTCCAGTTGGACACCTTCCACAAGTTTTCTGATGACACCAAGCATATGGTGCAGTTGATACAATAGGAGGAAGGGGCACTATCCAGAGGGACATGGGCAGGCTTGGAAAGCAGACCAACATGAACTTAATTAACTTCAACAAGGCCAAGTACAAGGTGCTCCACTTCGAACAGGCAATGCCAGATACGTGTACAGACCAGGAGAACTCAGTGAGGGCAGCCCTGCAGAGGACTTGGAGTTCTGGCAGACAAAAAGCTGGATATAAGCCAGCAGTGTGTGCTTCCAGCCTGGAAGGCTAATTGTATCCCAGGCTGCATCAAAAGAGGGGTGGCAGCAGGGAGAGGGAGGGGACTGTTCCTCTCTGCTCTGTCCTCTTGAAGACCCATCTGCAGTACTGTGTCCAGTTCTGGGGCCTTCAGCACAAGAAAAATGAGGAGTTGATGGACCCCAGAGGAGGGCCATAAAGACAATCAGGGTCCAGAGCACCTCTCCTATGAATAAAGGTTGAGGCAGTTGAACTTGTTTAGTTTGGAGAATGGAAAGCTGCAGGGAAACATCACTGTGGCCCTCCAGTATGTGAAGGGAGTTTATAAGCAGGAGGGGGACAAGTTTTTACAGTTTGATAGTGATAGGAGAGGGGGGAACAGCTTTAAACTAAAAGAAGGGAGATTTATGTTAGATGTTAGGCAGAAATTCCTTACTCGAAGATTTGTGAGGCACAGGAACAAGTGGTCCAGTGAAATAGTGGATGTCCCATTTCTGGGATTGTTCAAGGTTTGGTTGGATGGGGCCATGGGCATCCTGATCTAGTGAGTGGCCAGAAACTAGATAATCTTTCAGGTCCCTCCATTCTAAATCATCCTGTGCTTCTGGGAAACCAATTCAAAGACCCTCACCTCAGCAGCTGTGTAGGGTCTGGCCCCATGGTTGCTGAGCCAGTAGGAGAAAGAGGTTCTGCAAGTTTATCGGGTTCCCCAGAAAAACTGGGAGAAATCTGCAGGCATGAACTTGTGCACATTGTTTGCCTCAGTACTGCAGGAGGGCTGAGGGCTAAGGTCAAGAATGTGCTTAGAAGGCAGCTGGGCCAGGGACAACTGCAGGGGCTGCAGAAGCCCTGTGGCAACATGGGAGGCCTCCAGGCCCAGCAGATGTTGCACCTCCCTGCTGCACACCTGTGCAGCCTGGACAACAAGCTGTCACACAAAGCTGGCAGCCTGGCTCTGCAGGGAGCTGAGCATTCACAGGATCAGCTCTCCTTCATCAAAAGAAGCACAGGCCAGAGATGACAAGGTGCTGTGGTCAACCCCAAAGAACTGCCTCAGATTCTAGTGCAGGCATGGCAGCAGGAGCCAGAGCAGGCAGAGCTGGGTTGCAGGTGGAAGATGGATGCCCAGATGGACACCATAGGCGCCTCTAACTGAGACGTGGCAGGGCATCAGGGGCAGGCAGATGGGGCAGCGACGGTCCAGCTCGGTGGCCATGCTGTCCAGCTGCTGTGGTGGGCAGGAGAGCACAGGGGATGAGGGGCTGCTCCTCACCGCGCTGCTGCAGCTGCAGGGGTCACGCTAGGAAAGGAAGAGAGGCCACGGTCACTCGCTGACCCCGTCAGCGGAGGAACGAGTGCCCAGGTCTCTCAGGAAGGAAACCCTCCCAGTGGGCTGCCCAGGCTGAGGCGTCCCCTTAACGGTTCCCTTTGCTGCTGCAGCAGCAAAGAGGAAGGATTTCATCTCTTCCCTGATTTCACACAGAATCACAAGGTTGGAAATGGAAATTTCCATTAATTCTGAAAATTTCAACTGTCAGAAAAAGCTAATTTTTCTTTTTTTTATGTTTGCGGGACAGCCTGGGGATCAGCAGGGGTTCATGAAAGGCAGATCCTGCTTGACCAATCTGATCTCTTTCTATGATCGAGCTGTCTGGTGGATGAGGGAAAGCCAGTTGATGTAGTCTGCCTATACTACAGTAAAGTCTTTAATACTCTCTCCCACAGTATTCTCCTGAAGAAGCTGGCAGCTCGTGGCTTGGACAGGTACACACACTCTTTGTTGAGTAAAGAACTGGCTGGAGGGCTGGGCCAAAATTGGGATGGAATGGAGTTTTAAATCCAGCTAGCAATTGGTCATGAGTGGTGTAACCAGGGGTCAGTTTTAGGGCCTGTACTGTCCAGCTATCTTTATTGATGATCCTGGATGAAGGGACTGATGGCACTTTCAGTTGGTCTGAAGATGACACCAAGTTAGAGAAGAATACTGATGTGCTGCCTGAGGGTAGGAAGGCCCTATGGAGGAAGCTGGACAAGTGCAATCACTTAGCTGAGTATGAGGCTCAATAAAACTATTAAGTTATTGAATGTCTTATAAGACAGTAAGAATTTCACCACATCCTTCTCTCTAAATGGATGTGGTACAGATTTGAAGGATGGACTGTTTGATGGATTAGGAATTGGCTGGCTGGATGCAGCCAAAGGGTTTTGATCAATGGATCTTTGTCAGAGCGGAGACCGATCACAAACAGTGTCCCTCAGGTTTAGTCTTGGGACCGGTGCTCTTCAACATCTTCATCAGTAACGTGGATGTTGCCATTGAGTGCACCCTCAGCAGATTTGCAGATGACACCACCTGAGAGGTGCAGTCAATACATTACAAGGAAGGAAGCCAACCAGAGGGACCTGGACAGGTTGGAGAAGTGGGCCCATGAAAAACTAATGAGGTACAAGAAGACTAAGTGCAGGGTGCTGCGCATGGGTCAGGACAATCCTAGGCATTTAATACAAACTGGGGGAAAATCTCCTTGAGAGCAGCCCCGCAGAGAAGGACTTGGGAATCCTGGTAGACGAGAAGCTGAACATGAGCCAGCAGTGTGCCCTTGCAGCTTAGAAAGCAAATGATATCCTGGGCTCCATCAGAAGAGGGGTGGCCAGCAGGGACAAGGAGGTGATTGTCCCCATCTACTCTGCTGTTGTGAGGCCCCATCTGCAGTCCTGCATCTAGGCTTGGGGCCCCCAGCACAGGAAAGACATGGAACTCTTGGAGCAGGTCCAGAGAAGAGCCACTAAGATGGTCAGAGGGCTGGAGCACCTCTCCTGTGAGGAGAAGTTGAGGGAACTGGGTTTGTTTAGCCTGGAAAAGAGGAGACCTTACTGTGGCCCTCCAGTACTTGAAGGGATCATATAACTAGGAGGGGGAACAGCTGTTTACCAGGGTGGATAGTGATAGGACAAGGGGGAATGATTTTGAACTGAGACAGGGGAGGTCTAGGTTAGATATTAGGAGGAAGTTTTTCACAGGGGGTGGTGATGCACTGGAACAGGTTGCCCAAGGAGATTATGGATGCCCCATCCCTGGAGGCATTCAAGGGAAGGCTGGATGTGGCCCTGGGCAGCCTGGTATAGTGATTGGCAATCCTGCACATAGCACGGGGGTTGAAACTAGATGATCTAGTTGTCCTTTTCAACCCAGGTCATTCTATGATTCTATGATTGAGTGCTTGGTCCCGCGCTTGGGCCACAACAGCCCCAGGCAACACTACAGGGTTAGGGCAGAGTGGCTGGAAGTTGGTCTAGAGGAAATGGACCTGGGGGTGTCGGCCAACGCTTGGCTGAATATGTGGCATCAGTGTGCCTCAGTGGCCAAGAAGGCCAAAGACATCCTGCTTTGTATCAGAAATAGCATTGCCAGCAGGGGGAGGGAGGTGATCCTTGTACTCAGTTCTGGTGTGGCCATATCTCAATTACTGTGCTCAGTTTTGGGCCTCTCAGTACAAGAAAGACATCAAGGTCCTGAAGCATGTCCAGAGAAGAACTAGAAAGTTGATGAGGGGTCTGAAGCACAAGTCTTACGGGGAGCAGCTGAGGGAGCTGGGATTGTTTCATCTGGAAAAGAGGAAGCTCAGGGAAGATCTTATCACTCTCTACAACTGCCTGAAGGGATGTCCACTTGTCTCAGGTAACTAGAGATAGGATGAGAGGGAATGGCTTCAAGTTGTGTCAGAAGAGGTTCAGATTGGACATTACAAAGAATTTCTTCTCCAAAAGAGTGGTCAGGCATTGAAACGGGCTGCAAAGAGAAAATATAGAGTTACCATCCCTAAAGGACTGTTTAAGGAAAGGACAGATGTGGCACTGATGGACATAGTTTAGTGAGTAATGCTGGTGGTAGGTGGATGATTGGACTAAATTACTTTAGTGTTTTTTTTCAACCTTAGTGATTCTCTGATTCTGTGTATATAATAACTGACTGCAGTAATTCAAACTCACACTTGAATTTCCTTTTCAGCTTCCATCTGTTGTTTGCTGCTATCAGCAGCTTTTATGTGCTGCTGAGGAGCAAGAAAGAATTGATAATCTTTTCAAGTATATTTTGAACAGCCTATCTTATATCTCCTGGAGCATTCGTTTCCTTGTATTGAAATTATTCCTACTCATACAGCAGAAAAACCTGGTACTGTCATTCTGTCTTATGGAAGATGCAACCAAGTTATCAAGTCTGCTCTTGCACCTTTACCTAAAAGGGTCAGCTTGTTATAAGCAACCTGTCTGTCACAGGGTTATCTAGATCAATCTCTGTCCATGACAGGGCAGCAGCAGCAACAATCTGAAGAGGAAAGTTAATTTTGTGAAATATGGTATTGGAATGCAAGATAATACAATATAATACAATATAATTAGAATTGAGGCTAATAAACAAAGTGAGAGAAAAAAAGTGTCTGAAACTGAAAGCTTGCTAATGAAGGAATTAACAGTGTTTTTAAGCCTATTACAAGTAACTAACAGCTAGAACAAGGTGCAAACACCATAGAGCATTGAGCAGCCTTGGTCCATGCTATTCTTGCCTTGAGAGACAAGAGTTTATTGTCATCCTTTGTTCTTGTTTTGGGAAAAGCTGGTGCTGAACAATAGCACACATTTTATTCCAGCATTCACTTCCTTTTCCTTTCCCCTGTTCCGTACTCTAGTGTTCAAACTCATGCTGATTTACTGTACTCTATGTTTGTTAAAATGTAATTCAAGTTAAAGAACAGTTTTCTCTGAGCAATACACATGAATTCCTGTAAATTCACAATTCACAAAAGAAAAACCTGAGTACTTACTCAGAAAACAACTACATCATTCATTTATTTAGGCACTGGAATTGATGTGTCTTAGGGTCCACTTTCAGAAAAAAAATAGATATAAGTTTATTTTCTAACAGTAGATTCAAAAGAATACACAGACAAGTAGTCTATTCTTTCCATCATATAACAAAAACAAAGAACAGAACAAAAAGGAATGGAAGAAAATGGATTAAAAAAAAAAAAAAAACTGGAAAATCATGAAAAAGAATAGTCATCTTACGCACAAACATGAACTCTAGCGATGCAGGTCTCTCTTCACTGGTGACAGGATGAGGGGAAATGGCCTCAAGTTGCACCAGGGTAAGTTTAGGTTAGATATCAGGAAACATTTCTTTACAGTTCGTTAAGAACTGGAATAGGCTGCCCAGGGAGGTGGTTGAGTCACCATCCCTGAGTGTGTTTAAAAACCATCTGGATGTGGCGCACAGGGGACATGATTTAGTGGAGGGCTGTTGGTGTTAGGGTAGTATGGCTAGGTCATGGTTGGAATTAGTGATTTAAGGTCTTTTACAATCTGAGCAATTCTATGATTATAAAGGGTTTGAAAGATTATTATAATCACTTTTAGTAAAGTGTTATTTTTCTCTGTGTAGACGCGGTCTCTTTTATATCCCTTGATTTTTTTCCCTTTGTTTTCTTATTCTCCTCTTTAAAAAAAAAAAAAAAATTAAAATATTTGATTTCTAATTTCTACTCAAGTGGAGAGGAGCTCTGCGGAAAGGGACCTGGGTGTCCTGGTGGATGACAGGTTGGCCATGAGCCAGCAGTGTGCCCTTGTGGCCAAAAAGGCCAATGGCATCCTGGCGTGCATTAAAAAGAGCTTGGCCAGCAGGTCGAGGGAGGTGATCCTCCCCCTCTACTCTGCCCTGGTAAGACCTCATCTGGAGTACTGCGTCCAGTTCTGGGCTCCCCAGTACAAAAAAGACAGGGATCTCTTGGAAAGAGTCCAGCGGAGGGCCAAAAAGATGGTGAAGGGCCTGGAGCATCTCTCCTATGAGGAAAGGCTGAGTGAACTGGGTCTGTTCAGCCTTGGGAAAAGAAGACTGAGAGGGGACCTGATCCAGGTCTATAAATATCTAAGGTGTGGGGGGCAGAATGGCGAGGACGGACTGTTTTCAGTGGTGAGTGGAGACAGGACAAGGGGAAACGGCCAGAAACTGCAGCATAGGAAGTTCCACACAAACATGCGCAAGAACTTCTTTACAGTGAGGTGACGGAGCACTGGAACAGGCTGCCCAGGGAGGTGGTGGAGTCTCCTTCTCTGGAGATGTTCAAGACCTGCCTGGACGCCTACCTGTGCTACCTGGTGTAGGGAACCTGCTTTGGCAGGGGGGTTGGACTCGATGATCTCTGGAGGTCCCTTCCAACCCCTATGATTCTGTGATTCTGTTCCTCATTCTGCCTACTTCTCCTCCCATTCTCTTCACTGTTGTAATGAGCCCAAATGCTATAGTAAAAGGAGTCACTTCTCTAATAATAATAATAAATATAAATATAAAGAGCGCTTAAAAGCCACCCTTGATTCTCTGTACTTTACAGAAATGAAATATTAATGCCCTAAGGACAATTTAGAACGAGACGTCTGTATCAGAGATCATCTAGTATTGAATCTAATGTCAACGAAGTACTGAACTGATGGTGTTCTGTAACAGATCTGGGTGCCACAACACATTCTCGAAGGGTTTTCCTTTCCACGCCTCCAAGCGCGCGGCCCAACCTGCCGCTGACTGTTCATAGCATTTCCCACCAGAGGGAGCCAACATCTGTACGTACGTACTTCTACCGCCCGGACCTGCTGAAGTTTGCTGCCCGGTCCTGCCTCAGTAGTCGCTATGATAAATGTGCTAATTCAGGAAAAATCAAATGTGTTATTGCAGGACAAAAGGGAGGAAAATAATAATATGCTGTTATAGGCCTACTGCTACAAGATTACATGAATTCAGGCATCTGAACTTGAAAGATTCTACTTTTAGTAGTAAGCTATGCACTTGAATCTTGAAAATCATAAAGAAGTTATCTTATATCTAAGAACGCCATGCACTAATCCATGCTCAGAACAGGACTTTCTCACTGCCATTGTTTTCAGCAGCAGGTTAATTCAGAGCACACACTAACTTTACCATGCACTGCTAATTTGTGCACACAGAATCATAGAATCACTAACGTTGGAAAAGACCGCTAAGATAACCAAGTACAACCACAGAATCACAGGGGAGGAAGGGGACTTCAAGAGATCACCGAGTCTAAACCCACTGGATGGGAAGCCAGACATGAGCCAGCAGTGTGCCCTTGCATCCCAGAAGGCCGTGTATCCTAGGCTGCATCAGAAGATGTGTAGACAGCAGACTGAGGGAGGCAATCCTGCAGAAAATGACTTGGGGATATTAATGGATGGGAATCACAAAATCATAGGAATTGCAAGGGACCTCAAGAAATCATCAAGTACAATCATCCTTAACTTATACTGATGCAAGCGGTTATTTCTCCCCAGATGCAAGACTACATTTGCTCTTTTTAAACTTGATCAGATTCCTCCCTGCCCAATTCTCCATTCTGTACAGGGTTTATTAAATGGAAGCACAGCCTTTGGATGTGCCAGTCACTATCCTCAGCTTTGAATCATCAGAAAACTTGCTGAGGGTGGAGTCTATCTCTCCATCCAGGTCACTGATGAAGATGTTGAACAGACCAGACCCAGCATTGTCAGCAGGGGAGCATCACTAGTTACAGGCCCCCAGCCAGATTCGGCACCATTCAAAAATGATAGACAATGGTTCATCAGTCATTCCTACCAGCTGTCTCAGAAGACATGATTGCATCCCATAAGGGCCCACACATGGATTTGTGTGCACTGATTTTGGCTAGGCTTTCTCTGACCATATCTTCCTCAACCAATGGGAAGTCTTCCTTTCCCCAGACTCTCTCTCTTTCCTCTAAGATCTGGGATTCCTGAAGGCTAATTTTAGCATTAAGGACCAAAGCATAGAAGACATTCAGAATCTTTGCTTCCTCAGCATTCCCTGTTAACAGGGCACTTACCTCATTTTATAAGAGTCTCACATTTTGACATAATAAAAAACTTTTCTTGTTATCCTGTACCTCCTTTGCAAGGTTTAATTCCAAGAGGGCCTTATCCTTCCTCACTGCATCCCCATAGGCCCTGACAACATTCCTGTATTCTTCCCAGGTGGACAGGCCCTCTTCTCACTTTTCATGGATATCTCCATTCCTTCTAGCTTATCCATGAGTTACTTGCTCATCCACACAGGCCTCCTGCCACCTTTTCCCATTTTCTTACTTTTAGAAATGCACCAATCATGAGCTCAGAGGTAGTGCTTGATGTCAACCGTCTCTCATTGTAGTCATGCTACAATGCTAGTTCGGCTTTGCTGAGTTGTACATTTTATTGTAACCTGAAGGCACTATTTACCAACAGGAATTTACAAACTTTGCTTAACATTATTCATTAGGCTGGAAGTAGAGAACATAGCACTCATTCTGAATGTAACGAGAACATTCAAAAGCACCTTTATGTTTTATAACAGTTATCTTTTACATTGTTTTGATAGCACAAAGAAATACGTGTTTGTGTACGATGATTCCATCAGTTTTGCAATACTTAGTTTGATTTCTTCTTTGGCAAAATTTTTCACATGTGCAATGAAGAAAATGAATTTGAGGACTTCGGAGGATGAGGTTATGGGGCTTTCCTTGCTTTCTTTTTCTATTTCTTTATTTTTATCTTTCTTTTCTTTCTTTTTTTCTTTGTCTGATTAACTTTAGAATACTAGGATCTCCAAGTTACTGAAAAATAAACACTATTCTCACCTACATAATCCTCTTTTTCTCTCTAAAAATACGTGACAAAAAAACCTTTTCATTTCTTATCCAGACTACTATGATGCGTTTCCTATATTGCTGTTCGCTGTTAGTTAAAAAGGTACCTGGAACTAAGAATTGCTCAATTCATCCGTAACGTGTATAGCACCATGTACTGCTCTGTCTTTAGATAAGTTACCATCAGAAAAGAAAAATAAGGAACATAAGATTAAAAAAAAAGATAGAATCTTTCCCAACTTGAGCACTGATTAACCTTGAAAACAACACATCCTTCATGGCTTCTAAAAAAGAATGAAATTAATACGCTGAGTTTCAGGGCAAATATTAATTGACACCATCAAGTTATAATTTTGTGCCTAGTTCATTTCTTTGCTTTTTTCCCCCAAAACCTGCCACCCAACCTCTTTGTCTAGAAGAAAATAAATAAATAAATAAATAGAGACAGAAAGCAGGGAAAATGGGGGAAGTTTGCTCTTAAAGAGTAGCTACTGCAAGAGGTGGACAGTACAAACGTAACGAAGGTAGTTTAAGTTTAACTAGTTAGAATTCCTTGAAACTGAAAGCAGGCTTTGGCATCCAGATTACACTCCATGGACACTTTGAACTTGTGACAAATTTGAAAAGTTTTGATATGATTTTCATCTGATATTGAGAAACGCTTTAAGTAATTTGGATATAAAAATACAAACTTCCCATGGACAATAAGAGGCAAGAGCAGGCCACATTTATTTAAAATTTTATAAAACCTCCTAATCATAGCACAAAAAAAGAGCCATAAATAAAACGTAATATTGACTTATTGCCAAAAATCTCTTCAGTTTTCAGATCAGGACAATGTTGTCTTGCAAATCTAGTAACAATATCTTGCATAATAAGTAATTACTATTTCCAGCTTCAGTTCCTCTTCTGCAAGGTTTTGTGACAGATATGCTGGCCCTTTCACTGTAAAGTACTGTTAACTTGTGTTTGTTTTTCCAATTTCTTTGTCTACAATATGTCTGAAGCACACTGCTAAAAGCACTGTCACTTCCATCACTCACTGTCCTACTGCAAAAGTCTCAGTATAAACATAATGCAGCTAGACACAGTTTCAAAAGGAAGTTCTCTCAGTGGAGCATACAGAAACCATAACTTACTTTGCATAACTGAACTGTGCTCAAAAGCTCTGTAGAGTTCTAGTAAAACTCTGCGTGTAAAGGAAATAGGAAGCAGCTACTAAGCCCTAGAGATGCTAAGACTGTCCAGTACATTACATTGTAATAATTCATTTGCATTTTACAGTCAAAAAACATCGGTTAGGGATAACATACACTTGTACTAGTCTGGCTGAAGCAAACATATTTGGCACTGTGTTTTGGATTTGTGACCAAGTCAGTGTTGATAAGGCTCTGGCTATCATTGAGCAGCACTTGCACAGCATCAAGGATGCACAAGCATGTTTCTGTTTCTCATTCTGCTCCTCTATGGAGAAGATTAAAGATAGAGTCTGAGAGGAAATACAGGAAGAGACAAAGCCAGGACAGTTGATCCTAACTGACCAAACAATGAGAGTTTTTCTTTAAAATATGCATTCAGAGATCTCTTGCTAAAATAGAAATCAGTGCATCCCTCTTTTACTTTCACTGTTCTGTCAACCAGTGGATGTTAAAGCAGAAGAAGAAAACAGAAGAGTTAATTACATATCTCCATCTCCAAAATGAAGCACGGTCAACAGCTTATCATGACGCAGAAGCTCCGGAGGGTCATGAGACAGGCAAAGAGAAAAATTAGGACACTAAATTTTAGGAAAGCTAACTTCCAGATCTCCAGGGATTCAGTCAACAAAACACCCTGGTAAACTGTCCTCATGGTTAAGAGTGCAGAACAGAGCTGGCAGATCTTCAAGGAAGCTTTCCTTAGAACTCAAAAGGTCTCCATCCACAGGAGTAGCAAGTCAGGAAAGGAAGGCAAGAGTCCTTGGCTGAACCAGAACCTGCTGGTCAAACTGAAGAGCAAGAAGAAAGCTCACAGGCAGTAGAAACAGAAGATAAGGAAGCTGCAAGGCTGTCTAGGAATGGGGTCAGGAAAGCCAAAGGCCCAGTTTGAACTAAGCTTGCCAAGAAGAACGAGAAAGGCCTCTACAACTCTTAACATTTATCTCATGGAGAAGGAGTACAAGGATCAAATTTCTTAATACATTGAATAAATGCATAGTTCTCCTTTCGAATATGCCTTGACACTGTAGAATGTCAGCATATATTTTAAATGATTAATCAAATTGATCAGGATGTCATGTGAAATTAAAGTGAAGGTAGCACTCATTCTAAACATCCATTCATAACACATAATACTGCCTCAGTGCTATTGTGTTTACAGTTCATAGCCAAAAAATAAAGTTACGTCATTGTCCCAAAAATAATACCTCCCATGTATATCCATGGAAACTACAACAGATACAAAGAGCACAAAAATACTGTTTGATAGAGGAAATTCTCAACTACAAAACACTGTTCTTCAACATGGTCACAACCATTGGCTATGCATTTTTGCCAGTAATGAATGTTATGCAAGCTACACTTGTAACAATCTGTGTCAGCGGAGGAGACCCACTATTACTGTCACCACCTCTGAAACATGCCACCCACCACCTCGCTATGCCCACATCCACTGTTTGTTCTCCAGAAATGTTCAGCAAGTGTTGGTTAATGTCAACAGGTGTTATTTTTCTACAGGGAGGAATTCAATCCACATCTTTTCTACAAGGAGCAACAGCTTAAAGTTTGAAGATAGGAAGCTCCATACTAACATGTGGAAGCACTGGAACAGGTTGCCCAGAGAAGTTGTGGTGTCTCTCTACAACTCCATCTATGGAAATATTTAAGACTCATCTGGATGCCCACTTGTGCGATCTATTGTAGGGTTCCTGCTTTATCAGAGAGGTTGGGCTCAATAATCTCCTGAGGTCCCTTTCAGTCGCTGTGATTTGGTGATTCACCTGCAATTCCATGTTGGACACCATTTGGTTAGACTGCTCCTCTGTTGCCATCTGTCGCACAGCAACAAAATGTAATGGGACATTGGTGGGAAGGTTCAACATCTACTGCCATACCACCAACATCTGCCTCTCATATGGTAATAAATAAAACAGGAGACATTACTTTTGGAGCAACCATTGTAACAGTTCTATTGGACACTGTATAATCAATAAATATTAAGATGTTATAATTACAAAATAAACAAGAGAATTAGGCAAAGCAAATTATAATAACAAAAACAGAACAGATAGAAAGCTTATCCATATCTGGGCCTCACTTACAAAACTCCAGCAGAGTAGATCTCCAGAAGAGATTCTTTCCCACTGGTAGCCACCTCTTAAATGGGTCTAGGAGAGGTGCAGCCAGGCTCCACTCCTTCCTGCAGCACAGCTGAATTGCCTTCACCTGTGCTCCTGTGGCTGACTCATGGCTCGCCTCAGGTGATCAATCAGAGGTTCAGGCCATGATTCATCAGTTCCCATGTGCACGTACATTTCCAAGACTGAAGTAACAAAAATGACCATTTTATTCCTCTCTCAGAGGGTTTTTTTTATTTTATTCAATGAAACTTAGTGTTTTTGCTTTGCCTATTCCAAATTCAACAGTCCAATTTATTTTTTTAAGCAAACAACATACGGAGAGAGAGCAGAGCAGATTTGCTGCATTTGCAGTCTGTACATACATAAAGATGTCATAGAATTTCTCATGTATGAAAATATCTTCTATCACAGAAAAAAAAAAAAAAGACACTTATATCAGCACTTTGAGTGAACAATTAATGTGTGTCATTTAATAAAGCTTTTATAATCTGTAACAACAGTGACAAGAATCGCGAAATAATATAGTGCAGCTAAAATTCAGGCAGATTAATTCAGCTCTAATGATTTAACATGAGAGAAGTGATTTTTTTAAGAAGGCAGGTAACCGGTATAGTTCATGAATTTAATCATCTTGGTAAATTCTCTACGCCTTCAGTGAAAAAAAAGAAAAGAAAAATAAAGAAGACATGAAAATCGGTTACATCAATTAGAAGTAAATATTTTTTATTCATGTCTGGCATTTTCTAAATTTTTAATTAACAGTTTATTTCACAGACTGGGCTCTTAAAGACATAATCATCCACTGAAGCGTCAAAATAATGCTGCTTTAAGGACTATGGTCAGGAATGTTTGCTATCCGCATTACTGAACATTCTCCACTTGAAGGCATGGAACAGCCAGATGCACTCCTGCCATCATTATAAAGTTGTTTGTTTCCTTGGAAACTTTTCTTAATCATACCTACATACATATCATTGCACCTTCTTGTTTCACTAAAGTTTAAGTAATCTCTGAGGTATTGTAGTACTTTTACTTCCATTTTGCACCTGCAAAGCCATAATGCAGTAAAATTAGAGTTCCACTATTTTGCATGCTTAATTTGAAAAACTCAGGAGCTGATCTGCCACCATCCCAACACACAAGTTAAGTCAGCTTGAATATCCTACAAAAATCAAGCAGAAGTCTGACCTTACAAATATATATGTCAAACCTTGCAGAGCTCCGTGCTGCCTTCCCTGTCGGAAGAATGTTTTAAACTTTGAAAAGCAAGTATTATTTGGATTTGAAACAGGTTGAACACCTTTTGTCAGCTCTCCCCAAACCTTATATGCCTAATCTAGGGACATGGAGTTCTGTCAGTTTTAAGAAACCAGCTGCTCCCAGATTCCTCCTTTGGAATGGCATGCTGTGCACATGTTCACAGCCGGTTCTGTGATTTCTGGTTTTTGCTTCTACACAGGTTTTTACAGTTGACACATGCAAATGCAACAGCACAGTTTCCTGTTGCACTACACAGAGTTCTCATTTCTAGGTATCAAATCTTTCAAAAGTCTTGCCACACCAACAGCAATTTACTCGGACTTCCTAGTCCTGTTAGGAAATGGAAGAGCACCTCAGCAAATGCATTTGTTAGGGCCACCAAAAGAGAGAAAGAATTACTAAATATCTGTTGCATAACTCACATCCTGGTGCACACACAGCACAGCCCTCCTTTGAGGGTAAAATCAGACTTGAGTAGTATCTCCCAAGCTGTGTGTGGCAGGAGTATCAAAAAACAAGAGCCACGTTTGTCCTTGGAGATACAGGAGTGCCAGTGTCGCCTGGGTGCATATCCTCCTACTGCCATACACCAGACAAAACTTCTCCAGAAGCTTGAAAACCTGGAGCAGGAGCACAACATGAAACAATTTTAGATTTTGGAGAATTCTGTGTGAGAATTCAAGTATCTCAGTGTATTGGGTCTACACAGCAAGGCTTTTGCAGCCGCACAGTGTGAGGAGGTCAGGGCTGCCCCATGCCCGACAAAGCTTTCTCCAGGTAACTCCAAGGTCCCGCAGCAGGGCACAGCTTCACCCAGTAGCTGAGCAGTGCCACAGAGAAACAGATTTAAGGAAGGGCAAAAATGTTGCATACTAGTTTGGGAAATGAAGAGGGAGAGAAAGTGAAGAATAACTTATTTGTGTGCCCCATAGTATATGTGTCAAGTTCCCTACCGCAACTATTCTCCTTGATAAAAGGGCAAATATTCATCACTTAACTCCTTCTTTACAAAATGTATTGTAGGAGCTATAGCACACACTCTGTTGTTCTCCACTGCCTACCCAAATGGAAAATTAGGGAAGTTCAGTATGTATTTGCAAAACTTGACTACATGACTATGCTATGTGGTACTCCTCTTTCCATTCAACCTGAGTGACAACAAGCCACAGAAACGTATAAATTCTCAGCCCTATGATCATAAATTCTTATATCCTTTGGCAAAAGAGTTAAAACTTGTTACTGATAACTTCATAAGGGCTTTTATCCCACCTCATAGGTAAGACCCTGAGACAGGGACCTATATTTCAATATGTTAATGAACAATCCAAGACAAGTCTTCAAAACACTCAGAAAGTCCTACTGATCTTTTTCTGAATTACATTAGTAGTAAATCTATAATGTAATTACTATCTTGAGAAAATAGATGCTACCAGAGCAAGCCATTGTTACGTCTTTATTGAATTATTGTACAGTCTCTGCAGGTTAATGTTTTGTAGGCTTCCTTTTTCTATTATATCACTTCAGTTCCCTTTTCTTATGTGAGCATTTTGTGTCTTCATTTTCTTACTGAATCCTGTATTAATAATGAATCTACAGAATATTTTGAGGATTAAATTCATGCTATCTGTAAAACTACTGTTTTACAGGAATGAATGTATTTCTCATTTGTTATGACTGTGAATGAACAAAATAATTGCCTTTTATCATTCCCTAAGCAAGATATGGGTCTAGCCCCAATTGTTACTATTGCAATACATTATAGGCCTTTTCAAAAAACCACTACATGTTTTGCATGTTAAATTTTTAAGTAAAGGAGGATGACTGATCCTTCAGACAGAGTCCTGTTCGCACTTCCTTTAATAAGTGAATAAAACAGTTTACCAAGGATTCCTTCAATTACTTTGGTTTACTTTTTCCCCTCAGTAGTCAAGTTATTAACAATCTCTAGCACTGAGCTGAAATTCTACACCCAAATTATGTAATATGGCTGAGCATTCTTCTCAGAGCTACTCTTAACTGAAGATTGGAAACAGAAAAATACTCAGTGGCTCATATGGATTTACACCTGAAAGTTCTTAAACACTACCCTTTAGTGTAGCTACTATCTTGATTTACCTATAATACTAGTAGAACAGGGAAGGAGAAAAACATGGTCTGTTGCAATTTGGAACAACTAAGCCTAAGACAACATATTATTTCAGTTGCTCCAGTGAAAAAAATTATATTATTCTAGTACAAAAGAGGTACAAAGTTACAAGGTTTCAGCCAATTACAGCAGTTATGTTAGTGTAACATATTGATTTGTTAAAACTGGCCAATAATCTGCATTTGTGAATTTTTTAGTGTAAATTGTATCATGCTGGGATATTACTAAGGATGACTGAAATAGCTGTGGAAAAAATGCTCCAAGTGTAAACACGGTGTTATACACACTGACATATATGTACACAGTCACTTTATACCTCTTAGCTTTCAGTGAATTGCATAATCTAAGAATATAATGACAGTTTATAAAGAATGGACATTTTACGCAAGAGGTCATACAACAATAGCATTTATCAAATGAGGAAAACGTTCCCAGTAATATATGGCTACAGCAGGGGGCCTGCCACTCAGAAAATGTCTTCTGGTGAGAGTTCACTAGCAGTGCTGTATGTAAAAGGCCTGTTGCTGTGGCATTCCATCTGCCACATTTGTCTGGCCAAAACACTACCACACGTGCTGGCTGGCCAGTCAGCTGAAATTGGGAAGGAGACCACTAGAAGTTCATGAAACACTAGCAAACAAACTGGAAAAGCAATAAAGGGGTCAAATGAAAAAATTCTATATGATGTGAGTGTTGCCTACTCTGAAGAAGGATACCTAACCTAGAAATAGCATAACAGCTCTCTGAAACTTGTGATAGTCTCCATCGGGAGCTGACATTTTGGGACAGGTCGATGAATGTTTTAAGTAATTTTAAAATTAGATTTTCAGGTGTGATTTACAAGTGGACAGTAGGGAATTTCCTTGAAAGACTGAGTAGCTTCTCTCACAAGTATTACTGGCACTTCTTCTAATAGTGCTTCCCTGCACTGCCTCAATTTACTTTTCTATTCATCACCTTCTTCTACAATAACTTTTAAAATCGGCAAACAATTTTAACCAAATCTATCAAAACGTCTGAGACTCCAAAAATATAAAGCTTGTAGCTTTAAAGAGAAATCGAAAATAACATTCCTGATTAGGAAAAGGGCAGTAATCTGAAATCTGCAAAGCTAAATCAGTCTCGTGATTTCCCATTCCCTCACTCCACATTTCAGCACAGTTAGCAAACATGGAAATAATCCTGAGACAGTGAAGACTGAGGAGAAACAGGGAACATAACGGAGATTGTGATGTTGATATGTGTGACAGGACACAAGTTCGCAAAAATACAGTTTTTAGTTAGCTGTTCCCAAACCACTTTTTTTTTTTTTTCCTTATTTGGAGAATGCCAGGTACAGCTTGAACATGCAACAAACCTAACTACTCTCATTCTATAAAGAACAAAATGATATCTGCTATGGCTAGGCCTGCTCATATCATATTTTCTTAAAATAATCAGTTCTATTTTTATATTCAAAGTCTATGTGATTTTAAGACTAAAATGCTCTTTTGAAATAAAACACTTATTTGCAAATCAATAGGTGAGTCTCAAAATAAGCTGCATCATTTCTTGGATGTTGCTATGGACCGATATACTTCTTGTGCATAATTGAAGCACTTAATCAACGTTGCAAGAAAGCACAACCTATGCTGAAGGAAAAATGATGTCACAAAAAACCACACTGTCAAAATGCTTCTGTTGCTCAGCAGTGTTGATTATAACATGTAAATCAGAGTAGCCTCAGTAGGAGTTGGAGCTTACAATTGTCTAAACTTGGTTTTACCTAGGTGACCATTGCTCCCCACTGTTCTTCAGCTTCTCTTAATTGATTTCATACAGATCAAAAATTAGATAGGCTAATGGAAAATTTGTTGGTTTTTAATTTATGAGATAATCTTAAGTCAAATTAGAACTAGAAAAGCAAATTTAGAACACTTAACAAAATCAATTAATTATGAATCAATTAATTATCACTTTAGAAAGTGAGACTATTTGAAAACAAATAATATCAGGCCCTCAAAGTGAGAGTTAATATACTATATAGATGTAATATAGGTACATTTATAAAAGTTTCACTGACATTACTTATCTACCTAGTACCAAGAACCACAGTATTTAGCTTAAGTGTCAAGCAGTCCACTAAAAAGTGAAACCCAAGCTATTCCAAATATATATCTTTACTTACACTTGTTTATCTCATCTGGGCATTTACAATATTTATTTTGGCTTTTATTTTTTTTTTTCTTTAACTTATCATGTAGGTTAATTCAATATACACATGCATGATAAACAACTGTAAGTCAGAACTTGGTAGAGGTTATTATTAGAGCAGTTACGACTTTTTAGCATCAGCAACAAAGAAAGTTTTACTAGATTCCTGAATTAAAGTACCAAGAAGTCTCTCTGCTGGTATAACCAGCCTCTTGGTTTCTGTACACATGCATGCTTATACATACAAATCACTGACGTCAAATTATCAGCTTCCTAAGTTGGAACCTTGTATGGAAGTGGTCTAAGGCTACAGCTTTTACTAATTATGTTAGCAGCTATAATTGTTCCTTCATGAGAAGAATAATTTGGGATCCTAGAAAACAGAGTGAGAGGAATTAGTAGTAAAAAAAAAACAAAAAACAAACAAACAAACAAAAAAAAAACAACCACAGAGGCCATCCACATTCCATTAATATCAGAAAACATTTTTCTCCTTCCAGACACATCAAAACCATGGGAAACTGAAGATTGGCAATATTGTCACAAAATGTGTATCAAAGGTTTTTAAGGACAACAGTCTACTTCTTTCATTACCAGATTCCAAAACTAAACAAAAACTCCAAAATTTCTTGAATGGCAAACTTCTCTTCCTCCTAGTAGAAACCTTTTTTATTTATTTTAAATATTTTCTGAAGAAGTACCATTATTAGTCTGACTTTGAAGAAAAAAGGCAATAAAATGATAAGATTAGGAAAATAACCATGTTTAAAACTATCACCTGACAATCCTTTGTATAAAACTAATACAACTTAAAAGTTCTTTTTTATAAGTTCTTCTTTAACTCTGGATGCAAGGCTTATTATTCAAACAAATGGAGCGCTTTTTGTGATTGACTAGGTCTCCAGGATTTATTTCTGCTATTCTAGAACATAATCTAAAAGGGTCAATGTAACCTTTGTGGAAAATAATCATAGTTTTTTCCTTATCTTCAAAATACCAAGAGTTATTGTCTAAAAGCAAGGAGGGAGTAAGGGGAAAAATTACTTCGATTTCAGTTTATACTTTGTCTGGCTAAACATTAAGAAGGTTATCCTGACAGGAACACCATGCTTACAAGGCAGGCAAGATCTACATCTTTCAGCTACCTTTAGAGAGAATTACTGGCTCCAGTGAGCAGTAGAGACTTAGGAGCAGAACTAACTAAACAATAGTAGAAAGAAAAGTGTGAATTTTACTCAGTTGTCATGATGGATTAACATAATGAGGCTTTGGAGCCTCATTATAAGCACTTAAATTTCTGTGTTAGAATTACTTCTTCAATCTCTTCATTCAGCCAATGCATTGATCCAAAATTGGTTGTTGTTGAGAACATTCCAATCATCAATGCTATAAAATAGCATCAAAAATGCTATTTTACTATATATCAGATGTAAGTAAATCCCTGAATCGTGTTTGCTCTATTTATTATCAGTTTATTGCTCATTTTAATTAAACAAGTATAAGTAAGTAAATTTATGTACATACTTGCAGCCATTGAAGCTATTATATTTAACTTGTAAATAATTATTTGCTTTAAATAGATGTACCTATTTTTAAGGGGTAGCACAGAAGAAGTCTGTAAATAGTTTATTCAGAAATCTTTGCTTTGCTAGCCAAATTTAGCCAATTTATTTAACTACTTTATTTAAATTTAAATAAATTTAGCCAATTTATTTAACTACTCACTGGGATTCTGTTAGGATTTCTTCCATATTTCTAGTTTCCCTGCCCTGCAATTAACAAATCTGCCTCCGTTTGAAATATTTACAGAATGACATTTAAGCATAAAAAATCTGCATCTTACTACAATGTACATATCTGCACATGAAAAATAAACTGATTTCTAGCAAGAGTGATAAATAAGTGGTCCATACACAAAACTGTTAAGAAATTTAGACTAGCTTCTTCCTCCTAGATACAAGACCTGCATCAGTTATTTGGAGTTATTTGTTGTTGTGGCCTTTTTGTTTTGTTTTTCCTAACATACTCATTTCTGGTAGATGGTGCCCAAGGGGGAAGGTATCTGAGAAAGTGTTTTGGGTGTGGGAAGGAGGAGACAGAAAAGATGCAGCATGTAAAAGACAGGATGACGGTTGGTTTACCTACAGAAATTATTATCAAATTATTATCAACTGTTTCTTAGAAAATATTTTAAATGTAGAAAGGAGAATAAAAAATGAATTGAAATAACAGCAAGGATCCAAAACAAGCAAAAAGCAGGCAAACTAGGCTATGCTGGCTGCATATAAGATCTACAGAGAAAGAAAACATATTTCATATATTTTATTTAGATTGTGGGTTTTGAGCTTCTTAGGAAATGTTTTAGAATTAATTGAAGAATGCAAGGAGAAAAATTGAAGCCCTAAGTAGAAAAGGGATGTTGTTTTAGAAAGCAGATAAGAAAAAGGATGGAAATCAGAATGTAATTGAGTGCCCAGCTAAATGGGAAGGATATTTAATGTGCATAATTTACGCATGAACAAATGCTGGACACAGCATTCAAGGCATCACTAGTTTAAGTTTAAAAAATAAAAATTTCTTTGCCCAGAAGATCTTCTCAATGTTAAAAACAGAATGGTGAAAAAATTCCAATGTAAAGGTTCCATGATAAACCTCAATCGCCACAAGTAAAAAAATACATTAAAGGGGAGTAACCTGAAAGTAGAGGCATTGGTTAATTGTATTAAATCTGTAGCAGTGTACCTAACTTGGATCATGTATTGATTATGCTTCATTTATAAGCACAAATCCAACTTGATAATGGAGGAAGAGAGTAGTAAAATAGGCGTGAGTATACAGTGAGTATTCTCACTCTCATCTTGGAAGAATGCTAAGATGCCAGAAACCACATAATGTTAGTTGCAAAAAAAAAAAAAAATAAATAAAGAAGAAAAAAAAAAAAACAGCTTTTCCCACAGGTGAGATCTTTTCTGTTGTAACAAAAAGCTTCATCCAACTGTTCTTATAACACAGATATATCAGATATATTTGTTCCTCGACACAGACTACTAGATATGTTTAACAGAAATCAGTATTATTTATGGTGTGAAACGCTGCTGAAATAGAAATGCTATGCATACTTTATTGTGCCACCTGGGCAAGGAATTGACTAAAGGTGCATTACAAATTCTGAGGTGAAAGAGAAATCCACCTTTCTTAGGGATGTAGAGAAAGACCTCCCATAGTTATGGCATTGTCTAATTGCTCAGTAGAGTTAGTGAAGGCACAGGTTGGTTTGTGTGTTACAAAGAGGAAGCAGAAAGTTCTGATTAAATTATGGAACTACACAAGCAAGCTACGGATTGATCTTCATTACAAACTAGGCAAGTTTAACATTGCTAATTAGAATGTGGAAATCACTGGTGAACTCCTAGAAAGAAAATGACTGCCTACAGCAAACTGTCCAACAGCAACAGACTGTGGTAAAGATGTAAATGCATTCCTAGCAAAGGGGTGAAACTTTCAGTTTAAACTTCAGTTCTCTGATTTTCTAGCACCTTTGTCTATGACAATAAAAGAAAGTCCCTTAAACTGATATGCAACAGTCTGACAGAGACTGTGCACTTTGAAGATCTTTCTGGTCTGAGCAATTCACATTGCATCTCCTAACTTCAGGGGGGAAAAAATTCTCTACCTTTCACCTCTGAGGTTTTGAGGTACTTTTCTATGCTGCTTGAAAGCTGGGCTAGTAGATATGCTTCACCCAGCCTCTGCTGTTCTCAGCGCAGTACACACGGCCAAAGATTCACAGTCCCACATGGCAAGATGGAGGGGCAGCTCCACGAGCCCCCAGCCACACAGCTAGAGCACTGGTTGCCCACCTTGCTGTGAGTTCCATGGCATCTGGCTTTCTCGCTCTTAAAAGGCAGCCACAAGGTAAGCTGCAAGCCTAAGAGGCCTCCAGCTGACTAGCTGCAGCTCACAGGTTGGCTCTTGGCCAACACAGCCCTTTGAGCTTGAGTTGCTCTGACAGCTACCAAAACCACCATGCGCTGGTTCATGCACACAGCAGCGCTCTCCCTTCACATAATCACAGAACTGTCGGGCCTGGAAGGAACTCTTGGAGTTCATCTAATCCAACACCCTGCTAAAGCAGGTTCCCTACAGTAGGTTGCCCAGGACAGCATCCAGAAGTTCCAAATATCTCCAGGAAAGGAGACCTCAAGACCTCTCTGGGCTGCCTGTTCCAATGCTCTCAACCCTCATCCGTCTCCTTGCTGAGTGAACCCTGTTCTCACACTAATCCCGACGTCCTCTGCGAGGCGCAGAAGAAATGCCCAGGACTGCTACAACGTCTCCGCCGCTGTAACCCCGGAGGTGTGACGGAGCACGAGCGCGTGGCAGCGAGTATCAGAGGGAAGGTGAGCTGCTTCCTCATTCCTCGCGCTGCTTGGTTGCGGGCCGCCGCTGCCGTAGCGCAGCCCCTCGTACGTCCCTTGGCCGCCCTGGGAGCGCTTGCAGACGCACCACTTCCGCCGTTTATTTATTTACTTACTTCGAAGAACTCAACATACAGTAACACGCTTATTTATCACTTCGAACAGCGGAGCGGACGGGAGAAGGTCTGCTTCTAGCCAAACCTTCCTCAGGACGCCGCGGTGCCGCTTGTAACCGCTCGGGAACGCCGATAAACGGACTCCGATTTTACACAGGGAATCCGAGCGCTAGCACGAGGCACAGCGCGGCCCGCTCGATTCATGGCGTCCCACCGGGCCAGGCCGCGCCCAGCACCCTCCAACCGGCCCGGCCCTTCGCGCCGCCCGCCTGCGGGGGAGGCGCCGCCCGGGGCTCTGCACCGTGAGGAGGAGGCTCGGCCGGCCCCGCCGCCCTCCGCGCGGCCCGGCCGTGGCTCCTCCTCCACGCCTTCCTCCTCCTCCTCCTCCTCCTCCCGCTCGGTCCCAGGGCGCTGGGCTGACATCACGCCCGGGGTTTCCATCCGACCGCGGGAGGGGGAGGCTGAGCGGCGTGATGGCGGCGGTCGGCAGGACTTAAGCGGCGGCGGAGCGGAGCGGCGCAGCGCAGCGCCCACCCTGCTTCTCTCCGCGCCCCTCCCTGCCCACGCCGGGGCCCATTGTTCGGAGCCGCCGAGGGCGGCGGGGAGAGCGTTCCGCGCAGGGTTGCCGGGAGCCGGCGGCACTGAGCGGCGGCCCAGGCCCCGCCGCGGCCGCGGGAGCAGCTCCCGACCGCGGGCTGCGGCACGAAGCGCCCCGCACGGCGCACGTAGGCTCGGGCCGGGGAAGGCCTGGCCGGCCGAGCCGGACGCGCGCAGGTAGGAAGCGGCCCGCCGCGGTTACTCCTTCCCACACGCCGGACCGGAGTTGTGTGGCACCCGGAGACGGATCGGGCGTGCGGGGGGAGCGGGAGGGCTGGGTGAGGGGCGTGGGGCTGTTTTCCGCGGAATGAGGGAGGGAACGGCGAGGGCCGGGTCGGCCGGCCGGCGTCGAGCCGCTCTCGCTGGCTCCTGCGGGGGGAGCCCGTGCCGAGCCGGCGGGGAGCGGAGCGCGGCCTTGGCTCTCCTCCGGCCGTGGGGGGCGCCGGGGGAAGCGAGCGCGGAGGACGGCGGCGGCCTCGCGGACGCTGCCAGGGAGCGTTGGCCGGGAGCGGCGCCTGTGCAGGCCGCGCCGCCCGCCCAGCGCCGGCTCCGGGGGCGGGAGGCAGCTCCGGACGGGCCCCCGCGGCAGCGCCGGGGGCGGACGGAGGGAGAGCAGCGGCGGGCCTCGGCGCGGGTCGCCTCGAAGTGGGTCGCCTCGGAGCGGGCGGCGGGGCTGCTCGCCGTGCTTCCCGGGGTGCGGAGCTCGGGGCCCCGCGGGCGCTCTTCCGCGCGCAGGGCGCGGTGCGGAACGCGGCCTTCTCAGGCAACGGCCGCCGAGCCCCGGCCTCGCCTCGCGGCCTTTCGCGGGTTAAAGGGCTCCTTCTGCTCATTTTCCCTCCGTCATCGCCTTTGTTTGCTGTCCCGAGTAGCTAAGAGGGGTCTCAGCGTGGGGAATTTCCCATCCCGCAGCGGCCTCGTTCCCTCCCTTTCCTCCACGGACGGAGGGCAGGGCCGCTGCTCGCCAGGGAGAGCAGCCCGGGGCAGGCAGCCCGCCGGCAGCTCCGAAGGCTCTCACGCCAGGAAACGTACGGGAACTGCTTTCTCTGAGTGAGTTTCTGCTTGTGCCTAGAGAGCAAAAGTTTAGGCTCGCGTTTAGGTGCGTGGACTGCATCTGAGACTCCAGATCAAATCTAAGGTGCTCCTGCATGTGAAATGGGGATCATTCAGTCTGCAGAACCTGGCTAGTTTGATTGTTTGGACTTTTTTTTTTTTTTTTTTTTTTTTTTTAAACGGGGCGGTCTTCATCTTCCTGCTTCTGCCCCCAGCTGTATGTAAACAGCATGTATGTGTGTGGAATTGCTTCCACTGTATTAGCTTCTGCAGATCTTGGCAGAGCATCGATGTCTGTAGTCTTTACCTATGTATTTAGTTTTCCTTCAAAGTGTATAGCTAATTTGTCCCAAAATCAGAACTATGGCAAAAGTTAAACTGCGAGGTGCAGTGCACATGCACAGTAAACCATTCTTCTCACTCTACAATACTTGAGGGTCATTTCCATAACGTTTCCTGTTCTGCATTTAGTGGTTTAGCAGAACTGTCATCTTTATAGCAGTGTCAATGAAAAGTTGCATAAAGGAGTGCAATGGGACCTGACTGCAGTTGGCCAAAAAACTGCGCAGGTGTTTTCTTCTCTGCATTTTATATGTTTTGATTCCTCTCTATTATTAGTTTTTGTTTAAGTACAGCAGATAAAAGAGACCTACTGAGAAGAATGGGAACCATGAATGGATAACACAGAATGCTGGTTTTCAGTTAAAAAGAAGGTGTGAAATGCGATAGGTGCCTGCTTTCAGTGTTAGTATGGTAGGCCAAGTTGTTTCTGTTATATTTTTAGTTGGAAATTTAATTTTCAATTTTTGTCAGTGTTTTCCTTTATCATTTTAGGTATTTGGGCAGAACTCTTGGCCATCTATAGAGAATACCAAGTCGAACACATTTCTTTGAAAGCATACAAAGAAGTACTGGAAGGGGGATTCTTGACATACACCTTGTAACCTGAGTGGACTTTCTTCTTAACCTCTTAATACTTACAATGAATGGGCACAGTGATGAAGAAAGTGTAAGAAACAGCAGTGGAGAGTCAAGGTAAGCACTCATTTCAGTTATTCATGGATGTGTACTCTTCTGTACTTTGTTAAAATTGATTTATGTTTTCACTGTGTCCCAGAACCCTCTGATTAGTGAGCAAACTGTAGACAGGAGAACTGGGTGTGCTTTCTTATAGATGCTTATCTGCTTGTTACATTCATTTTGCTTCAGCTAAGAATTGTAATGATCGTGCAGATCCTTTATATAATAAAGCTTAGGTAATAATAAAACTGCATCAGCATCCAACAGAACAGTGTTACTCTTTTGAAGAAATGTTTGAAAAGTCAAAAGCTGAAACAGAACTGTAAAGTTAAAGTAAAGCCAGTGCCTGGGATGTGCAAGGCCATCTCTGAAATGGGAGCAGTGAGCTGTTGATTTCAGTTTTTGACTTGTAGTATACTTCATGAGGCTTCCTTTTTCACAGAGCCGTTAAAGCAGTGTAATCACTGAAATCATTAAATTTCTGTTTGTTTTCCAAAATGGAATTGCAATTTACCAGCTTTTCTTTTTTTAATTACAAGGAAAAATGAAATGTAATGAATAAACTTCAACATAAGCACAGTCCTCTAATACTGAAAGCCAGTGCAGTGTTCACTTGGTTGTAAGACCTCAATTTAAACCTTCCTTCCTCCATGCAGAATGGCAGCAAACTTACTGAGGTGGAATTGAAAGTTTTCTTTCTGGAACTGTGCAAAATTCAACAGGAGTCTCCTACCCTGCACTAATTAGGGAAACTAATAAATGTGAAAATGTGAACAATGCTGGAGAATTAAGAAGTCAAAGCAATCTCACAAATATGAAACAAGTTTAGACTTCTCTTCTAAGAGGCGGTTGTGACCATGCTGTTCATTTACCAGTTTGACTTTGCACCTCTTTCCGACTGCACAAATTGGAGGTCAGAAAGAATGCCGAGTTCCGTGGACTTAATGGAAATATCCATTTGGGTAGGGGAGGGAGATCTAAATCATTTCATCAAATGAAGAAATAAAATAGGAAAAATGGCTAGCCATTAAGCTGATATGTTTATAATGGTAATGGATTCTGGCTAGCAGATGAATTTTGAGTTTTTTCTAGTAAATGTCAAAATATTCTTGGTTACTTTGAAAAACAAACACACACAAAAAAAAACAAACCATGAAAACATAATTAGATGAGAAGAGAAAGATGAAACAAAACAGTGTGAGTAAGGCTAGTTTTCTCATGTAGAAGTCCTGAGTGATTAACAGGGATTACTCTGAGTTCGTGTGCAAGTTTTTTATTACATAAACAAGTTACCTTACAAGAGATAAGGTAGGAAAGCTACTTCGTATCAAATTTGTCCCCAAATGCATTAAATGTATTAAAGTTATTTTAAAACTGTAGCAAATGATAACTTTAGCAAAAGAGATTAAAACGACTAAACATCTTGAAAACTTCCCAGCAACTTTAGTAAAAGTTTCAGGAGGTACTTAAAAATTGATGATTACTTGTGAAATGTTTGTTCTTTATCTTAAAAGTGCTGTTCAGTGCAACTTAAAGTTTTAAAAAATGTAAAATGCTAACAGCTGTTTTATTTTTTTAGGCTTGTAACAATCATTAACCCTGTAGCCTGTTTCTCAGGAAGGTATTGGAAAACCTAGTTTGCCAGCTGACTGTATATTACCAGATCTCCCTGTTTTTGTAAAGAAAAACTGAAAGCTTTCAATTTTAAGTGATGGAAGTTTCCTTCTAGCCTGCTTCCATTATCAAAATAATAATTGCGAAAGGACTACCTTAAGTTGCCTTGCTCTTTGTTTAGTCTTGTGGAGTTCTTCTGTTGATTATAAAAATCTCTACAGTTTTTTTTTTTTTTTTTTTTTACTACCAGGGGAATTGCTTAAGTCACCTGCAGCTAACTGTAGATGAATAGTTAACTGTATTTAGGGAAATGTTGCTGTGTTTAGCTTTTAAACCCATAGGTGTGAGTTATGGAATTTTACAAAATGGAAGAATAATTGGTGATAGTACTGTGGATAGTGTATTATCCTTATCTAGGCTGAGGAGAGAAGCAAAACAATTGAGAAATCACTTGAGAATTGCTACTGAGAAGAGTCTGAAAAGCAGATTAAACTTTCAGCTGTGGGTAGAAGAGATTAAGGTAAATAGAGTGAAAATCCAAGCAGCAGCATTGATTTAAAACAGATGTTTTAAATTATGTTAGTTCACAAGTACGGAGTGACCACTTGCCCTTTTTGATGCCTGGTGTAAACTTGCGTGGCCGTCATTCTGGAATAACAGCTGTGATCGCAAATATACACTGAACTAGGGAAGCCACCAGTATTACTTAGGAAAGGTAAGGAGAACAGTGGGTTAAAACTGGATTGACAAAACTACACAGGCCTCATGGATATTGTTTCAAGGAAACATGTCTTGCAGTAGGTGTGGAAGGACTCTAGAATCATCAGCATTGGGATTACTGCAGAAAAGATCACTCACAGGCCTTGAACTTTGTATGTTGGTTAGTGCTGCATTAAGGAATTGGAGCTTTCTTTTACTCCCTGTGACTAGCTGCGAAGAGCAAGCAGTTAAATTGGTGGAAGAAATGGCTTTTGTGCTGTTCTCTTTTTCACTGTTGTAGCCTTCTTTCTGATAGAAATGGAGAAAAATTTCCCTTGTTGCAGGTGCTGAGCATGAAGCTGTGTTTTACTACAGTTAGAAAAGTGCATCTCTTGGTTTTCATAGTTGAATACGTTTTTGGTACTGCTTGGACTTCCCTTGATACTTTAGCAACCTGTGAAGCTATAAATCAGTTCTAGTACTAAGCATGATGGACGTTATAGACCAAGATAAACACTGTCATCTAATCTTCTTGCTTGCTGTTCTGATTCCTGTGTGACAATTGCAGTAGAGTCTACTCTCCAGCTTTTTATTCACTTGAAGTCGCTATGGCATATTTAAGTAGCTCAAGGTAAAATACAGCAGATACTATTCACCAAGATAACAAGTGAATGTGAGGCATAAAAACTTAATACCAGTGCTCTGAGAAGTTGGCCCTTAAAGTCAGGCAGTGTGTTTTTTGTGCAGTGTTCCTGAAAGCATTCCCACTGCAGTCTTGACTATGAGTAAATGCACACTAGTTAGCTAGTAGTAAGAAAGCTCAATCAGCAAGGAAGGGCAGTTATACCTGAACAGCAAGACAAGCTCCAGGTAGAACAGGGACTGCAGAAGTGAAACACTGATGGTAATTGAATAGTAATCTGATTTCCCATCTCTTCACTCTTCCTATGTTTCCTGAAGAACAAGGTATGGAGGACTTGTGAAGGCCTTCCTACTTCATAGGTAAAAAGGGATGTGCTCAGCACAGCTTATCTAGAAAGCAGCTGAGTGGAATGCAGGGCACTTTTTCCTGTAAGCTGAAAGCAGTTGCTTAGGACAAAGAATTTTACCATTCTTGATATGCTTCAGAGCTGATGTTAACCAAAGATAGCAACTTTTGCAGGTTTAATTCATTTCATGCACGAACCACAAATGATATCTAATGAAGACCAAGGACATTATCAGCAGGTTTCAGTTTGACAAAGAAATTCATAATTTCCCTAGCTGTGAAAAGCAAGCAGTTAAGTTGGTGGAAGAAATGGCTTTTGGCTGTTCTCCTTTTCACTGTTGTAGCCTTCTTTCTGATAGAAATGCAGAAAAAATTCCCTTGTTGCAGGTGTTGAGCATGAGGCTGTGTTTTCCAGTTTGACATAGAAATTCATAATTTCCCTGGAAGATTGAGAAGATAAAGCCAATGCAATAGATTCTTGCTTTCAGGAAATAGAAGTTAGAGTTAAAATAGAAACTCCCCAAGCATGCTTGCAGAATTATTCCCTCTTGCTAACATCTTTTTATTGTAAGTTTAATAAATAATAGTAAGAAAACTGTGTGTGGATAGCAAGAGAGTTTGTGGAAGAAATTTCCACATCCCAGTCTCTATCTAATTTCACTTGGCAAGTACTTGCTTCCGCTCTACTATTCTCAGTGCTTCAAAACTTTAGATTTTTTTGCATTCTTCAGTGAAGCTTTCAGAATTTGGTTACTGTGGTACAGGTAAGTTCACGTACCAGATATTGACAGATAGAGCATCAGAAATGATTTTTGGATTAAGTTGTATTTAATACTTTTTTTGCTGGTGGTTTGAAGGAGTTTCTGATAAAGACATTATTGTTTTATTATTTTTGAACCAGCTGCAAGAAGAAGGATGGTCTGTGTACTCAGCAGAGCAGTAGGCCCTTGGGGTACTCTGGTATCTCCTGCCTGTGAGGTGTTTTCTTGTTCTTGTTTTGTTTTATTTTAAAATAAATTTTAGGTAGCATTTCCTTAAAACAAATTAGCAAACAGAAAGCCACCTTTAATATAAATATTAAGTTTTAATCATTTGTTATTTTGTATGTGTTTCTCTGCTCATCCTGTATGGGCTTCATAATCAATGTTTGTGTTCCTTCTACGTCTGAATTATTTGAAACAAAAACAAAACAAAAAAACAGTCCACTGTCATCACATTTGTTTTTCAAAGACCTTGTAGCAATTCACCTTTTCTTTTTTTTTTTTTTTTTTTTAAGTGAAATTTTAATTTTCTTAAATTGATGCTCTGTTTCCTGGTGTTTTTAAAGCAGAAAATTCTTCAAGTAACTTAACCTGATGAATGCACTCTAAATCAACAGTGATAAATTGTCGCTTGGGTCCATTATTAACATAGATCTGACGCAGGAGCCTAAAAGCTTAGGCAGGTCTTTCACACCCAGAACTTGTATAGCTTTTCATCCTTTGGCTGCTCTTTCAAGTGCCCTGTATAAATTAGCAGACTTCATTCCTCACTGTTTGTTTCAGGTGGACCTTGAAGGAGTTATAAAGAGTAAGGGAGTAAAGCTAAACTGAAGACTTGAAGGAACTAATGACTCTGTAACAGAATAGTTGCCTTTAGTCTCTTTCCCTGTCAATGATGTTGTCTATTCAGATGTCATCTTCCCAAAGCATTTTCAAGTTTCATTGGATAGGTACTTACTGCGAATTTGAAAAATTAATGGGTAGAAGCAAATACAGAAGTTACATCTTCTGGTACTTTTAGTAAGCCGTGTTGCCTTTCTTACAAAGTAGTTTTGAAATAAGTGGTGTGTTAATAGATACATTTTTCTTAAATATATTGGGGGTTCTCAGAATCAGTATGGGTTTATTTCTTTGTAGTTTGTAGGGTTTTTTTTATTTTGTTTTAGAAAGTAAAATACTGCTGTGTTAGACTTCCATACCAAATTAGTCTTGACATATGTTACTATACAAATATAATTCATTGACTCAAGGATTAGGGATGAGAGAGGCTTCTTGCCTAAATATACTGAAAAGTAATCTTTCAGTATATTTATATTTGTAATTTGTCAATATGCATGAAACTGTACTTCTTTGCATAGAAATCCTACCCTGAGAGCATGTTCATTTTTAGCAGATACTATTGCATTCCTGCTGCTGCAGGTTATTACTGTCACTTAACTTTGCCATCTTTGCCTTGATTTGTTTGCCTGGTTGTTGTGGTTTAACCCAGCAGGTGGCTAAGCACCACACAGTTGTTTGCACTCTCCTCCCCTTCCCAGTAGGACAGAGGAGAGAGCTGGGGAGAAAAGATGCAGAACTCACAGGTTAAAACAAGACTACTTACTGAGATAATGAGAAAGAAAAGGATCAAGTCATGCATGAGCAATTGCTTATCACCCTGTGAACAATGTCCAGTTAGACCCCTGTGCAGTAGGAAAAGAGAGATGAACTCCCACCCCCTTCAAAACTGCTTCTGCATGATGTCATATAGTATAGAGTATTCCTTTAGCCAGTTTAAGTCGTCTGTCCTAATTCTGTTTTCTCCCAGTTTCTTCAGGCCTTTGCTGAGAATGGCCATAGATCTACACAGCACAGTTTAGCAGCAGTTATAAACATTGGCATGTATATAACATTGTTTTTCTCCTAGAACAAAAAACATAGTGTCATACCAGACACTCTAGAAAATAGTTCTATCCCAGCTGTAACTAAGACAGTGCTAGAGAAGTAGTCTCACTTCTGCAGTACTGAAGAGAATATCATCGTGTTACTCATCACACTTGCATCCATATTTCCATAACTGTATGATACTCCAGTGAGTGCTTTGTGCAGCCCTGTGTATTGCTATCTTTGTTTAGTTTTTGGGTGTTTTTTTGTTTGTTTTTAGTAGAAGAACAAGATACAGTGTATGAAGTGTTTGATTTCCTATTTAAGAATACCTTTTATCACTTAATGCTGTTTCCATTTTAGTATTGCCCCTCTTCTACTTCCCCTCAAATACTTAATTTACTTGGAGCAGGGAGAGAAGAACACTTATGAGGCATATTATAAAAAAAAAGGGGATTTAAAAAAGCAGAAATTCGGTTTTGAGTAATGGAGTTAAGTGCCTAGAAGAGCACACATACTCTTCAACAGTTAATGAATGTTGTCTTTTTTCCTATGTTATATTAGCAGAACCTCTGTTCTGTAGCTTATCTAGCCGTATTATTTTTCATCTACACACACTGTTGTAACTTTGATGGCTTTTGTAATTGTTGTTAGAACTGAGTGTCATGGAAGCTTCTTCATCATTGAAGAAGCCAGGAAAAAAATGATAGTTAGACTACAGGATAGAGTTGCTCAGAAGTCAGCAGTGCAAAACCAAAGCAAAGGGAAGACAAAAAATGTTGGGTGCAGTAGTATAAATTGACAAACACAGGTAAACAGTTAACTTAAGCCCTGTGCACTGCCTCTTCTATATAATGTAAGATGTATGACTTCCAGAATTGCTGAAAGAAGTCAGGCTTTGGCTCTGGATTTTCCTGCAGAGAGCTTTTATCTTGAATGTGTTCAGAAAGCCAGAAAAAGGCAGCAGTGTCCTAATTTATGCTAGGTACCTGGAGATAGTGGAGATTTCTCTCTGTTTTCAAATTTCAGTCAGACTTTTTTCTAAGTTGGAGAAAAAGGGGTAAGATATGGGTGTGTTGTGTCCAGACCTCTCTCTCATACTACTTCAACTGTCTGCAACATAGTAAGTATGATGTTCTCTTTTACCTTTTGCTGAACTGTTTTCAGTGGAAGCATGTTAATCAAAGGCAGTGACCCTAGGCTGTAAGGGAAAAGGGTAAGGGAGAGAGCACATCCTCTTTCCTTTAACGTGTGGGGAACTCTGATGAGCAGAGGACTGGAATTGTTCCTGTGATGTTATTTATGTAACAGCATTAGTCAGCAGGTAGCAGGTCATTATGACAGTATTCTTAGTCCTTGATTGAGGAGATATTTTAGTTTTAGTGTTCTCTGAGTCCTATACCTAGAGATTTGATAGCAGAATCGCAGTTTAGTTGATTAATTTATGTGGAGGTCAGCAGTGTTACTTTGCTCTAATGAGCAAATTACTTGCTTTTGGAAAACTTAGAAAAAATATGGACCATAGCTTGACTACATCAGATAATATTTCAAGGTCTTTAGATAGAAAGAATTGCGAGTTGAATATGCCTCGAGAAATGAAAGGAAAATTGAAGAAGCCCGCAAAGGTGGAACAGAAAGTGACAAGGGTGCTATGACTGCCTTGCAGGAACTGCCTCCCTGAATTTATATTTTAACATCTGTGCATTAAAACTGAACATAGATTCTGTTTTTTCAGTGCAAATAAACTGCCTTGCTCTTACTCAGGTTTCTGTCTCTTTTTTTTTTTTTTCTTTTTTTTCCAATGGAACATCTAATTCAAAAGTCAAATTTTAGAGTGATGAGTGTGAAATGCTTCTCACTTGTCAACTGGCTGGCAATGGTAACTTGCAGTGACAATTTACAGAAAGTAAACATGTTTTTATGTTAGATTGTATCTCCCTTTTTCACTTCAAGAAAGATTAAATCATTTCTGCTGATAAATGTTGGAGTGAGAGATGGTTGTCTTCAGATTCTCAAAAGCATGTAGACTTCTCTCAAGTCAATTGTGCTTGTTCTTTACCGTTAGGACAGCTATAAGGGCAACCATTCCAGTGAATCAAGAAAATTACGTCTGAGCTACTAAGAATCTGAATGAAACTCCTGTATTCGGTATATCTTTTCCTGTGAGCCTCAAGAAGTCAAGTAACTACATTTTTGAAACCTCTGGCATACAAGCTTTCTAAATTCATTGATGCTTTGTGCAGAGAAAGTGCAGGAGGTATTAGACCATACAGCAATTTAGGCACTTGGAAAACTACCGATCAAGAAACCCTTTGTTTTGAACGTGGTGTAAGTTTTATATTGATTCACACTGATGTATAATTTTGTTGCAGAATGGTATCAGTAAGAAATACCTGCCTGCTTGTTCCAGTACTTTTTCAGTACTTTAGGTTGATAGGATATTTGTGAAAGCTGAATCTGTTGCTGCTGCTGACACCACTAAGGGGGTGCTCTGTTGGTAGCGGTAGAGAGGTCAACAAAACTCACCCTATATAACCCTCACCAATAGGTGAATGCATTGATAAGGACTGAGAGGTATATTCAGGGTGCATTAGCTCATACTACTGCTTGCATCATTGTTCAGATGGTTTGAAAAACAGTTAAAATTCAGACCAACAGTAGGAACTTTTAAAGAGAGAATTTTAAATTTCCTCTTCCTCAGTTCCCTCCTTACTGGTGAGGAGGTAATAGATGTAACTTTTCTTCTTCAATGCATGAATGTGCTTGAACTTGTGCACCTTTTCTTAAATAATTCTGTCTTTCCTCTTAGGGTTACCATCTAGTGTACTGAGATGTAGTCTGAAATACTGCTGATGTAGTAGAGGGTCATAAGTAATCTTGTGGCAGAGATTATAGATTTATGTTCATATTTAAGGCTTGCTTGAAGTGTCTGTTTTAGGGAGAAAATGTTGTCTTTCTCTGTTTTGGGGCTTTTTTTTTTTAATATCATAGTGCAGTGGTTTCCAAACATTTTTTTTTCACACTGTTATCAATAAAGATTTTTGAGCAAACACTTACAATGTATGTATATTTATTTCTAAATGAATTGGCATGCTCTGATATGCTATCATGTACATTATAAAGCACATAAAATACAGGTATTAAGAACAGTAATAGCATCACAGAATATCCCATATGGGAACACACTTGTAAGAATTATTTTGTCCACCTCCTGGCTCCACGCAGCTCCACCCAAAAACCCAAACCGTGTGTCTGAGAGCTGTGTCCAAATGCTCCCTAAGCTCCAACAGCTCAGGGCCGAGCCCACTGCCCTGTGCATCCCGTTCCACACCCACCGCCCTGTGCTGCAGGCCCTTTTCCTGACCCCCAGCTGCCCTCCCCTGACGCAGCTCCATGCTGTTCCCTTGGGCCCTGTCGCTGTTACACAGAGCAGAGCTCAGCGCTCCCCTCCGCTTCTCTCATGAGGAAGCCGTAGGCAAGTTGTCTGGCCCAAGATGCCTTTTTCCAGTATTAGTTTCATCCATGCTACCTTAAAATAGTTACTTAATTTTAATTGCCTGTGGCTTCATATGCGCCCAAACCTTTCGTATTGTATTAGTGTGTGTGAAGTTTCTTATCACTATATGGAAAGCTAACATTATTACCATCCTTTTGGTTAAGAGCTTCCCATCTTTCTTAGATTTAGTAATCTACCTTGTTATTTCTGTCCATACGACAACTGTGAGCACACTTTACTCTGCACAGAAGTTTAATTTCTTTTTCCTCCTCCAAGATTTTGTAGGACTGCCACATTTTTGGTGGCTTTTCATCGTGCACTCATCTGTATGATATTCACTTGTGTTTCAAGGTTTCTCCCTTCTCTTTTTCTTCTATTTTTCTTTGTTTGCAGTTAGGGCTTAATTCTCCCATCCTTAGGGCACTTAGCTGTGCTGAGAAGTATTGTTTTCTGATCACTGAATCACAGAATGGTTTGGGTTGAAAGGAATCTCAAAACCCACCCAACCCCCTTACTGTGGACAGTGCTGCTCCCCACTAGCTGAGCTACCCAGGGTCCCAGAAACCTGGCCTTGAGCACCTCCAGGGATGGGGCACAGCTTCTCTCACCAGCTGTGCCAGGGCCTCGCCACCCTTTGAGTGAAAAATTTTATCCTAATATCTAATCTAAATCTCGTGTGTCATTATATTAAGAAAATAAGATGGTCTATATAACATTTTATTTAAAGAGTTACGCAGTCTTAAAAAAAAAAAAAAAAAGGAGGGGGCAGGAAGATAAGGGAATGCTCATCTGTAAAAATGGAAGTCATTTGTATTTTAGTTGTACTGGTCTTTGTAGCTTATACTTACTGATAAGAGGTATATATATATAAGAAGATAAATCTGAAGATTTGATAGATCTCAACAACTGTTTGGATTTTCTTTTCTGGGGAGGGGGAATGGGGGTGATAAGTGCTTGGGTAATAAACATTTGTATCATCTTAATTTCTCCTTGAAATTAATTTGAATGTTCTTGTTGCTTTTTTTAGTCCACAGAAAACATGTTTGATAAATGAAATCTCAGTTCTTATTCATTTTAACCTTTTTTTCATCTCAACTTTTATGATAAACTGCATACACTAGTGTTCTGCATATGTAACTGGGCTAATTTAACAGTTCATTCATAGTGATGCCAAGATGAATTGTTTTTCAGTACTTGAGCCGTTGTGAAATATCCCACTAATTTCTAATTGCAGCAGATCAGATGATGATTCTGGGTCAGCTTCGGGTTCTGGATCTGGTTCAAGCTCTGGAAGCAGTAGCGATGGAAGTAGCAGCCAGTCGGGTAGCAGTGACTCTGAATCTGGTTCAGAGTCAGGCAGTCAATCCGAATCGGAGTCTGACACATCTAGAGAGAAGAAACAAGTTCAAGCTAAACCGCTGAAAGCTGATGGAACTGAGGTAAAACAAAATATACAAATGAGTCCTTGGTGGAGTGAAAAAATATCACTCTGTCCTGTTTGCTTCAAGGAGATTGCCATTACAAAACATAATATTTTAAAGTGTATAGATTTTAACCGTTTGTCTAATTTTACCATGAATAAATACTTGAACTAATGCTCTTAAATTTTCATTTTTGTAAGTATTTTGAGTTAGATGCTTCCTTAAATTTTTTTATACAGAAACTTCTACTTATGGAAGACTAAATCAGATAAAAGTTACTATTTCTGAATTCCTTTTTTGTTTTAATAATGTTTCTTAATACTTAATTCCATTGTATCAGTAAAAGATCCTGTAAAACTTTCCAGATTATATACAAGTGGCTTTTTGCATAACCAATTTGCTAGGTTTGGGAAGAAGTAGTATTTACAAATTTCCTAAAATTCAGTGGGCCAAAATTACCTGCAGTCTTCTCCATTACATGGACTTACTTGGGTGATAGACTGTACACATATGAAAGTCAGTAATATATTAGTTGTTGTACAGTTTGAAGACTATTATGGATTGTATTTATGTTTTTGTTCATGTACTTCACTATTCCTGTATGAAGCAAAAGCATTATCAGGTATGTGGCCTGAAGTGGTTTATCTAGATTATTGCGAAACTTCTGGAAAAACTATCCTAACAATTCTTACGTAATAGTCTGTTCTGAGGAAATCTTACTGTTTTAAAACACTACCTGATATTACTAGCACATGTAGTAATTTGAAATGATTTTTTTTATTACTGACAGAATTGAATTGAATTTGGACTTAGTAGTGGTGTTGTTTGTTTAAGACATGTTTCAGTTTAACTGACACTTAGATCTTAATTCCAATTCAGTTTTGGAAGTCCAGTCCAAGTATACTTGCTGTACAGAGATCAGCAGTTCTCAAGAAGCAACAGCAACAACAAAAGGCAGCATCATCAGACAGTGGTTCAGAAGAGGTGAATAATACACATTTAGTTTTCTACAGTGTAAATTTGCCTGTCTTGTGCCACATGCTATGATAAATTTTTTTAGAGCCAAGCTATGTTCTCTGTCTGTTACAGCTTGTCTATAAAAGTAATGTTCAAGACATGACATTTTTTATAAGGAATGGGAAAAGTATCTTTTGATTTTTTGGCAAGGTGTGCAAAAATTTTAGCAGCCTAGTTTATGGGTGTATTCAGGTAGATATTCTGTGATGTATGGGCAAAATTTTCAAGCCACATGGTATTTACATTGTGTTTTTGTCTCTTGAGTTTCTTCAAAGACAGTTAAAAATATTGAAGATTGGTCAGCTATTCCTCCTGTGTTGATGTAGGTACTGCAGTTTTCAAAAACACTGTAGGATACATTTTTCAAGTCTTTGTTTTTCTTATCATTACTACAAAATAATTCTTGTATTTTAAGAACCATGCCTGAATTCTAGCTATTTAAAAACATAGATCATTGGTTAATTAAACTTTGTGTAGTAGGAATATCTTATAAAGACATTAATGGCTGTGAAATGGTACCTATAAAGCAAATTTTCCTCTTTTATTGCAAAAATTATTCGCTGTAGTCACACTTAATGGCTGGATTTATTTTTGACTGGTACAGAAACTCGTAATTAAAACTCAGCCTAATTGCACATCAGTAAAGCATTAATTTACACCTTTTGTTTAGTATTTCTTTCTAAGGCTGCTTTTCTGGATATAGATGATCTGAACTTAATCCTTATTAGATGGCTTTTTGGAAAATCTAGTTTTAAAAGGGTTCTTTTTAATTTTTCTGGGAGCAGAAATAAGATCAAACATGATTTTTTCAAAGTTGTTATTTAAACATTAAAGAATATGAAATATGGGAGAGCTTTCCTTGGACAGGAGATTTTATTAGGATTGTGATAGAACCATCATTCTGATTAACTCAAAACATCTTAAGCCGTTCTGTGTAAGCACAGCAGTTACTTTTCGAGACAGGTTATTTTGTTGGTGTTTTTTTTTTTTTTTTTTTTTTTTTTGTAGTGTTCTCTGGAGTTGTCCTGCCACAATGTATTCATAGATGGATAAATGAAAAACCCATATCAGTCCTTATTTTATATTAACAACTACACGGTGGGGGATTGGGAGAGTGTAACATGAGTAATATGATGACAGTTTGAATATGGGAGCTGAAAACTAGAAATATTCCATTCTTTTCTGATAATGAATCATGTATTTTTGCTTCATCTGCAGGACTCATCCAGTAGTGAAGATTCTGCCGATGATTCATCTAGTGAAACCAAGAAGAAAAAGCATAAAGAGTAAGATATTTTTATAAGCAATATCATGCTGTTGTTTCTTATGGCAGCGTATAGCTCATGCCTTGTTTCTCTACAGCGAGATGCTTAAGTCCTCCTTTTAATTCATGTTATTCTTACCCATTTTGACTGACATCCCTAAAACTTACTGTAGAAATTGGAAATTGATAAGTAATAACAGGTTAAGTCCTGTTATTCTTCTTGTTCCAGTTAAGAAGTCATTGTAGTTCTCCACTTTGCTGGTATCATCTTAAAAAAATGATAGTTGAAAAAAAATGTCAAGAAAAGCCTAACTTTGCAAACTTTTCTAATGATGAATTATTATTCATGGTCTTCTCTTACTTAAAAATTTGATTGTACCTAGTACCATCCTCTATTACAAGAAAAACATGTCTAGGACACAGTAATAGTATGGTCAGTTCTTGGCTTTTGTTCTATAATTCATCTGAACAAATATGTTTGGTTACTATTTGATGAAAAGATCAAAGATTTCTTCATAGATCAAAGATTTCTTCATATGTAAGTTGGTATGTGAGCAAGTCTTAGAGGATGGTTCTTGGTATTTGTAGTTCACATAATTCCACATAAATACTGGTAGGTCATGGATTTGATTTGATTGATTGATGTTAAATTTACTGCCTGCAGAAATCTTTTAATGAGACATGATTTTTTACTATTGGCTACATACCACCTACATGTGCACATACATGTCTTGGGTCACTAGAATTATGGGAATGTCATTTCTTCCAGGATCCAGTGTGTATTTGAGTAGGAGAGAGAAAGTCAGAGCACCAATTCTTAGGCTTCATGATTGGAAATTTAACAGATTTTTTGTACTATACCAACTTTGATGAGCATTAGTACTTCTCTGAAACTTTGGTTCAGGAAATTTAAATCTTGTTTTGGATGTTAATTCTAAGATTCAGTAACCTTTCAACAATGCGTACTAGATTTTTTTTTTCTTTTTCATGGAGCTAAGATTATATTTGCCTTTATACAGTCAGAGTTTGGGGCAAGATACTATTCATCAGCTGGTGCATCTTTTCTGTTACAAAGCTGAGCAAGCTTTGTGCACAGCTAAGCAAAAGCAAGGAGACTGTGCTTGGTTTACTAACTTGTAGTACGTATGCTGCCTGGTTGTGATGCTCTGATTTATGGAGTGGGAAGCAGGATCTTTTGGGAGCCAGTGCCTCTCAGAGCTGCTGCAGTTCAAGTCTTTCAGGGTGTTTCTCTAATCTGTTTTGCATTGTTTTTTGATCCCAGTGACAAAGTTGCTGATTCTTTACATGAGCCACAGAGAACATAAGTGTTAGAAAATGTAGGACCCTCCTGAGATTTTATGGTTTGAGTGATGTGAGTTCAGATAAATGTGTATATTTCTAGCTAGTCTTGTTAAATACTTCAGTTTCTTAACATGAGTCATAACTCATTTCTTCCAAACAAAATTTATGTAGAAATGTAGATTTTCGTTCTGTTTCAGATGTAACCTCTACCTCTTTAAAATAGGAAACTTATTTTAACTCCCTTTGAATTCATTGAGCATTTTTATTTATTGCTAATGGCAACAATTTTTACTCAGTGATGACTACTGTCTGTCAACTATAATAGCTGTTAAAAAAACCTTTTTATTCATGTAAAGAATACTTAAGTTACAATAGACACCTTTGGAGAAATACCTGATTTAAAAAAGAAATAATGTAAGGGTTTTTTTTTCTATTTGTATTTCAATTCTGCAGTGAAGACTGGCAAATGTCAGGGTCAGGGTCAGTGTCAGGAACTGGTTCTGATTCTGAATCGGAGGAAGATGGGGATAAAAGCAGCTGTGAAGAAAGCGAATCTGATTATGAGCCAAAAAACAAAGTCAAAAGCCGTAAACCTCCAAGCAGGTAAGATATACCTTGTGTTTCAATACTCTGGTACTATTTCTAAAAAGCAGTTTAGTATTGTACTGCTACTATATAGGCAAAATGAAAAAGGCAAATGAAAATATAAATATAGGCAAATGAAAAGATAAATATTAATTTTAAAATTAAGTAATTTTTTGAAGCTACGAGAGATAGTAATGATACTACTACTTTGTACTGAATGCCTCTTTTTCTTTGCTGTAATTGAAAGTAACTGGGCAATCGAACTACATGTGTTTAGAAAACAACGTGTAAGAGTTGTGTTGTCCATCTTGATACGTCATGGTTGTACGCATCTTCTTGTCTTCAAGAATTAAGCCAAAAAGTGGGAAAAAGAGCATAGGACAGAAGAAGAGGCAGCTTGATTCATCAGAGGAGGAGGAGGATGATGATGAAGATTATGATAAGAGAGGATCTCGTCGCCAGGCAACAGTGAATGTTAGTTACAAAGAAGCTGAAGAAACCAAGACAGATTCTGATGATTTGCTGGAAGTTTGTGGAGAAGATGTCCCACAGACTGAGGAAGATGAATTTGAAACTATAGAGAAGTTTATGGACAGTCGAATTGGCCGAAAAGGAGGTAATGTTTAACAATGTTCCTAAGATAAAGGAACACATGAAAGTGCAACTTCAGCCTTCCTAGTTGTAGATCTGTAGTGTCTGTAAACAGTAATAATTCTAAAATGTCAGAATTGTTTTGTTCACATATTCATAAGGATGTTCCTTTCTAGGTCCCTTTCTAAGCGTTTCAAAGTAAAATATTGGAGAATTTGTATATCTTCATAGAAAGCAAAAAAATAATGGTTCATATTGCTTAAATGCATACCATATTATTAAATAACTATTTATACAGTTCAGCCATACTTCATTGGTATAAATTGTATGCAGTGAAGAACAGAAAACAGCGCAGATAGATTTAACCGCTGACCAGTAACCTGAGCTCTGAAAGATTGTGCTGATAATGCTGAACTACTGAGACTGTGATTTCAGTTATTGCTATAGAAATTATCTCAATATATGCAATGTGTGGCATGGCAACAAAATGCATATAAAATATCAGTGATTCTCTATTGTGTGAATTACTGGAAGTATCATTTTGAAGGGTGATAGACCTTCATTCATATTTCCAGCAGTGCTATGATGCGTTGTCCAGCAGTTCTGCTTTGTAAGTTTGAGTCTGCAAATTATGAGTTCTAACTCATGCAAGTGTATGTATATACACATATATATAAATATTGTGTAAATGTGTACACAGTCTATCTCCAAGCTTGCATTCTTTCCTTTCAGCTTTTTTTTCAGATGCTGTCCTAAATTCTGTCATGTCTTGCCTCCGTGCAGGAGTGCATAATGTCCCTGCTGTGCTCAAAGTCTTCCAGACTAAGCTTCTTATAGTCTGCCCAGATGCTGTTGCTGCTTGTGCTTTATTTTGCTGTTGGCACTCTCCTTTGTTTCATCTGGCCACTGCAGCTCACTGGGCTCATGTCCTTACTTGACTGTCCTCACAGAAATGAGCCTGCTCCCTACTGCTAGGATGCTTTAGCTGTGTAATATTTTTCCCAGGTAAAATTCTAAAACCAGAAAATGTAGTGGAGTGTGTTGAGAAAGAAATTGATTTATAGCAGCCCTAAGTTATTTATGTTTCAAACATAATACCAAATGTCTTCTATGTGTTCAGAGATAAGAATAATGCGACAGAGAAGACATCAAGCAGTATTAGTAGTGCATTCCTTTTCAATCAGAAGCAGGAATTCAAAGAAAATTCTCTTGAGAAAAGATTAGATATTACAGGTTAGATACAGAAGTTTTAATTTCTTTATTGATCCGCTTTTGACTACTTTGAATGGGTTAACACACCTATTGTAATTGTTCAAATGTAACATGAGAGCTGTGTATATTCATGATTTTTTGTGCTCATATAAAGATACCACTAGATGCTGTCTGCAGGTTATTTCTTACTGGTTAATTTATAGTAGTACCCACTTAATAGTTATGTTACGGTTTCTTCCTCAGCCACTGGTGCCTCAACCACCATCTATGCCGTCGAGGCAGATGGTGACCCAAATGCTGGGTTTGAAAAGTCAAAGGAGCCAGGAGACATACAGTATCTTATTAAATGGAAAGGCTGGTCACACATCCATAACACTTGGGAAACTGAAGAAACACTGAAGCAACAAAACGTTAAAGGAATGAAGAAACTGGACAACTACAAGAAAAAGGATCAGGAGACAAAGCGATGGTGAATATTTCTAGGAGAACTTTTTCACTTGTTTTGTAACAGTGTTGATATTTCATAACAATTGTTTTGTAACAAATTTGTTTCTGAGACCTGTTAATCTCTTTGTGAGTATGAGGCTTCAATTGTTTGTACAACAGGAAGATTAGAACTTTGAAAGCTGAAGCCTCCTTAATGTGAGCTAATCTGAACCTGATTTTAGCATTTGTTATAAATAAATAAAATCAGAGTTCTGTAGTAATTTTGTTAGAGAGACTAATGTTTTATTGATGCCTTAGCCATTTATTATTATATTTATATGAATTTAGTTTTATTATTTATTATTATTTATTATTTATTGACTTGAGAACCTAGAACTGAAATGTAGTCTTCCTGGTCTTTGGTTTTATTAGTATGTTTGATATATTAGTGAATGCTGGTGACATTTTCAGCATTTTTGAGTGAGATGAATTCTTATGAAATAGGCCACTTTCCATAATGTTCCATGAAAATACCCTATAAAGTATGCTACTTACTATCTTCATTATTAACACTAAATGTATCTGATAGTAATTCTGTATTTTTATCGTAATTTTTAGTCTCTAATAATGACACAGCAAGCCCAGATGCAATGTTTTTGGAGTAGGAATGTCAGAATTGTATCCCTTTTAAAATAAGCTTTCTAAGTAGTGTTTCTGTGATGCTTCCACTCAGTGTTGCTTGATTTTCCTAGTTTTAAAACTACTCATTGTAGTAAATGTTGTAAATAAATTCTCATTTCAGGCTGAAAAATGCTTCTCCAGAAGATGTGGAATATTATAACTGCCAGCAGGAGCTTACGGATGATCTGCATAAACAATATCAAATAGTGGAAAGAATAATTGGTATGTTATAAATCTAAAGCAGTGTTGAGAATATTGTTAGCGCATTGCTTATATTTGCAGTTAAAAATTTAGAATATTACCAACTTCTTTTCTAATCTAAAACAAAATTTCAACAAAAGAGAAGTTGTCATACTCTGTTACATGGTGCTTATATATGCTGTCTTATCATCCAAATTCAATGTTGTCTTAAAATACAGAAGTAAATATTCACTTAATATTTCTAATGCTTTTCTGCAGCTCATTCAAATCAAAAGTCAGCAGCTGGCTATCCAGACTACTATTGCAAATGGCAGGGTTTACCTTATTCAGAATGCAGCTGGGAAGATGGTGCTCTCATTGCCAAAAAGTTTCAGGCACGCATTGATGAGTATTTTAGCAGAAATCAATCCAAGACTACTCCCTTTAAAGACTGCAAGGTGAGTATATAATTGCAGTAGATTTATAATAATTTGTACTGTCTCTGCCTGGGTTGTAGACTAGAATAGAAGAAAATAGAAGAAAATGGAAGAGAATAGCTCAGTCACATGGGACCTTCGGAAGTCATGTAGTCCAACTGCCTGACCTCTCCAAGTTAACCAAAAGTTAAAGTGTATTATTAAGAGCATTATCCAAATGTCACTGACATGCAGGGGGCATCAGCCACCCTTCTAGGAAGTCTGTTGCTTTGTTTGACCATCCTCATGGTAAAGAAGTTTTTTTCTAATGTTGAAAAGAGGCAAATGTTTTGGCTGCTGCTGAACAGTGTTTTCATGGTTTCAGAGCATTCTGTTTCTCACTGTGCTCACTTCTCCCTTCCTTCTCCCTGAAGCAGGCTACAGGTAGACAACAGTTTGAAAGAGAACATGGTGAGGATGAATCAGTGCTCAAACTGACAAAGCTCAAAGAGATTCTCCATGCCTTGTAATACCATGCTCAGCATTAAATCTGAGGGAAAAAATTAGGGGGTTACACTGTGGCCACTGTTTGGAGACTTACAGATCTGCTGATTAGAGGCTGTCTGTGATTGCTTTCTGTCAAATGATTCTTTTTTAGTTCTTATTGTTTTATATTTTCTTTCTTCTTTCCCTTACCATAGTAAAGTATATCTATCTTCATCTGCAGGTTTGGCTCACCTGTGATGCTTCAGTTTTCTCTGCTATATTGGTAGAGTGGCTTGCAAACAGCTGGATGGCAGTTTAGCTGCCAGACACACTCAAGCTGAACCACCACATTAGCTGTGAAAGTAAAAAAAATGTGAAAGTCTCATGCATTGAGAAATATGTATTATAAAACAGTTTTGAAGCTCATTCAGAATTGTAATAGTTGTAGCTGTATAGTGATATAGGCTAGGTACCACTGTTCAGGGTAGCTTTTTGAGATACTAGCCCCCTACTTTTTTACTGGCATTCAGTTACAGTATACTTTCGTAGTATTTTGGTTTGTCTGAAAAGAATGTGAACTTTGTGAGTGAGTTAATGTCATTCCAGTGTGAAATCTAAATCAGCAATCAGTCTAATTTAAACTTGCAAATTGATCATTGTTTTTACATGGCATAGTCTTCAGTAACGGATTCATACCAGATGTGGTGATCCAAGAGATGCCTTCTGCTACATTTTCTGCAGGAACCCTTTTTGGTAACTTCAATCAATGTTAAAACTGATGCACAGTTTGCTTTGTCAGGTTCTAAAACAGAGACCAAGATTTGTTGCACTGAAGAAGCAACCATCTTACATTGGAGGACATGAAAGTTTGGAATTAAGAGATTATCAGTTAAATGGATTGAATTGGCTCGCTCATTCATGGTGCAAGTAAGTATAGTCTGTTGGTAAATTTTAACCATTTGTAAAAGTTTAAAATTGTTTTTTCTACATCTTCTTCATCTCCCTGCAGCTGAAAGTAGAACCTGAGATGACTGTTTTTGCTTTAAGTAAGTCTAAAGATTGTATTACATGCTATGTCAAAGAACAGTTAAGCTCTGTTGCTGTTTTGCTTGTACTTTCCGTGTGGGAGTTGTTTGTATTTCTAAAAAGCAATCAAGCGAAATTACCTGAAGCTACAAAGGCAAAAAAAACTAAACGAGATCTTCAGAAATAATGACGTTACCTCTTAGAGTACTTGGAAGCTTTTTGTTAACATTGGTAACTTGGTTTGAGGAAACAGTATATAAATAAACTTCAGGATGTAGAATTATGAAATCTTTTTTGAGAAATAGTGCTCAAAAGATAGTAATTTATTTCTTTGTGTTCATTCCCCTCTCTCCATTCCTCTTCACCTCCCTACCTGTTTTTTTTTCTTGTTGTTTTGTTTGTTTGTTTTTCAGAGGGAATAGTTGTATTCTTGCAGATGAAATGGGTCTGGGTAAAACAATACAAACAATTTCTTTTCTGAACTACCTGTTTCATGAACATCAACTGTATGGGCCTTTTCTACTGGTAGTGCCACTTTCTACCTTGACATCTTGGCAAAGAGAGATTCAAACTTGGGCTCCTCAGATGAATGCTGTAGTTTACTTAGGAGATATAACTAGTAGAAATATGGTGAGTATCCTCCCTTCATCATTAGAAAGTCTAACTGGCAAATCTGATTCATTTTATATTCCTATCCTCTGCTAATTTGCAGTATTTTATTTAAGAGTGGGCAAATGCTTTCTAAAACAACGGGTTTAAGGTGCACATTTCAAGCTCAAATTATATACAGTACATCCATGCGTTGTAAATTCACATGAAAGATTTCCTACATGCTTACTAATAAAATATTAAAAATACAGTCTTATATTTGAAAACAGTATTTATGCAGGCCAGCCATAATCATAATATATTTTCTCAGGGTTCTTGGTTTGTTTTCATAATTTGTCTTCTGAATATTGATAATCTTATTTATTAAAGTAAAAAACGTTTTGTAGGAATTTGTTTCTATTTATTCAAGAGACTATACTCAGCAATTATTTTGAAGGGCTTAGCCTGGAAGTTCAGCCTTATGTATGTTTTGTGTTATTCTCCTATTTTTTGATGAAATTGTATGCATTTCTATTGCTGTAGTGCTAAAATTCATTTCAATTAACCAAACCTTTTTCCTCTAGCTTACTGTTCATTTTGTTCTTGTAGATAAGGACTCATGAATGGATGCATCCACAGACTAAGCGTTTAAAGTTTAACATACTTCTGACGACATATGAAATTTTACTGAAGGATAAGGTAATCACATGTACTTCTTTAGGGAGATGGAATCGTTTGTCTGGTGTAGAACTTCTGCTAGACTTGCATACATTTTGGTTCTTAGTCATTAAATGTGAGTCAGGCATGATGGATTTTGCATTTTTGACATGTAACAGTGCACCTGTTTTAAGCACTTAGGGTGTTTTTGTAAGTGTGGTGAGGTTTTCTGCCTTCTTCCATTTCATCACGTGCATACCAGTTCCAGTTTGCTTGAACTTCTCTTTACTATAATGATCTCCTTCCATCTTGAAGAGCTCTACTTTCCTTGCATCTTCAAAGAACTGAAAAAGAATCATGCTCCTAGCCCCTAACATCTGCAATACAGTACTCTGAAATCCTGTGTGATTTTACTTCATTCATGTGCGCTGTCTCCATGATGGTAGTACACAGTTATCAGTGGTCTTTCTAAAAGTATATGGAAATTTTTAGAAGTGGTCAATGTAAAGAGCATTTTGGCTTCATTTGTTTGTATGTGTTGGGAAGTACAGGTCAATGGAGACTTTTTTGTTCCTGTCATGAAAATTAATGTGGATCAAACTTCATTTTTTTTCCTTTCTCCTCCCTTTAAACTTATTTTCTACTTCCTTGGGATGTTAATACAGCCTTTCTGAGTGTCTGGTAAATATAGTAATGTGCATAAATATTACTAAAAGCATATAGCTGTATTTCACAGAATCACAGAATCACCCGGGTTGGAAGGGACCCCAAGGATCATGTAGTTCCAACCCCCCTGCCTAGCAGGGCCACCAAACATACACATTCAGATCAGGTTGCCCAGGACCCTGTCCAACCTGGCCTTAAACACGTCCAAGGACGGGGCATCCACAACCTCCCTGGGCAGCCCATTCCAGGGCCTAACCACTCTCCTAGTAAAGAACTTCCCCCTAACATCCAACTAAATCTTCCCTCCTTCAACTTAAAACCATTTCCCCTAGTCCTGCTATTGTCAGCCCTTTTGAAGAATTTACTCCCCTCCTGGGTGTAGGTTCCCTTCAGGTATTGATAGGCTGCAATGAGGTCACCCCGCAGCCTTCTCTTCTCCAGGCTGAACAAGCCCAACTCCCTCAGCCTGTCCTCATAGGGGAGGTGCTCCAGCCCCCTGATCATCTTAGTCGCCCTCCTCTCGACCCTTTCCAAAATCTCAATGTCTTTTGTTTGTTTGTTTTTTTGTTTGTATTTATTTTATTAATATATGGAAAAAAGTTGTGGTATTTTTATCTTGGTTATGAAATGTAAGAAATTATATAATATGCCTAGCCATATAAGTGTTAATTCCCCACTTCCATTTCTTTCAGTCATTCCTTGGTGGTCTCAATTGGGCATTCATAGGAGTTGATGAAGCTCATCGTTTAAAAAATGATGACTCTCTTCTGTACAAGACTTTGATAGACTTTAAGTCCAACCATCGACTTCTTATTACTGGAACCCCTCTGCAAAACTCCCTCAAAGAGCTGTGGTCTTTGTTGCATTTCATCATGCCAGAAAAGTAAGGAAGATTTCTGTATGATTCACATGTATTCTCTCTTTTGTGAAGTTTTGTGTTGTACAGTAGTGTTGTGATTTGAGAATCAGTAGAGATAAACATACTGTTGGAGAGTTTAACTATTCACTGTAAAGTAGATGCATTTATTTTTCATGGTCCTCTTGGTAGCTGTCTCCTGATATCATTGTTTCTTTTTGCCCTTATAGCGATTTATAAGAATGACAGATTAATGTATATTGGTCAGAACCCAGAGAATGCTTTACTATTAGAACTTGTGCAGCTTTCCAGTGGGGAAATAGAACAAGATTGAGGTTATCTTATTTTCCTTGATAATACTACCAATAAAAGCAAGTTTATGCCAAGATGCCTGATATCCTCTGTTTGGGTCAGGTTTTTGCTTTAAATACAGTGGGCTTACTGTATTAACCTTATTCTTTATTATTCTCTGTTTGTACATAGGATAAATGAGAGCTCATGTTAGAGCTCACATTCCTACAGGCAGCTTGAAAATACCAAGCAAATTTCATTTTCTTTGACTTACGGAGTGCACTGACTACTTCAAAGTCTTAGTGATCTAATACTCATTCTTCATCAGTCTGAAGTTAGTTATCCTAGTCTGTTAAGCACGGGATAATTATGCTTCGCTTGTCTGTTCAAGGTGATAAAAAAAAACATGAAGTTGTGTCTTATTGTCTGGCACACAGCTATATTTTCATGCTCTTCTTGATATATGTAGTAATGGAATCTCTGCATCTATCCAACTGGGGCAATTGTAAGTCAGCAATTCAATCTTTAATTTCATTTCACAAAAATGTGTTTGGAACATTCCATTCTTCTATTACGTACAAATTATTTGGAATTTCCTATGAGCTCAAAATTCAGATTTTTTAAAAAATTATTATCTTTAAATTAAAAAGAGAAATGAGGAAGAAATCCCGTGTATATATGCACTTTTGGTATATTTTTGATTTTCATGTTAATTTTAGAGTTCACGGTATGTCACTGCGTTACACTTATTTTCTTTTACATTTTAAGATTTTCCTCCTGGGAAGATTTTGAAGAGGAGCATGGCAAAGGAAGAGAGTATGGTTATGCAAGTCTTCACAAAGAGCTTGAACCATTTTTACTGAGAAGAGTTAAAAAAGATGTAGAAAAGTCTTTACCTGCTAAGGTTGAGCAAATTCTGAGGATGGAAATGAGTGCATTGCAGAAGCAATATTACAAGTAACACCACTTTTTAAATTTTTCTGTTTTAGTGAGATGAATATATGCAGATTACTGAACACTAATAATTTTCATAAAACAGTTTGAGTTAGGGGCAAAAAAAATAAAAAGCACCTTTTTAGGATTTCAGAACTGTGAAATTCTGTGAAGCAAACTCTTTGAGATTTATGTTGGTGTAATCTCTGTCCATTTAGCTTCTATTTTTTGGCATATTTGTTCATCTTATTCGGGGCTTTTTAAAATTTATTTGTTTATATCTTGCCCTCATGATTCCACATGTAGTTACTCACACTGTATATCTTAAATCATAGGTGGATTTTAACACGGAATTATAAAGCCCTCAGTAAAGGTTCAAAAGGCAGTACCTCAGGCTTTCTGAACATTATGATGGAACTTAAGAAGTGTTGCAACCATTGCTACCTCATTAAACCACCAGATGATAATGAATTCTATAATAAACAGGAGGCCTTGCAGGTAACATTACATTATTTTATGTGAAAAATGTTTTAGATCTGTAATATGCACGCAGTAATTTTACAGCCTATTTGGCAATTTATTACTTTTATTAAAGTACATTAGGAACGAACAAGATGTCTAAAATATGCATCCTGGATTTTTTTTTACAATATGAAATATTGTAATGCAATACGAATGGAAACGCATGTAACTGGCATTGGTACACCTGCAATCTATGTCATAACATAGAGTTATCAGCAGAATGTTTTAAGCTTGTTTGTAATCTGATATTGTTTTTCATATGCTCGCAAATGAGTAGAATGAGAGGAAACAAAAGTAAGGAATATGAAAATATGTCTGTTTGGTTTTTTTTGTTGTTGTTGTTGTTGTCACAGATGAACATTAACACTACCAAAATTAACACTACCAAAGATGGATTGTGACTTTTTAAGTAAAAATTGACTAGAACTTGTATCAAAACTGTTGGAAAGTACACAGCAATAGATATAAGGATTGTTGTCAACAATGTAATTTATATCAATTTTTTTTTTCTAAATATCTTTTTATTCCTGTAATCTTTGAAATTTGTAATTTAAATAGATTTTCCCAAAAATGCTAGTTTATACAGCGACAACTTGTGATAACAAGCTCTTTTGTATTATGAAGTATTTCTTAAAGGCAGAAGCTGTTTTGATTTCAAGTTGGCACACTCTACTGCCAGCTGATCATAATACCTTTTAGAACTGCTTGAATATTATTTCTATTAATTGCAGACTTTAGTCACTTCTTTGCTCCACCTTATTAAATTTTGTCAGCTCTTACTTATAAAGGACATATCCTTCTCTTTTCTAAGCTAAGTAACAAAAGCATCTCACCCTGAATTTTGCCTTCTCCAGAGTTATGTCTGAACTTAAAAAAGGCATTAAATTAAAAGCATCAAAATCCATATTTGCTTTCTGTTCCCAGTATTCCTAAAGGAATTGAGAAAGCTCAATGGTGTAACCCACATAAAGTCGGTTAAGCTCCACAAACATCAGTCCTCTCACTGTCTTGCCTGAGAAACTTGATTGACACGCTTAAAGATACTTAAGAGGTTTAAGCAGCAGCGCTCATTTCTTTTTAAAAGATGGGAAGAAGTTAGACTTCAGTATGGTTTTTCTTAATTTGGTTGTTATTTTTGTTATCAAATGTTAGTTTTCAATTTGCAGAAAAGAACTTGTGCCTACACACTAGCTGCTCAAGTTTTGAGGCCAGGTTATTTCTTTAATATTTTGACAAAACGTTAAGATGCCACTTAATGAGCAGAAGCTGAGAAGCATGTTCCTCTTTATTTTATTTTTTTGTCTTCTTTTTAGTGAGGTAGTATTCGTTTGCAGTTAGAGTCAACTAAACTGAAATGAGAGAAAATTTAATGTTCAGTTAATAATGCATAACAGTAAATCTAGCTGTGTACTGTTATTACTACCTGAAGTTGTTTTTTAGTTCTAGGACACTGTACAGTGTATAACTGTGTTATGTGTTATAATGTCAGGATGACTCTTTTTTTTTTTTTCCCTCCCACATCAGTACACAGGAAAACAAGTCAGTAACTAAACACCTGCAATGCTGTTAGCGTTGAGATAAATTGATTTTATAATCCATATTTCTTTAATAGCATTTGATACGTAGCAGTGGGAAACTAATCCTTCTTGACAAACTACTGATTCGGCTGCGAGAGCGTGGCAACAGAGTTTTGATTTTCTCTCAGATGGTGAGGATGCTGGACATCCTGGCAGAATATCTAAAGTACCGCCAGTTTCCCTTTCAGGTAATGATCTCAAGTAACCAAGAGGTGTTCATCCCGAACTTACGAAAAATCATGTTTTTACTCCGAGGGGGGCAGAGTAATGGAATACATAGTTCAGATGTTACGAAATCTCCATTCTCTGTGATACTTAAAAGCCAAGTGGACATGGTCCTGGGCAGCCTTCTGTAGCAGACCTTGCTTGAGCACAGACAAGATGACTTCTAAAGGTCCTTGCCAGTGTTTCAGCCGTCTGTGACTATCTGTTCTTTACCATTTTGCTTAAGAAAAGAAAGCAACTTTGAATTTAAAAGATTTTGTGAAGGAGTATGTTAACATTCCTTCTTTTTGTTCCTTCACATTACTGTTTTATCAGTTGAAAAGTCAGGTTACTGTGATGGGAATATGGCTAAAGAATTACTTTTAGACTGTAGTTTTCAATCTCCTCAGAGACTTGATGGATCAATAAAAGGGGAATTGAGGAAGCAAGCACTGGATCATTTCAATGCAGAAGGATCAGAGGTATGGTAATTATTTTTTCCTAATTTGTTTTTTTTTCCCAAGAAGCACTATATAAAAAGGAAGTTGATGACATTGAATTTTATGTATCAGTAAGGTTGAAATTATGTTATTCTTGCCTAGATTGTAAGGTTTACATTATGAATTTTTATAACATTAAGTAGAAAATGCATAGTTTATGAAACTAGTATTTAATGAATTGTGTAGTTGTAATATTTTTATATTATTTCAATGCACTTTGTCAAAGTAGTTTTAATTAGTACTGCACTATAAAAATAATTCAACTCTTGCACAGTAAGACATGTCATTTACAAAAGTGGTGAACTTAAGCCTTTAGCACAGAAAGCATACTTAAGCAAGTGACTAAAGTGAGTTTTGTATTATGTACAATCATCTTTAATTGCTTTAAATATGGCTTCTGTTATCTTTGTTTTTATGCCACCTACTTAACGTGCCCTGGAGGGAAAAAATGATTTCTGATTTCTAACTGTTCCTTGTATATTACCTGTGAATTTACAGTCACCTCTGTTATAGCTTTTATTCATTTATTTATTTTAAATGCACTGGGGGATTTCTAGCTCGTTTAACACTCCTAATATGTGGGCCATCAATTTGATTAGGTGTTGTCCTTTTTTTTTTTTTTTTTTTTTTTTTTGGTGACGGAGAGTGCTGTTTTTTTCTTGGTAATAGGATTACATTTCTCAGTTGCTGATGAGTTTCTGTTTCTGCTGTGACTGAGGAGGAAAGACTTAACTCTGTGTTGTAAACTTCAGATACCTCTAAATCCAAGTTTACTTTTATCTGTTTAAAATTTTTAAACTTTTAGCACAGACATTGCCACTGTCTGAAATCTGCGCGGTTATACTGTGCAGTTTTTGAGGGGAAGAAGAACCTAAATGTCACACAGTTTCCAGGAAAGGAGGTGAATTCCACATTTAGACAGCAGCAGTATTATGTTTTCTGTTCTATTCTCAATTTCTTTACTGAAAAAAATTATAAAACTCCATATATTTTTGGCCATTAATGAGCAGTGGTCTTCATGGAAATGTGTAGCATAATTTCCAGGACTCGTTTCTAGTCATGGCTTTTGCTGTTTGTTATGTTAGTTAAACTGAGATTTTTTTTCCCTATTTTACCTTCTCTTGAATTTCATATCCTATTTTATTGCACATCTTCAGTTCCTTCTGTAGTCCTTCGTAGCTATCTCCAAATAATTCTGTGTCATCTACAAGCTTTATCATCTCATTACTCATCCTGTTTTCATGCTGCTTATAAATATGTCGAACAGCAGTGACCCAGGAAGAACAGTTCTACTTCATGTCTCTTGACTTAACCAATTTGCATCAGCTATGATATATAAAACTATTTCTTGTTTTGTGATTGCAGGATTTCTGTTTTTTACTATCTACCAGAGCTGGAGGATTAGGTATTAACTTGGCATCTGCTGACACTGTAGTTATATTTGATTCTGACTGGAATCCACAGAACGATCTGCAGGCACAGGCGAGAGCTCATAGAATTGGACAGAAGAAACAGGTACACATTCCGCTTGAAGCTTCAAACTTGAAGGATGATTCCATACAGTAGCTGTCAGCTGTCTGTGTGGGCCACTGCAGTATTTGTGTGTTTAGAAAGTAATTAATAATTGAATGGTTGTATTCAGAAATGTTCATAAATGCTCAATTTTTATTCGGTTTTTAAATTCCCTGAAATTGAGACAAAGTATGGCAGCAGTGATGTATGGATGGAGGGGGGAGAAAAGTTCTAGGCTCGCCTGTTTAACCTTCATTGGGATCATCAGGCACGCTACCCTTAGTAAAGTATTTCATAGTTCTCTTTGAGTTTCTTCCGTTTCTTCTCTTTGAGAAGACATGCCGTAATAATCAGAAATACAACAATTTTGTGTATAGCAAAAATTGTGGCTAGTCACTGAGCTTAAAAAGAGACAAGTCTTGAGTTTATTACTCAATTTTTTAAACTGCTTATGCGAAGACGTCAGTGAAAAAATATTCATGTGAGAAGCCAGTCATTAAAATTAAAAAGATAAGTAGATGAGATTCACACTTCTCTTTGTTGTTTCTTAATGTTTTGAAATGTACAGGTTAATATTTATCGGCTAGTAACAAAAGGATCAGTAGAAGAAGATATTCTTGAAAGAGCCAAGAAAAAGATGGTACTAGACCATTTAGTAATTCAGAGAATGGACACAACAGGAAAAACTGTTCTGCATACAGGTTCTACTCCATCAAGGTACATTTGTGTTATCTTATACATAAATTTATATTTAATTGTATTTGATAGATAAGTAAAAATGTCAGTAATTTCACTGATTAATAAAAGGCGAAACAAGGTTAAATAAAATAAAAGCTTCAAAGTGTATTGTCTTTGTAGATTTTTGTTTCTGTACTAAGTTTTATTTAACAGTAAAAAGAGTGCTTAACTGGTTCATGATTAAAAAAAATGTTCTAAAATAAAATGGTTTTACTGAAACATTTTGTATTTCAGCTCTACACCTTTTAATAAAGAAGAGTTATCAGCAATTTTGAAGTTTGGTGCCGAGGAACTTTTTAAAGAACCTGAAGGAGAAGAACAGGAGCCCCAGGTAGGTAGATTTTATAGACAAAACAACCTAAAATATATATGAGTTATTTAGTTGTAAAGAAAATTTTCATCTTTTTCAGGAAATGGATATAGACGAAATCTTGAAGAGAGCTGAAACTCGGGAGAACGAGCCAGGTCCATTGACTGTAGGGGATGAGTTGCTTTCACAGTTCAAGGTAGAGCTCTGTCCTCTTCCTCCTGTCATAATTACTTTTCTTTATAAAAACTACATGATGTTCTGCATCTGTTAGTTCTGAATCTCTTTCTAGTAAAATGTCTTTTAATCTCTACTGTCTGTGCAAGTATTTAAAAGTATGTAATGTGTTACTAAAATAAGAAATATTTATGAATGTGTTAATGACTACAGTTCTGGATTGTGGTTTCTTAATGCCTTTGATGTTAAGCAGCTGTGGTATTTTTAAACACAGTCTTAATTGATGACTTTTAGAAAGTGCTTTCAGCCCTGTAGTATACTTGAATGCCATATATTTCGTGTTACTGGTTAATAATATTACAGTGTGGGAACAGTTTATAAATGCATAAAATATGGAACTTAGTTTCCCTAAAACATTAGCAGATAAGTCTTATTTAAATAAAGCTATGTATTTACTACATATGTTCTGATATATAAGGTGGCAAATTTTTCCAATATGGATGAAGATGATATTGAGTTGGAACCAGAAAGAAATTCAAGAAATTGGGAAGAAATCATCCCAGAATCCCAGCGGAGAAGAATAGAGGAGGAGGAAAGACAAAAAGAACTTGAAGAAATATACATGCTCCCAAGGATGAGAAACTGTGCAAAACAGGTACCTCTGTCTTGTGTTTTTACGTTGATGTTTTCTTTTGGGTTTTTGCCTTTCTTTTTCTCCCCTTCTCTGAATTCATGTTTTTGTCAGACTAGATAAGACTTAACTATGTGTGAGTTATGTAGCTTTGAATTCTTATTCTGAAATTCCAGATCAGCTTTAATGGAAGTGAAGGAAGACGTAGTAGGAGCAGGAGATATTCTGGATCTGACAGTGACTCCATCACAGAAAGAAAAAGGCCAAAAAAGCGTGGGAGACCTCGAACTATTCCTCGAGAAAATATTAAAGGATTCAGTGATGCAGAGATCAGGCGGTAAGATATGGGTGATGTGTATGTTTGTAAATGGATCAAACAGGTGTTTTTTGGTTAGTTTTGACTATTCTAGAGTTCAAAAATACAGAAAACAGCTGATCTGATTTATCTCAAACTGATTAGAAAAACTTCCTTCCTAGACTCTTTTGTACATTTCTACATTTTGTATCTTTTGTTCTCTGTGGTGCTGACAAAATGAATTATTATGTCAAAAATGAGCTCCATTTTGTGAGGAGAAAACTAGCTTGGAAGATGTCACCCAGTTGTTTTACATTTGATTATCATAAGCTGCTCTTAATTCCTGTGTCTTCTGACTGCAGCAACTTCAGAAAACTGTCCATCCAACAGGTCATCTTTTAACATGTGCAAAATAATGTACTTCCCATTGTTTTATTTGAAAGTTGTAGAAAGGTTATGTTTACCTTTGTGATGAGAAATGCAAAAGCTTGAGTGGGTTTTGTTTTCATACTTGTTCATACTGTAATTGAATTAATCTAATAAGCTGCATTTTTAAAACAAAAAATACAAAGTCCTGTTGGAGAAATCAATATTATGCACCTCCTCCCATCAAAACAATGCTATAAATTCTTTTGACAGGAGAAAGAATTTTTTTAATTTACCTTTATGGCTTTATGAAATGATTCAGAAATTTAGGTTGCTCGCATTTCTTTAAAATATTTTATATCTTTCAAAATCTTTCTCATTATAATAATAACCCTTAATAATCCTTTGGAAATCCTTGTTGCTCTTCTGTTTCAGTTAACAGCACAGCTAGTTGCTTATCATTTTGAAGCTATTCATGTGCTTGCACTTGCAATTTGCATTTTCATTTCATTCCCTTTTTATCCTGGTATTTACAGTTTCTTTCCATCACTTATTTTTTCCAACAGCAGTAATATTTTTTATCTTTTATGTTGTGTTTTCTTATTCTCTATTCACCAGAATTCTACATTTGTTTTTTATGGCTAAAGACATCTAGTTGCTGAATTGAGTCAAGTGAAAATATAGTAATAAACATTATTAGGGATAAGTAGTATAAATTGTACCTTCTGTTGCCTTATTCATATCAGTTCTTAAACCAAATACTGTACTGGCTTTGTGTAGATTGTCTGGATATACTAAGCTGCCCTAGTCTCTCTGGTTTTGAGTTTTAGAAAAATCTTATCACAATTCTGTATGGTCAGTTCAAACAGTTTAAAACTAATGTGTTTAGTTAAGCATACATTGAAACTGCAAATTATTTTCTTTTACTAGGTTTATCAAGAGTTACAAGAAATTTGGTGGCCCTCTGGAAAGGTAAGCTTATTTAATTAAAATTGTATAGCAACTTGGAACCTCGTTTGCATAAAAACAAGAAACAATATACCAAGAAACCTTAGACTAGGGAGAAAATGATGTGCATAGTCTTGTAACTTGACTATAGTACAATTTTGGCTTAATGTTGTCCCTTCTGTGATATGTGTTCAGATAGCTACACTAGAAACCTTTCAGTTTTGCAGGACTGCTTGCTCTTTTTCTTTGTATTTTACCTATTCCTTTGTTTAAGCTTCTTTGGTTATAAGCGTCCAGCTGTCGTGTTTGCTAGCCTGTTGAAAACCTGCTGATTTATCTAGTGTGATTGTCAAAGTTACTTTTCCAACTCAGTTTTAAATTTTTTGCATTATTCCATTGTTTTGAGAAAAATCTGCCATCCTTATTGTCATGGTTCAACCCAACTGGCTTCTCAGCACCACACTCCTTTTTTAATCTCTCATGCGGGAGGGATAAAAATAAATAAATAAAAAGGAAAAAAAAAAACCCACTCGTGGGATAAAATAAGTATTTAATAAGAGAAACGAAAGTTATAGTTACGACTCTATATATGTTGTAATAAAATTAATAAAATGTTAATTAATTATTTATCGTTATTATAATTAATTACAATTATTATTTATATAATTATTAATTATTTTAATAAATATAATAAATGATGCACAAGCAGTTGCCTACCATTCCCCATCCAATTCCCAGCTGGCCCCTTCCGTGCAGCAGAAGAGAGCAAGTTAAACTCACAGCCCCTTCAGAGGTCCTTACTCTTGTTATCATACAGTGTGGAATATCCCTTTGGCCAATTGCAGCCAGCTGCCCTACTACTGTTCCTTCCTACCTCCTTCACTGCAGATTGCCTCAGCTCTGTACAACACTGCTTAGCGACAAGTATATAAACATAGGTCTGTTATCAACATTGATTTTCTTCTAAAACCAATACGTAGTGTTATATTAGACACTTTGAAGAAAGTAGTTCCATCCCAGCTGAAAATAAGATATTTCTTTTCCTTAAAAATCTTTGAAGTCTACATGAGGCTATTATTTGCAATCTTTTTTTTTTTTTTTTTTAATGTACAGTACTAGAGCTAAAAACGATAGTCCTTTTTAGTTCTTGTTATCTGATACCTGTCCTCCAATACCTGAATCACTTGTATGTGTGATTGTTGTAATTCCTGTATTCTTTTCTTTAGCTTTTTTTTAACTTCACAGATCATAATTGTACACAAGTTAGCAAGTGTCAAAAACTGAAGGAGTCATTCACAATTACTGAAGTGACAGAGCTATAATAGTGTTAATTTTTTTATTACAGGTTAGATGCTGTAGCTAGAGATGCTGAGCTAGTTGATAAATCTGAGACTGACCTTAGACGTTTGGGTGAGCTTGTACATAATGGATGCATTAAGGCTTTAAAGGACAATTCATCTGGACAAGAAAGAGCAGGTACAGTGTGTTTGGATGTGCATGTGATGCAAAATAAGAAGTGTCAAGAAGTCTAAATTATTTTTGCAGTGTGATCATGCCAATAGTTGTGTTAGGGGAAAATACAAATATAAATGTTAGCATGAATGATTTTTAAAAATGGTATGGTGAGAAAATAATTTTTTCATTTCTGTGTGTGAAGTGTCATTGTGGTACACAGTATATTTTTACAGTACTGTGAGATTTAGAATTAATTTCTTACTCTTTGACAGACTGAGCATCTGGAACTTAATTGGACCATTTAGTTAAGAAAAAATAATTTCTTACATCTATAGCGGCAAACTTGCTTGTTTTCTGTGTCTTTCCATAAAATGCATATAACAGCTAACATATTAATACTCTCGTCATTTGTTTTTAGGAGGTAGACTGGGGAAGGTTAAAGGCCCAACATTTCGAATCTCAGGAGTGCAGGTGAATGCAAAACTCGTCATCTCTCACGAAGAAGAGCTGGCACCCCTGCACAAATCCATTCCTTCAGATCCAGAAGAAAGGAAAAGGTAATTTCTTTTTGTAAAGGAAGTTGTCATGTAAAAAATAATTGGACTTCATCTGCTTTATTCAGACAACTGTAACTCAGAGTGTGCTGCGATGGTGTTCTACCTCCATTCCCTATAGGGACTGGCTGCTGCAGCAACCTACTCCATATTTTTCTTTCTTTCTTCATTCACTTCACAAGTCAGAACCAGCTTTGGTTTGTGAACTGCATTCACTGAGGACTGTGTTTGGTTTTCATAGTAATCCAGACTAGAAGTCTTGCTTGCTGAGTAACTGTTGTGTCATCACTGCTTGAGGGAAAATAGTGTCTGTCAAACTGCAGCAGATGGTAACTGATGGTAGTTGTTATCACTCAGAACTGCTTTGGCTTTATGCATCGCTGTTCTTAGATTATCCATATATTTAGTCAGCAGTTACACTTGATGATGTTTTATGCTTTTCTTCACGGTTAGCTAACTGTGGTATAACCCAGAGCCACAAACTGATGTATTTGTTCTTCACACTGTAATCTTGATCAGCTTGAAAACGTATTTCAATGCTGATTTAAATAAATATTTTATGAAAATGTTAAAGAAATACGGTAGATACACAGATTGATTTCCTGAATATAACAATATCTTAGTGGTGTAAATAGGTATATTTTTTCTGTTCTTAATGTGTTTCCCTCTCACTTCCTACATTCCAGTGGTAAAAATCCCTTATTTATCTAATTTATTTCCACTAGATATGTCATCCCATGCCACACCAAGGCTGCTCACTTTGATATAGATTGGGGTAAAGAAGATGATTCCAATCTGTTAGTAGGCATCTATGAATATGGCTATGGCAGCTGGGAAATGATAAAAATGGATCCAGATCTCAGCTTAACACAGAAGGTATGTCATCTACAGCATTTCATCAAGGACTTCTTTTGTTTATGAATAACATTAATAACAACTACAAAAAGTGTTTATTTTTTGGCAACTGAAATTGCTAAGATTTTGCATGTCTGTAGTACTTCTACATTTCTGTATTTTGGTATGTTATTAGATTTTAAGACTTCAGTATTCAACTGACGCATGCCTTCCTATGCTTCCTTATTTCTGTGTGTTTGGGCTTTTTTCATTTGAATTCTTTCTGTCTTTTGCTATTTTAGATGTTTTTATTGTATTTGCCTTGTTCTTGAGCTTTTGGGGAAGGAGCTTGTACTAGATAGATATTTTGGTTGGTTTCTTTGCCACTATTAATCCCAACATTCTTCAGTTGAAACTTTTCATCGTGGCATAAAAATAGCCATCATCAGACTGCAGTATTTGAGTTGTTGCTTGGCAGTAGTGCACAATAGATTTAGGAAAAAACTGGGCTGTTGCAAACAACCGGTAGCTTTGGAATTCAAGGAGCAAGGTTTGCATCTAAGTTTGTTTAATAATGATTTCTACTTCTGCCTTCCATTATTGTTTTTGTTTTATGAAACCACACATCTATGCTTTTTGTATCCTGTAATAATGAGTTTTGCATTTAGAAAGTGCATGAGGCAGAGACAAGAGTTCTGTGTGTGACTGGTAGAGAAGCACAGAATTTCTTAGGTAAATAATGAAAACGGAAACAGAAATCTGAGGGTAGTTTCAGTTTGTTCTGAACTCTGTGAGGAATTTCGAAGCCTTTGTATTGGCTGTGATTAGAGAGAAATGAAAACATTTAAGAAATTCTCCTATGGCTTTTAAGCATGCTGACATATTTGCTTGACATAGTTGAAGTGGTAGGATTCACCATCTTTTATGAAGATTTTTTGTTCTGAGTGCTCTAAGCTAGCATATCTGAAAATTTGATAATGCATATTCACAATTCATACTACCAATGTTCTCCTTAGATTTTACCTGATGATCCAGATAAGAAACCCCAGGCAAAGCAGCTACAGACACGTGCAGACTACCTCATTAAATTACTGAATAAAGACCTTGCAAGGAAGGAAGCACAAAGGCTTGCTGGTGCAGTAAGTAAAATTTGGCATTCATATGCAAGACAAAGTAATACACTTAGGGGGTTGTCAGTAGAACTTTCTTATTTTTTAGTTCTTGTTTTTACTTTTTGTAGTGTTTGTAATCATGCTACAAGAGATGAACATAGTAAATGAATTGCAACTATATCTTGTATGTTGTCTATCTTACTTGTTTGTATTCTCTGCTGTTGCTCTGTGCTTTGTCTACAGTACAGAGGAAAGTGATGATTGATAATTGCAATAAATAAGATTAAAATTCTGTTTGATGTAATTCTGCAATTATGGTGAGAAGGTACTTGTCTGATGTAGTAAAAGTACTGATTTGCATTCAGGGCAATTCCAAGAGAAGGAAGACAAGAAGTAAGAAGAATAAGATAAAGGCTTCAAAAATAAAAGAAGAAATAAAAAGTGATTCTTCACCACAACCCTCAGAAAAAACTGATGAAGATGATGATGAGGAGGATAACAAGGTAAATATCTTTCATATTTTGAAGATGTTAGTAGCAGTTCATATTTTATTTTCTGTTTGACCTAGTAAAAACAGAGTACCTGAATGGCCTCTTCTTCCTATGGCTGCTGTTGTTAATCAGTACAATCACATGGAATTTAAGAATATACCAGTAAAGAATTATGACAAGTTTTCCAAATTATATTATAAAATAATTTTTGTGGTCTTATGAAAAATAACATTGTTTAATTTCAATGTTATTTAAATACCTAGAGCATTGTATCTGCTAGAAGTGTAAATCTAATTAAAGTGCAAATATAAAACTGCAGTCTCTGGCTAGTGTGTTGTTACTACTAATACTGATTCTTCAGATATATGTTTTTGTTCAGGCACAGGGGAAAAAAAATCAAATTCATTTAGAAGCAGCAGCATCAATAAATGATGTTTTGAAATGTGCATGTGTAAGTTCCAGGTTATGTCACGACTTTCATTATCTGAAAAGGCTACTTAATCTTGTGTTACTTCAGATGTATTTCATAAGGTTCTGCTTTGTTAGATCTTTTTAATATATTTATTACAAAGCCAAAACCACTGGAGAGAACAACATAGGTAACATTTAATATCATGTCACACCGATGTTTATGATTATGAAATAAATTTAAGTAATTAAATGCAAATCATTAACTAAAATCCTTCCTACTTGGTTTAGATAACCTAAATGGAAGTATCTTTCATAATCATTTTAAACTATGACGTACCTCTGTAATTATCAATTCTCTCTGCAAAGAATAAAATACTAATGCAAATATATATCACAGAAGGGTAGAGGTTGGAATGGACCACTGGAGATAATCTAGTTCAACCCCTCTGCTAAAGCTGGTTCCCTGCAGTAGGTGTGTACTTGAAATTGATTAGGCCAGAGAAGAATTATGATACAGTTTATGATACAGTTATGTAAAAAAAAAAATAAATAAATAAGTCATTTTTAACTGAAGCCTTCCTGTACGTTATTTAGATTCTTTTATGAAGAATAGGTAAAGACAGTAACAAACTACCAACAAACAAGCCTTTCTATGTAGACTGGTTTGTTTTTATAGATACAATAACTTGAATAGTTTATTTAGAATGTAAGGCTTAGAACTGTGTGTGTTGTCACCACAAAGTAAAATTGATATTGGCAGCCGAATCATAAAACTATGTAAATTATAATTTAAAACTACTTGAAAGAATGAGTGTCAGACTTAATCTGTTATGAGAGTCCACTCTTAACAGAAGACATTGCTAGTCTGTTTGTTGACTTGTTGCGGTTTAGGAGAATAACTAAAATGTCTTCTCCTCTCTCATACATTTAATAATGATTATGCAACACTTGAATACTTCTGAGCACAGACAAATGGTAGTACTTCTGGAAAAAAAAAAAAAAAGACTCAGGTACTCTTTAAACACCTAAACATTTGGCTCTAGCTACTTAACTTCCTTATTTTGTGAATATTTAAAGCTCTGTAGTCAAAAATTCTTTAAGCGTTCAGGAAACATTTGTAGTCATTGGATTCTTGCGAGAAAGTTTCCATGGTATCTAAGTACTGAAGTCCTGATTGGACTGCCTACTTGATGTCTAATCTAAATAACTTTTCGATTCATTTGTTAGGTGTCCTTGTATTTACTTTTCTGCAAAAAGTTCGGTATTTTCTTGCCCAATCTGTATTTCAGATCAGTTCAGAGATAATGATGATGATTCTTGCATCTGTACATACTACATTTATTACTTACTATTGTAGTATTCTTCCATGTCTGAAAAGACATGAGCATCCATCTCTGACTTCTTAAGTAAATGTTACACCAATGATAGGGCATTTATTTCATCATGAAGTAACTAATTAGGCCACATCAGACAATCTGTAAGTATGACTTTGTATTTGAACTTTTAAAAAAAACCAACAGAACAGTTCAGGAAAAAAGAAGGAATTTGGGATTCTCTCTGTGAATGTTTAATGTGGAAGCAGTAAAAAGTTACTGGGACAGTACTAACTAGAACTTCTAATATTCCTTAAATTGAGTGTCCTGAACAATCTGCTCAGATTTGCGAATCTGTTTCCCTACAGTTTTTAGCTTCGAGCTCAATTATCTTTTACAGGAGCAGAATTCTTTGGGCATACAAAAATTAAATGGAGGTAATTTCTCACCACTCATTACCATTGTCAAATCAGTACTTATTTTGTGTCACATCAAGGAAATGAAGAGTAGTCCTCATTTTTCTTTACAGCTGCATCCATTTCTACTTGATAGTTATTAAATCTATGTCAAAAAGGAAATGCACAGATAAAAAGTATGTTTTAATCTGATGATTATGAAACTTTTATAGGTAGGAACACAGTTTGATGTGACATATATGCTTGCATATTGCAGGATGAGATTGTTTCAGTGAAACATCTACATAAAAAAATAAAAACAGAAAAAGAAAATGAAGAAAAGCCTGAGCCAGATATTGGTATAAAGAAGGAAGCTGAAGAAAAAAGAGAGACAAAAGAGAAGGAAAATAAAAGGGATTTGAAAAGGGAGAAAAAAGAAAAAGAGGATAAGAAAGAATTAAAAGAAAAAGATAATAAAGAAAAGAGAGAAAACAAAGTAAAAGAATCCACACAGAAAGAAAAAGAAGTAAAGGAAGAGAAGGTAACTAGGTTTACTTATCTTATACAGCACTAGAAAAGGCAACTAGGTTTTTGTGAATTATTTTGAGTTGAAAAGATATTTTGGATCCAATCAGTTGTCCTTTCATTGAAATCTTTTACATTATTTGAAGTTTTGCTTTTACGACTTGCAACTATGAGGACAGGCATATGAAATAGGAAATTACTTCTTTAATTATACATGACTTATATGGATTGAGAACACAAGTGGATGCAAGAGACTCTTATTCCTCTTCCATTCTGGTTTTCCATCCTACAGAGAAAGTTAAATGTGTCATCACTGAAAGTAAGCATAGTTTTATTGCCAGAGAGAATGCAGTAGTTGTCATCGTTTTCATACACTACAGGATAATTTCACACCCTAAGTACACTTAAACATTTTCATATTTTGCTCTTAGGTAAATGAGATCAAATCTGAAAATAAAGAAAAATGTAAAAAAATTCCATTACTGGATACTCCAGTTCATATTACTGCAACCAGCGAACCAGTTCCTATCTCGGAAGAATCTGAAGAACTGGATCAGAAGACATTTAGTGTGGTAAGTCCCTTTTTAATGATACCTTTGTGCTTTTCTAGATATTCTAAATTGACACAGTTCTGATATTATTGTAATGTTATATACAGCATTATTAATCACAGTAGCAGAGAGATCTCTTGCTAGTAAACTGTTAGGCCAGTGAATGTCACTGACATTATATTGAAGTTTCTTCTGTATTCAGGTCAGCAGTTTTATACTATTGCTTTTTGCATTTAGGCATTACAGTTTTCTCATCTTTCTTATCTAGTGGTCAGTATGCTGAAGAAATCTATCCTCAGTAAAAACTTAGATATTCTACTTGTTCAAGAGCAGAAGTTAATAAACAGGCTTTGGAAGGGTACTTTGAGCAATCATGAACTCTTCTGCTGTAGATGTTTTATCGTACAGATGTCAACAGTTTCCTGTTTCTGCCAGACAGGTTTATTTGATCTATGGTAGTGTTAGACTGCAGCATGCAAATTAGATTCTCATCAGTCTGCCTGTCAGAGGTCTATATAAGTTTTTTAATTAAATATTGCAATTTACTCATTTATGATTCCCAGGATGCATCTCCAGTGATTCAGGTGGATTGGGGTATGTGACTGAAAACCACTTGATTTCTGCGTACAGTTTATATTTTTTTTTTATCACTTCTGCACTTCAGCAGTGAACTCTGTAAGCTGTTTGGTAAAAACTAGTTCAAGCTGTGGCTAGGTCAATGTGTTGTACAGCTGCTTAATTATTTAGTGACACGAACTAGCAGTGAAACTCTCCTTGAACTCTTCCAGGGGTGGGGCTCCACGACTTCTCTTTTCTCAAGATTTTGACAAAGTGATGGTGGTATTCTTCAATGCCCTCTCCTCCCTTTTATTTTTAAATAAATAAATAAAGTCTGGTTCTGCAGTTGTGACATTTGTCCTTGCAGAGAACAATTCTGGTATTTGTGCATGGAATAATATTTTTTGGCCAGGCTCTTATTTCTGAACTGCATTTTTTTTCTTATGCGATGGTCAGATACCAACTAGCTAGCATGTTTAACTACATTTTCAAATATCAATTGCTGCTGCAGGTTGTTGAGGCTTAGTTGGTTTGACTTACATGGCAAGCAGAATATGCATTTCATCTTTTTACAATGCCATTGTTATTATATGGAATTTCTGAGCAAGTATATTTAAATCACACTGGCTGCTTCATGAGCATTTATTCTTAAAACAGTTGAATTAAAGTACAGAAATTCAACAAAGCACATATAAAATGTATCATTGCTGCCATCGGTGTTGTTACTTGCCTACACATATGGAAGACAGCTTTACTCTGAGTAGCTCAGATTCTGCTAATATCTGCATAATGGTTAGGCTTAAAATCTTCTCAGAGAAGGAAAGCATCCTCTACTAAATGGCAAATAATCACAAAAACATCATTTTGAAATATGCTGAATGCTCTCACACTTAATCTTGAAATTCAGTTTTTAGCTTTTAAGTTGCTGAAAATAGGCCTTGTCCTAAATACTTGTGCTGAATTTTGTAGCAAATATTATCAAAGCTAGTTGTAATAACTCTTTCTCCCTCGAAAATCCTTTAGACTGAAGTATTATTTTCTTAAATCCTGAATATCCTTATTGTAAATCATGTCTTGCTTTTATATAGGAGTACAATTTCCAACTGAGTTTAAAATTCAACTTCTTCCAGTGGAAACCTGTAGTAAAACTAAATTTTAAGATCTCTTAGCAGAGTCTTGTGTTTCAGTTGGCTTGTAACTATACTGCCTTTGCCTGTATAAATATCAGAGTAATGGGTGGGTCATGTTTTTGGTTTTTTTTTTCCCCATTTTACAGTGCAAAGAAAGAATGAGGCCTGTCAAAGCAGCACTGAAACAGCTGGATAGACCAGAGAAGGGCCTTTCTGAAAGGGAGCAGCTGGAACATACTAGACAGTGTCTAATCAAAATTGGGGATCACATTACAGAATGCCTGAAGGAGTACACAAATCCAGAGCAAATAAAACAGTGGAGGAAGTAAGTTTTTTCTGCATTGTTTTTCTTTTTTAAAAAGGAAAATCTCTAATTGTTTGTACTAAACTGTGAAATGTTTAATTATTTCTCTTGTTTGTCGTTCATTATTTCTTGTATCTTTCTGCCGTTTTAAATAAGGATTCCAAAAAATGATTAGTAATGGACTTTCTCATATTGCATAGCAATGTGTTTTATCCAGTAGATGGAGTCATCTCACTTCTTAGGACAATAAATAACTGTTTTTTACACCCTTTTAACAGTGGGAAAGAGTTATTATCTTCAAGGATCTTTTTATTTCAACTTAGCGGATTTTTTTATTGGCACTAAAAATAGGCAATTCAAATGGGTATGCTGAAAATTTGCATTGATTTTGATATGCAGAATACTTTCTTCTTTTTTAAATGTACTCTAAATCGAATGACTTGATTTAAAAAGTCATACTTCTATATTTCAAAATGAAGGGACTTTAAGTGCTTTTATGCATTGTTAGGTGACATTTTTTAAAAAAAATCTATTTTTGTAAGCATATTGCACTGTTCAGTTCTTAATGCAGTTTGAGTTCATTCTGTCTTAATGTACGTTTCAGTCATTTAAGTTCGAACATATATCCCGCATTTCCATATGCAAGCTATTTAAGTTCTATAATTCCCTTGCAGACTGTTGCTTCATCTGTTTTTGCTTGGTTTATTTCAAATTATTAACATGGTCCAAAATATATAAACAAGATTCATGTCTTGCATCCTGATAAACATAAATTTCTTTAAATGGAAAGACACAATAGAACTATTATTCACAATAATGCTACAGTACCATTTCTAGACTGTTAAAATATGTATTCCAGCTGGTTTTGGTAAATACTGTAAAGACACATAATCTTCATTTCAGAGTTACACAAGTATCTTTAGGCTCACCACTGACTTGTTATCTACCTTTGCAAACCTCTAGACCGAAACTGTAATGCTTAAATAGTGACAGTGAGGAGCAGACTGTTGCTTCCTGAGCCTGCACTTCAGATGTTTTTGAGCACCAGGATTATGTGGTCTCTTTTAAGCATTCTACCAGTAAACTTGACTAAAAGAATTTTAGACTTCAGTTTATTTATCCGTAATCATGGATGCAAACTTTTTCTTCAGGGCTTTGGCAACTCAACAGCAAAAGACCTCAGTTAGTCTTCTTACTTCCTTTGTAGAACAAATTAGGTTTGAAGTTATTCCTGTGCTGCTTCTGTTCATTCTCAGATTTCTTGTTTGATTTCAAAAGCTTTGACCAGGCTCTAGAATTCTGTGGAAGATTTCTATGATATTTTCAGGAAATAAGCTGTAAATCAAATGTCATACACTGGAAGAAACTTCAGTTCTGGAAGAATTTTCCCTCACATACTGTGTTTACTTAAATTTTAATTACTGAGTTATAAATACTCAAATTTTGTTAGATTTCAAACAATCTTGGACAAGCCATACATAAACTGAAGGCAATATTTGTAAGCAGTTACACAAACTATTTTATTAACACAAGTGTTATTACTACTTCATTTCACACACTTGGTTCTCTGAAGTAATGATGATAAATACGACAAGTTGTTGCAGCAATTCACTCATCAAATGCTTAAATTCTTGCTGTGCAGGTAGGTAGTACTCTGTAGCGGATTTCAGTGTCTTTTGTGTTGTTGAATTGATTTCAGTTAAACCCACAGTCTTTTGCATAATAGAAGGTAGCTGAATGCATAGACTTATAACTTCTCCTTTCTTCTTCCTCAGAAATTTGTGGATTTTTGTCTCCAAGTTTACAGAATTTGATGCCAGAAAGCTGCACAAACTCTACAAACATGCAATCAAAAAGCGCCAAGAGTCTCAGGTAATATTTTAAACCCTCTCTAAATATACAAGCATATTTTTTTTAGTGTTAAGCACTTAAATTAGATTTAAAGCATACGCAGGAACACAGAAAATCCCATGTAACTCAAGTAATTACTTTGTGTCTGTAGTAATGCAGTCCCTTTTGTTAGGATCTTTTCTGAAAGAATTCACATTAACTTTCTGACTTACCAATGAGTTTATGTACTTGTCTCTTTTAGCAGCATAATGACCAAAACATTAGCAGCAATGTGAATACACATGTAATCAGAAATCCAGGTAAGAAATCTTAAGTATATGCTCATGCTGAATGTAGCTTAAGCTTGTAATGGGTGTAGAAGCAAGTTACTTGACTATCCTTTTAAAAAAAATTGGAAGCCTACTTTTTGTACTTAGTTTTGGGGTGGTAGAGATGTCTACTTAAAAGCTGTAAATTTCATAGAAACTCTCTGCATATTTGTAGCTGTTGTAATGTCACCATAGATGTGGCAGAGAAAGAGAGTTATGTTTTAAGGTCATAGTTTTTAATTAGTTATATGGGATGTCTTTTAGTGCTGATAGTTACACTGATTTTTTTTCTGTTTCCATACTTGCACTGTTGCAAAATATTACACAAGAAACACATGTGTTATTGTGGATTTAAAATCAACGTATTATAGGAATGCTAGTAAAAGTCTTTCATTAACTACTTGTGCATGTAAAATGTTTTCTTTCCATTAGGCCCTTCCCTCCTTAGAGAGGAAGTTGATACGATTCTAAACCTAATCTACCAAAGGCACTACTCACTGATTATGTGGATCATTCTTCAACTCTCCATTCAGTTTCTAAGACCAAAAAGCTCAGTTCCTGAGCCCTATATATCTACATTTCTGGTTTGCATCCTGCTTACCTCTAGGGTTTCTTTCTGTTCATTCACAGTAATGCATTTGTCTTGCAACCATTTAGGTCATATCTATCAAATTATAATTTCATTTTCACATTGCTTTGAATCAAACAATAGAAGTGCTGTTTTAATTGAGTGAAGAAAATAATTTATAATGTGTGAGATTTCTTTATAACCTCTGCTTTATTAAACAGATGTGGAAAGACTGAAGGAGACTACAAACCACGATGACAGTAGCAGGGATAGTTATTCTTCTGATAGACATTTATCACAGTACTATGATCATCACAAAGACAGGCATCAGGGAGATGCTTATAAGAAAAGTGACTCTAGGAAAAGGCCGTATTCAGCCTTCAGTAATGGAAAAGATCACAGAGACTGGGATCACTACAAACAGGACAACAGGTGAGTTTCTGCAACAACTGTAAAACCTGTTCAGAATTCTCTTCCTGTTTTTGTAATATGCACGCAGCAAGCACCAGTGCTTGAGTATCCAAATCTTTTTGAGTAATGCAAAATTACAAAGACAATGTATCTCTAACGTAGAGCTGTTGAACTGATATAATTGTAGTTTTTGCTGTGTGTTCAGTAGCACTTCTCTAATATGAAATCTTTTGGTTTTTAGATACTACAGTGATAGTAAACATAGGAAGCTAGATGACCACAGGAGCAGAGACCACAGATCAAACCTGGAAGGAAACTTAAAAGACAGCCGGGGTCATTCAGATCACCGCTCCCATTCAGACCACAGGATACACTCAGACCACCGTTCCACTTCAGAATACGGTCATCACAAATCTTCCAGAGATTATAGATACCACTCAGACTGGCAAATGGACCACAGAGCTTCTGGTAGTGGCCCGAGGTCACCACTAGATCAGAGGTCTCCTTATGGTTCAAGGTCTCCCCTAGGACACAGATCTCCATTTGAACACTCATCGGATCACAAAAGTACACCTGAACATACATGGAGTAGCCGGAAGACATAACAAAGACTGACATTTTCTGGACCTTCTTTTAGCCATATACAGTAAACTAACACAGTAATTGCCTTACATGACTTGAAAGATATGGACTGGATATTCTATCAGTAGCAGTATTGTTACTTCTTTCCAGGATGCAAGGTCTATTATCCCAACAGAAGAAAAATATTTTTGTATTTAAAGTTTATGCTGCACTGTGCTGCAAATGTTGTAGCACTTTTTTTTAAGAAATGGAAGATGTTTACTTTTACAGGGACCTCAACACTGCCCCTTTCAGACTGGATCTTACTATAAAACTCTTCATGTCAAAGTGATTTTAGGCTGAACACAGATTAAATTATGTTTGTAAACGAACATTTAAACACTGACCTGTGCTTATGTTTCAGGAAAGAATGGGGGATTTATTTTGTTTTATTTCTTAGTAGAGAACTCTCAAGGACTTTGTTCACTTTCCAAAGCTACTTGTTTACATTGTACACTGCGACCACCTTGCCGCTTTTCATCACAAGCTTGAATATTTAAATTCTGTAACTACAGTTGTAAAATAGCCAGGATTTCTCCTGTTTGTGATCAGTTATAATGCCTTTTTATGAAACAAACAACAACAACAACAAAAAATTAAAAAAAAAAAAAAACACAACAAAACCAACAAATGGCTGTAAATTATTGTAAATTAATTAAATGAGCTTTTTTCCCCTCTCAGGCTTTTTTTGGCTGTTCCTTTCCCCACCAACTCAGGCCTTCTTTTCACAAAGTCGATATACTTACATGTTTTAAAAAAATATCTCAATGAAATCAGAATGTAAAAATGGGGAAAGGGAATATTTTATTCCATTTAGTTCTCCTTTTTTATTGGATACGTTAGATACCTGTTTTTGGTTGTTTTTGTTTTTTTTTTTGTTTTGTTTTTCTACTAAGCTGTCAGTGTTGTGATTGTTGTAATGAAACAGTGAGAAATATCCAGCTAAACTATGCTCTGGAAATCTTTTCAGGTGCATTGGTTTAAAGAAGGAAGTGTTCAGTACCTGAACACTTCAAAACCCAGATCAGCCAAGATTTATTGTAAATCCATTTGTTTTCACTCTTTAACATGGGCAATAATGTCAAATGTGCTATGCAGCCAGTTAATATTTTAGAAGATTTGAATGACTTTATTAACAGAATTGTTACAATGCACACTGATTGTACATAGATAACTTCTATCTGACAAATTAAATTTAACTAAAAGGATATGTGGGCTCTTGTAGTTTTCTGCTATGTTTTGCTGTACAGCGTACCTTCTCATCAATTCTAACTCTGAAGTACTAAATTTTAATACACTATATTCTAATTAGAGAAGATATCTAACCCAACATTGCGTGGTTGATGCTGAGCACTTTTTCCAGTTAACCAGGTTTGTATGAAAGCATTGATAGAGAACTGAAATCTGTCATGGAGAGTCAGGATCTCACTGTAAGCACAGTTTAGGTTGGCTAGGTTAATTCTGTGTAAGCTAATTTATTGTAGGCTGTAACTTGGTAATTTAATGGTTCTTTGCGTCTTAGCTTTTATCTTCCCAGGTTAAGTGAGGTTTTGCAGTTTTTCTAAGTTTAATTGCTGAAGCAGTGTTTAGCAGTGGTGCCTAATAAGGATGTACATTTGTGCCATTGCTGAAAATCTAGAACATCTTGCATCTGAAATCACTGTGTGATTATTGCTGCTTGAGAAGTGAACAAGAATCGTTGATCTATCAATAGAGCATACAGAGATCAGTCCCACTAAATCTGGTTCACTATCAGAGAAGCTGTATTATGGCACTGTGATCTTTCGTGTTCAATGCGAGTCAGTCTGCGACTTTTTATTAAAGGTATCTCAGGTCTCTAAGAAAGAACATTCTTAACTGGTGGCTTTGATTGTTAAGATCTTTGCCTCTTTCGATATGATCTTACTTACAGATTTACAGCAACATTCACAGCAATTTAAGTCTTCCCATGCTTGTTCTGATGAAGTTGTCAGTGTGAGGCTTGATGAAGAGAGCCTCGGTTACTTACAACACTGCTAATGGTGTAAAGCTTAGTACTTAGGAGAATACCATCTCCTCTGCTAATAAGCCGTTTTACAATTTATTCTGCGTGTGCTCAGTTCTGTTCTTTGTTTTGTAACAAAAAATCTACGGTCACTGGTACTGCAAAGTACCAAGATTTTCTCTACAAAAAGTCTGAGGGATTTTTAAGTTCTCAAGTATGCATTTCATAACAAACTCTTGGTTCAGATCTTTAAGTTGCTCATCTGTAATACGTTTTAGGAAGTGAGAATTTTCTTGGCTGCAAGGGGGGCACCTGGTATGGCTCTTGAGAAAAATTCAGTTGTCCCATTTACCATGCATGACAAATTTCTATCTTAATTATGTTACGTATTTAAAATCCACCCTTCTCATTACACCTAAGAGTGTGTATATATGTGCATTCCCAATAGTAGATTGGTGATCAGTGTGAAAACAAACAACAAAATACATAAAAAATGCATCGCTGCTGTTAAGTTTTAAAGATAGAACTGCATTCTGTGACTGGCTTCCATTAGTTTGTCTGCTCTTTTGTTGGCATCACTTACTGGTGCACAGTTCTTGTGTTTTGCACATTTTGATCTTCTTTGCAGGTTCTGTAGTGTCTGAGCCAATGCTTCTGGTTTCTGAGAAAGACTTCCACTGCTGTCAGCTAGAGGTCTCCCAGAGGTTTCAAGCACCAGCCACAAAAGGGTGGCAGGAACATGACACTTCGTGATGGGTGTGCATCCCTGACTGCTGCTTGAGACAAGGACAGCACAGCAACCTAGAGGGCAGCTTCCTAGGCTAAGTAAATGTGATGATGGCTGCGTACCTTATTTTTAGAGCTTGCTCAGCTTGTCTTGGCCCTGTACAATCCTCTAACATCAACAAATGAACCTTACCATTTAGTTTTTAAGGTATATTTCAAGTGGGAATTGCGCTGATGTAAAAATATATGAGCAGAATAAAATTTTTATCTTAGATATTTGTTCACTTTCAGTATGGTATGTATTGTAGGAGGGTTTTTTAATAGAAGAGTCATCAGTGCTCAAGTGTCTGTTTTTCAGCTTACTTCAGAATTTCATTATTAATGGAAACTGATAAAGAAATCCGCATGTACATACTATGATTTATCAGGCTCTTTCCACTGGTACACAGCAACAGGACAAAGGGAATAGGCTGTGCAGTCTCTTTCTCTGGAGATGAAATTCAAGACACCTGGATGCTTTCCTATGCAACCCCTTGTATCATGTCTACAGAAGGAGATGTCAGTAGGCAGTCAGTGGATGTTTATTTTACCCATCACCCTAGAGCATTTCCTGACAGCGAGTGTTATCTTATGCATGGTTGAATATAAAGAGGGTATGGATCAGTTTGCCCACCACATGGTTACAGAACGCTCTGCAGCACTTTGGGAAAAGGGCAGCAGGACACATACAGTTTGACACAGAAATTCATACATCATATAGGTCAATCCCAGACCACATTTGAAGAGCATCCAGTAAAGAGATGTGCAGTGAAAGGGCTGTGGGCCAGTCCTGGCTGGCAAATTGTGGAATGACACATTCCCACCAAGAAAACCAGCCCAGTACTACCACTTCTGTTCTGGAATTGGTTTGTAAACATTTCATACAGTACAGTGCGTTTTTATGTGAAGTTTGCAAAGGAAAGCCAATGAAAATACACTCTATTGACTAAGGCCATGCAAAATATTTTCGTGTTTAGGATTCCTTGCCAAAAGCATTACCCCTCAACCTGGGCAAATTGGTGGAACTATTTGCAAAAGCTGTGATTCACTGCAGCTGACTCCTCACAGCTAGAGGTACTATTTCTGCATCTACAAAAGGGAGAGCTTTGCAGGAAGGATGGTGTTCCCACAGCTGTGTACAGGCTGCCAGGGGCAGCGGAGTCGGTCACTGAGCACCAATCCTTGAGCCCAGAGGCACAGGGGAGATGGTGTCTCAAGACATCACCAGACACTCTGACCCTACCACCCAAAACCGAGCCCAGGTGGTTCCTCTGGTTGTCCCGAATTCCCACCCCACTGCTTCACCCTCAAAGTTCCTCAAGGCACATTTTATCAGCCTCAGGCAGAGACAAAGACAGAGATCCTTTCCTGTGACTACTACCCCCCACTCTTATTCCATTTTAGTACCTATGTCACTAAGTGCAAACAGCACCAGCTTTCCCCAAGGCTTCCAACCTACCGCACTTGCATGTGCAGCCTCGCCACAGTTTCCCTTCTTGAATGTGCTGCTGTCTCTGCTGCAAGCCAGCACCTGCCCTCACTCCTGGTTGGCTGCAAAGTCTGTATGCAGCTATGAAATGAAAGCATTAGTTCTCATTTTGGTGAGGATTCCGGAAGCTCTTAGAGAGAGAACTCTTCCAGAAGGCATGGAGGATGTACTCAAAGTGGAAGGAGGACTTATCAAGGGAAAAGTTATTCAAAGTTGAGCAACACATCATGTTAAGGAGGAGTTTGGACCTGAGTTCATAAAGGTAATCTGGGGGCTCACTGTAATAACTGCCAGACTCAAAGTCACCCAAAATGAAGGTGAGCAAGAGCAGCTGACGTACACTGCAAGTCTGCTCCTGAGCTGTCAGGAAGGAGCTGGCAGAACCGCTAGAACTGGTTATACCAAAGTGCTTGGGGGCACGCGCAGAGGTTTATGTGTGTTACAATAGCCCTGGTTCTGGCAGTTTAGGAGACTGCCAGAGCAGCTTAATGATGGGTGAAATGCTGAAATAAAAATGTTGTCATCCTCAGAGCAGCTGTTGTCAAAGCATGTTTCTTAAGCTCCACTAAAAGTGGTTTGTAAAACACCTAATTAATTATTAACAACTTACGAAAATCTCGGAGGTAAGGCTCCAAGAGGCTTTAAAAGATAAAACTCTTAGTCCTGCTAGTACCCTGTGTACAGATCTGAGTTCATAAACGTGGAGCATGCTTGGATTATTAATTTGCTAAAGGTAAGCATTCTGTTTGTCACAGGTTTTTCAGCAAGCTCAGTTTTTAACTCTCCCTTCTCTGAGAACAAACAGCCTGAGGTGGCCTCCGGAAACCACATCTGTTCACATGTAAGAAACTAAGAGGCTTTAGTATTGCTATATTCTAAGACTTCAACTGAGTTTTAATTGCAATAATTTTAATATTTGCTGAATTAACTGAAGTATTTGGTTAATAATCTTCTCTCTCGCAACTTCAAATCAGCCTCTGGTTTTTGCTGGATTTAACCCTGATGCTGACTGGCAAATGCACCCACAGTGCAAACAACAAACATAAGAAATGGCTCTTTAACTTTCCTTACCAGCATGGAGGAGCAATGATAACTTTGAATCTCTGATATTTGTAAGCTAACCAAACAATTTTTCTCTTAAACGTAACTTTACCTAATATCACATTAAAAGTATCTGAGATACTCAAGATTATATTATGTGAAACCATCTGTTCATATTGGCATCATAATTAAGTGCTGTGCATTGTGAATTTTAGGATGGTTAAATGTGGTTGACTGAGCAGAGCACACTGCTACCTTGGTGCTGAGCATCCATAGTAATGCTACCAGAAGTCTAAGGCCTTTCAGGTCTAGAACACCTAGAACTGTAACTGCTCCTTCTCTTTTTGTCACTATGGGCAAAGAGGGTGCCAGTGTAAAATAAAGACATGTGTCTCAAATTTTTAAAGTAAAAATTAGATGTTGGTGTTATGGATATTTTTCTTGTAATGAAGAATGTAGATGGATTCTCTTTCATGAGTGAAACAAGCAAGAGATCAGTTTGACAAGGTTGCCAACAGAAGATCATAATTCTCACCAAAGTGAATCAAATCTAGAAGGATGAGTTATATTCCAGTTTCCTTTTTTTTCCAGAATGAAAGTAAGCAAGGCTAAAAAATTACCTTCATCTGCCAGGATCTGAGGGCTTCACTTCCTCCTGCCAATTCCATAAGTGCTTGTCTTTAAGTAAACAAAATGGTTATATGATACAGCACTGGAACATGTTGCCCAGAGACATTGTGGAGTCTCCTGCTATGGAGATATTCAAGACCTGTTCAGAGGCTTACCTGTGTGGCCTATTGTGGGGTACTGGCTTTAGCAGAGAGGTTGGACTCGATGATCTCATAAGGTCCCTTCCAACACCTGTAATTCTGTGATTCTGTGACGAATTAGAATCTGGTCATTCATTAATCTTAGTGGAGGGAAACACAGACGGAAAGAGATACTTCAGTGTGAGTGTTAATGTCAAAACAATGGCCGTTTTAAAATTCTAGAGAAATTCCATAATCTTGACTGGAAGTAAGAAAAGAAAAAAAAAAAAGAAAGAAAAAATATCTAGTACTCTGTTATAAATTAGGGGATATAATGAGAGAAGGTGTGAAAAGTGGCTCATTTCAATTACAGAAAGTAATTAAACAGAAAGTGATATAACATAAAGATTTAATTTACTTGTAGATTATCCAATTTGCTTTTCATTTTTGAATATTTCATTAATTCTTAGAGATCACTTTTGTAATTTGTAGAAAGATATTCTTGATAGAAAGAATACACTGTTATTTAATTATAAAACTCAAAACAGACATTATTATTAGAAACAAAACCAGTATTTCCATAATTGTGACCATATATCGGAATTATTAGATTGACATTCACTTACATTATCTGTAAGTGAAGTTATTTTTCCATGCATAAATGAAATACTTAATATATGTGTTTGTAGTGCAGTATCCCGCAGGATAAACAAATGGACACAGAGCTACAATGTGCTAAAGAAATATTTCCAATGAATAAAGAGTAAGCATTCAAAACTGAAGTGAGAATATTTTTAGATGAGAGTATTTTCAAAGGCTTCCACCCCTGCCATGGGTAAGGCTCATGGGACGGTGCTTCCCAGCAGATAGAGGGGTGTCTCTCCTGCCCGTGCTGAGCCCGTGGTTACTCTATGTCTCCTACATAGTGGCACAGAAAGGTTGGCTGTGCCACCAGCTATGTTAGGGGCTGTCAGGTTTTAGCTTATTGAGTAGGAATCTTAGACAGTGGGGTACTCTCCATTTGCCCCAAATATTCTGAATTATAATAAATTAATTGCTCTGTCAATTCAGTACAAGGTGCTGTACTTTTCTTAAGGGCACATGTTGAAGCTTTAGTCTCTTGCATCAAGCTTCATTAAAGGGAACATGTCTGGAAAGGACATGGATTATCCTCATTTTTTCATGGTCATTTCAACCCCTCATATACGTGGCCACAAATCAGCTCTGCTGCAGATACTGTAAATTTTTGCCTGTGTGTTTCAAATTTCTCAGATGTTCCATTTACTAAGCTTCATTTCGTTTTATTGTATTACCTCATTTCAGATTATAGTGAACGCTTTATTTTCACCCCTACTCTGCTCTTCAGTCCTCTCATATGCTAGTGATATATTTTGATAATCAGAGTTCTACTTTTCATCCTGATGGGGGATGGAAACATCCCTCCTGTTGCCACATGCTTGGAGGCAACTAGAGGAAGCATGTGCCATACACCATGCACAACCTCTCAGCTGAAAGCCATCCCAACAGTTTGGAGCAAGTTCCTGTTGTCACACTGCATGGCCATGACAGCTCAAAGGCTGAAATAAATCTACTTACAGACATTCACAAGAGCAGTCGTGCGCAAATATGAAATACTGATTTCTCTAAGCTGGCTGTCAACAATAAGTAATTTCAAAGAGTACTCTACCCTGAGTAGAGTATCCTAATGTGGATGATTTCATATCCCATAGCATTGGGAATGCTTGATTCTCTATTAGATGTTAAACATTTGCTGATTAACCACAAGGTCCTTTGCATTTATTTTTAAGTTCATGAGTAGTTCAGTTTGGATTTTCATGCTTCCCAGGGTCTGTGCATTTTCCTCAAACCTATTCATATGTAAGACATATGCTAGATACACACTGCGTCCCAAAAGGGACCCATCTTCCCATAATGAATGCCAGCACTGAAAACTTGGGAATGAGGCAGCTGCATAGTTAGTTTCAGATCTCTCTAGACTGTGAAGTGAGGTCTCAGTTTTATTTTCCCACCGAAAAAATGCTCAGATTGTAAAGTAATCATTATGAACAAATACAACAAGGTCACTGTAGCTCTTTCTGACTAGGTTGTTTGAAATCTGCATTTTTAGGAAAGGTTAAAATGTCAAGAAGTGGGAAGAGTGTCAAAGAAAATGTCAAGAAGAGGCAAACACTCCTGTATTTGCCTCCTTAAAGATTCAGTCTTGTAGGCATTATCATTTGCCACTAGATTTCCAGATCTGAATTTTTTTGGTTTTTATATCCCATTGTGGCCTTAGCTGGATATTTCTTCACTTAACCCCAGGAATGGAATAGGCATGATCCACATGCAGAAGGCTGAACTGCTCAGAGTCCAAGTAGAAAATCTTCAAATGTAGAAAAGTGAGAACACAGAGCCTTGCTAACCCTGCTGCGAAAAGCAACGTGTTTTCTTGTTGGCTGCACTGAATTACAATTGTTTGAATTATATTTGTTGGGGGTGGGAAGGCATTGCTGAAAAGAGAAAGGAGAACTCAGCTCTGCCGGTTCCTTGACAGGATGAGGTACTTTGTGTCAGGAAGGATTTTGATTATATGTGTTAAAATGTCACTACAGGTGATGTTCAGAGCTCAGAACAAAGCTCTGGTAAAGGCAGAGGACAGAGCTTCCCCCAGAGTTAGGGATGCTGCACGACAGATAGCTGTTCTGGCCAAAGCAATGCCCCAGGCCACGTGCTCAGGGTATGTGCGAGAGTAAAATAAATGAAGAATGGACAAATTGTACTCCTGCTTTATGAGGACAGGCTGAATGCCTGCTCTGCAGACAAGGAACAGAGGTGAAAAGGGTTGGCAGTAGATGTGCTCTGTGTTCCAAATGGAGAAAAGCCTAATTGTTATAGAGGGCCTACACATCAAACAAAGCTAACACTGCAAAATGATGTCCTGAGCCAAAATACAAAGCAGGAGCTCTATATACATGCAGTTTCGTGTGCACACAGGTTTGCTAAGAATCTAACTGAAAGCAAATTCTCCAAAGAGATACCAAAATTGTTATCTGGGAAAATTTTATTCATGATTGTTAGGTAGCTTCTATTACTATTAAGTACTCCACCAGAGGTCAATATACTACCATTTAGCTGCTGGCAGTTTAGATATTCAGCATGGCTGAAATCAGAAGTTTATTCTTATGTAATATACAGCAGCACTATACAGAAACCTTGGCTAAAAAGGACCCACCAGGCCTGGCAATGACTGAGCATGAGACGCCTCGCCACAGACTGCCAGGATTCACAGCTCCCAGCTGTCAGCAGGAAGCACTGGTAACGCTGGAGTTCCCTCCTCCTCTGGAGCTCACAGCCCAGTGCACATCTTCAGCTTTCATGTATCGCCGTCAGAAGTGGAGCTCAACTTGGGTGACTGTAAGTGATCACCACACTTCAGGTTGTGCTGGGCAGGACCTGCGCAGCTAGTTTGTCTCTAGCAGAAGTATGTACAGCTGGGTAGGAGCTGAAATTTATGCACCAGGCCTGGATTCCTTTGTTCTGATTTCAACTTCATGCCTGGGTTCCTCCTCTACCATGGACATCCATGAATTTCATGCCAGCCAAAGTGCCTCTGGCTCCACCAAGTGCAAAGAAAGCCTACATGCTAAATTCACTGAACTATGGGAAATCTCTCTATGGCTCCCTGCACCTTCGCCTCCTCTAAGGCACCCAAGGCCTTGCTGGATAAAGCTGTCACTTTGTAGCAAAGCAGAATGATATTGGAGAATAGCTCCAGGCTATTGGGGCACCAGCACTCAATCAAGGTGTGAAAGATGGAAACTGCTCCAGCAGAGGCTTGACCTAGTGGGTGGTAACCCTGCCTATGGCAGGGCCTTGGAGCTAGACGATCTCGAAAGTTCCTTCCAATCCAAGCAATTCTATGATTCTGTGAATTTGAGCTAGCCAACTCTTACCATCATCTGCCAAACACAAGGAGTGAGCAGGGCAAATAGCTGCATGCAAACTAGGCCGGCAAACCACATGGGAAACTGGCTCGGGTGCAGGCAGCACCCCTAGAACTGCATTATTTTACCCTGCTCACTGGCACAATTGCAGGCTCCTTGAGAGGCTTTAGTGGGTTAATAACAGGCACAGACTGCATGCAGGCAGGCTGTGAAGGCTGCACTGTGAATCTGTTTCCAGTACGGACACTTCACACACCAGCCGCCTGCAGGCAGTGACTGCCTTCTTCATTTGTAATCAACAAAACGTTCACACTTTACACATAAAATGGGTTATTTTTCTACTGTTATGGTGTAGGAAAAAAAAAAGTGGGAATTAAGCCTCAGAACTGCAGTAATCAATTTCTGTAATCGTAACTACTGTCACTCCACATGTAGCAAATGTCCTTCTTGTAGCTAGTTACCAGGTCTGAAGATGACCCCTCGTGTACCCAAAGTCTGCAATCAATCTTGTGGTCCATATTTGATTTACTAGTGAGCAGCTTTTAATTTCAATGAAGCGTAATTTACAAACGTAGTCAGATTAAAATAATTCTAAATCAGATCAGAAGCATTTTCTACCAACATCATAAATCTAATTGCTTACCTGTACCTGATTTGCAGCTATGCTTCTCTGAAAACAGCCTAATTAATAAGAATGATAAAATCTAATGAACAACATTGGCCCATGTAACCCTCAATTGTTTTTTAAATACAGTAGAGAAGAACTAGCATCATGACAGAGAAACTTAATCTTGCAAACCACAACAGAGAATACTATTAAAAAAAGGAGTCACTACTAGTCATACCTAGGCTTTGTATTGATAGCGGTCTTTAATAGTTGTAGAACAAGGAACAGACAGAATAGGGAAAGATAGAACACTTTGTACCAGTCTAGACACATACAGGAATTAAAATATCCCAAAGCGTGAAAATTTCATTGCAAAATTTCAGCTATACTCATGTGATGAATGCAAAATTTGAAACTCTGCAACGGCTCTCACGAAAGAGAGGAAAGCCACATGTTTATTTAGTTTATTTTCCAAAATGTATCCCCTAATAGAAACACTCATTAGATGGAGTAAAACTTGCAACATTACTTGCTTCACTCAGGGTGTTATCTCAGTAAATAGCCGCTTCCCACATCCCCAAAATCCATAAAACAAATGCACAGTATCGATAAGACTAAGACTTAAGTAGGTGGAGAGCTGTTCTCTGGCAGGAAAGTACCAGTTTCAAAGGAAATGAAGTGATGTGCTTGGATACTGAAGGGCCCTAACGTGACCACAAGAACGAAAGATGGATTGTTCTCTCACACTGCATTCCCCCAGACTGAATCCCATTTAACTGGTGCTCTGCACAGACTGCTCTCCCAGCCAGGTTTTACAGGAAGTGAAATCTGAGACAAAAAAGAGAACTTCTGTTTGGACTGTCAGTTCAACGTACAATTTCCCTTTGTGAGGACAGCCTCCTTCAGAAGCCATACATACATACAAAATGAAGGATTAAGCACTTGCTACTCTGCTCAGTTCCATGACATGCTTCCAAGGGAAGTTACCAGTCTCCACAACTACAGAGAACTATCCTCAGCTGCCAAGAGCTCTGTTAGCAAACATTAGAAGATTAAAACTCTTGTCAGGAATACTCTAGAAGAGACTTAAAGTAATCTTTTGAATTAACCACTAACATACATGTAATCAGCTAACATTTTAAAGACAAAACTTTAGTAATAGGTTACTAGCTGCTGCATTACGTTGCTGATGATCAAGCTGTATTACTTTCTGCAGAGCTTGCAGTGGTGGACCATCACACTGAAAATAAGTTCTTACGGATATGACAGCTGTCTTTCATGGGCACTTAACATAAGCACATTTAGAGCTCATGTTGCTTCCTGCAGACATTTGTTTCCACAAAGCATTTCAGTGATGTGTATCGATTACATAAGACTGTTTTCCCCACATCTCTTCTTCTAGCAATAGCAGAAGTCTAGCAAAATAACAATCATTGCCTATCACTCTTGGTGTTTGATATAACTTGTTCTGCACTTTGTTTTCAGTTTTCTTTTCTACTTTGTGATTAGCCTTGCAGCTAAAATATCACAGCCGTCATGTATTCTTATCAGATGATCTTGATACAGAATGTTTTCTTATGGGTTCTTCTGTACCATTTATTCTTTTGATGCCTCAATTTCCTCTTCCAAGGTTATTCTGGTCTAAGAATTTCCCAGTAAGTTTAAAGGAAGATTTTCATCATTATACTCTTCAAGATGGGCACAGCTTCAGGGCCTCTGTACCCTGGTGTCATGGTTCTATGTTTTTTTTGTTTTTGTTTGGTAAAGCTCTTCTAAGCATCTCCCAGTCACTACAAAACGAAGTGTGCCAGTGGGGTCCCGAAGAGATGGTTCCTACTGCTAGTTTCCCCACACACAGCATCTTCAATATACTGGCCTGGTTTGCAGCTGCTAGTCACAGACTTCATGACGCAGCTTTAGCAGAGGGGAAACAAGCATCTCAAGATAATACAGCAACGGTACTCAGCATGCTCCTACATAACTAGCAATGGTGAGGAAACAAATCAGGGCTTCACTTACAGACTGACCGCCCCGTGGGTAACCCATATCCCCAGTTTCCCTGCACCCCACCAGGGGTCACTAACACCACACTACAGACAGTCCTCAGCAAGGTAGGCAACTTTATTCTTCTATCATAATAATTTAAAATATTTACACACTGCACAGCCACTCTTTTACACTAACATATACTTACTGGTATATTCATGAACCACATCTAAAAGTTTTTGAAAAGACTGACACATTTTAGGGTTTCCAAGCATGAAAATAAAATCTGCAGCCTTCTAAAAGACAGCCATTTGGAGCGTGTGTGAAAAAACCACTGTTCCCTGTAAGCTTAAGTTTTCTCCAGAGACCATTCACTAGCTTCAAAATATCCACATTTGGCATCAGCTAAAGCTCTCTTGGCAATGGCAGACTTCAAGAATGAACATGTGCAAATAACATTTTCTCAAGAAATCCCACAGCAGGAACAAGAAAACGGAAAACTCTTCAGGGGAAGTACTACATTTCTGAAATGCTATTTATCTGAAAGGATCACAATTTAATGCATGTATACATATCTGTTGTATATGTACATACACGCAGGATCCAGGGTCAGTAGAATTTAACCAGTATACAAGGTCTGCCCATCTATTTTGTGCATCACCGCAGCAATGCTAGGCTTGTCCACTGATTTTCAGCCACACGACCCTTAAATTCAGAGCAGTGATAAATAAGTTTAGCCACACAAAACAGGGAGAACCCTGTCATCGTCAGGAGGAACCTGGGAAAAATCACATAATCAGACAGAGCATTAATTCCTAGATCTAATTCACTTCAAACAGCACCATCATCTAAGTTTGACAGAACAAGTTGCCAACAAATCTAGATCAGAATTTTTTTTTTATTTTTATTTTTTTTACCTTCCGCCTTACCTCAGTTCTATGTTCATCTATTGCCTGTGGTTACACATCCAATAAGGAATTAATTAGTTTCCTCTGAAGGTTACTGCTGTTCCTAACAGTCAGCAGTCTCTAAACTGGCCAGAACAATCTCCATAAAAACTACAAGTTCTCATTCTGTGAACGAACTACATCTCACTCCACCAAGGCAAACAACAGTCTCTTAAAAAAGGCAAACACTAATTGATCTTGTTCAAAGAGCAGACCTAACTAGCTTCAGATGAACAGCTTCAGGAGTGAAAGAAGCCTGTCCTGGAGTTGGAGTACCGCAGCATGTATTAAGGCTTCTGTTTCTTGGAGCAGATTAAGGCACCACATAAAACCAGCCTTTAAGCCACCGTATCATTGTTCCCATAGCTCCTCAGTAACCGCAGTCAGGGCTGGGGCCCTCACTCCTCTCCCTTCTTTCTAATGTGTTGATGTAATTAACACCTAAGAAAGAGACAGAATTCAGGCATGTGACTTCTCCAGTCCATCTCCCAGAATGAGTTAACCTTTGAGGGCAGAATCAGCTGTGGTAGTAACTTTGAAAAGGAAAGGTTACACTCTTACACAAAGACCATTAGAATCTTTCAGCATTGTCTCTCCAATGGCTCTAAAAAGCTACCAGGAAATCACATACATAATTACAGGACAAGAGAAGTGCTGTCTCTACAGTAAGTGTAGAAAATATCCCCATTAATTAATACAGTAAAAAAATTTGTTACACTAAGCAGTACCTAAGCAGAGTACTGAGTACTGTAGGTACGTGTGTATATGTATAATATATAGTTACTCAGCTACACACAAATATTTAATATATAAAAAATAAAGTGCTTTCTATCAGGTCCCAATGCAAGGACATTATAAAACATTTCACCGACTGTAAAACAAATAGATACAAAGAATACGACATCCAACATACATAGAACAGTTAACACAATATGTACAATCTTGCGGATGTCCCAAGACAAAACATCCCTTCATATACATGGTATATACATATATACTCATCTTTACTCAATATATTATGACAATATATATTTCAAAACTTTGTTAGAGACAAAAGAAAAAAAAAAAACAACTACAAAAATGCAACAAGGATCAAGCACGCAAGTCCAAGACTGACAAAGGATTTGCTACCTTTGCCCACACCACCATCTCTGCTGCTGGGAAAGATATGCCAGCGCTCTTTTCTGGGATGCAGTGCCTCCACATCCTGCAAGGCACTGTGGGCGGCAGCTGTGAAGTTAGCATCACCAGTGGTAAGCAGGTCGAACACACACGAGTAAAAATAGATGTCCTTCACCAGCATCTTCTCATGGCATTTGGTGGTGGCAGTTTCCAGTGTGTATGCTGACCGGGGACGAGCAGCACCTGTCTGAGGGAGCACCTGTCCTCTCACGGGCAGCGGCAAGTGGCCGCTGTCATCAATACGCTCACTTGAAGGGCAGCCGTTCACACACAGCTGCAGATCTTGACTCTCCTCGTAGGCCATGGCCAACTCTTGAGGCATGCGAATGGCCAGTGTTAAGTAGTGCCCGAGCTGACGTATATACACTGTTGTCCCAATGTATCTGGCATGCATTTCGACATATTTGCCGCTGACTTTATCCACAATCTGCAGGCTCTTGGTGCTCCCATCACCTCCACCTGTTGTACCATCAACAAAAGCTGCAGGCAAGTCATCACTCACCGCCTGATATACTTTCTGATCTGTACACTGTTGGTATGATTTAAAGATAATAGTTATCTGGAGAAGAGAGAGGGAAGAAAAAAAAAAAAAAAAGAAAAGTTAGTGATTATGCGGGAAAAAAAGGAGTAATTGAAATCCCTTTTTCATTTTGCACTGAGATTATGTGGGACTGACTGCCCATTAGTTCATACCCTGATCCTTTTCCTCATTCATGCCTAAGCAGAAAACAGCTTGTACACATGCTTAAAGCAATATTTTCCCAGGTGGCAATTGTTGAAGTTGTTCTTGACTTGGCCTGGAAGCAGGACTATTAGCATGTGGCAATTGCAACAAGGTCAGGAAAGGAAAAAGTTGTGTATTTAATTAAGCATCACAACTCCCTCCTGCCTGATGGTTTCTTAACACTTTGGAATGCATCCTACAGTCACAGATGAGTGTGCCAAGTAATTCCCGCACTGCTAACCACTACAGCAGAACTGGATTGAACTGTGTGAAAGCACAGAAAGGACCACAAGAACTTGGCTTCCTTCACACACAATATTCTCATTGCCTCTTTCAGAGTAACTGCATGACCCCTAACAGAGTCCTCATTGCTTCCTGGATGCACTGCCAGAATTAGTGGTGCAAGACTGCCATGAAGACAGCGATGTGTTTAAACCAGCCACCAAAACAACAAGTGCAGAGGGGAGATGACTTGGGAGAACCGTGAGTCCTGGATCCAGTAGCCTCAGGAGCAGGGGGATGTGACACTTCAGTCTGCTGCTGTCAGGGAACTCTCTGGTGGAGGACCAAAGCAAGACTAAGAGATGCTTCAAGTAATGCCTCTGAAGGATGACTTCCAACCTAGAAGCCAGGAGTAGCAAGCAATTTTTTTTTTTTTTTTTTTAATTTTTTTGAACCTTAACACATATTTAAATATGCCACAAGAGTAGGTTCTCTGTGCTTATTTGGAGGGAATAATCAGGTTATTTGGCAGAGTAAACTTGGAGTTTACTATTTTACTATTACTATTAATTATTATTATTAAATATATATATATTATTAAATATATATATTAATATACTATTAATTAATTATTATTAAATAGTAATAGTTTACTATTACTATTAATGTTTCTGCCTAACGGCTTTTTCTGAAAATTCAAAGTATAATGAGGAATCACATATATATATTATAAACAGAGATGCTTCCTTCTTTAGTTTCAGGGCAAATAGTGACTTTCTGAAATGGTCAAAAGGCATTCTGTACCAGAAATATGCATGTTTATCATTACTTTCATCCTGGATGACAAGATTCAGAGTACTAGAAAGCATACTAGAAGATATTTTCAAACTAAAACTTTCCTTAAAAACTATTTTATAACAACCTCACGTTTTGACTTCACTTAGCCTGCATACTTCTGTGCAAAAGATGTTTCCTGCCATAAACAGCTCTGTTACAGATAGCCTGACTAAACTTCCAACCTCCTTAGCCTTACCTCTCCATACCAGTTGTAAAAGACGAAAGTCTACCCCTCCTCCTATTGCAACGACTCTTCCACAGAGTGTGCAGCATCCCCTAACAGTACTGCACTATTTTTTTTATGTTTGGTATCTGCCCCTCTCCCACCCACACAGGCAGCAATCACTATTTTGAGTCCATATGTTCTCACTGGTGCAGTCTGAAATCTTACAGCAGTTCTTCTGTTTCAATCAGTTATACAGCTAGTTTGACTCAAGCCATCTGCTAAACTAATAAGCGTGCTATGGCTAAGCTAAACTTGAATGCCTACGCCCTAAGCTCAAAAAATGTCCAAGTCCTCTTGCTGTAAAGACTACTTCACAACTTTATGTTTCTTGAAGAAACTCTCTGCCTTTGAGAAGATATAGCTGGGATTTGTCTAGCGATTAATGTTTCTGCACATAATCTACATCCTCATGCAGTAAATTGAGTTTATATTTTATATAACTGTTTCAAAGAAATAGACTTCTAACTCAAGACTGCTCAGATGAAGGACCAATCCTACCTCCTGGGGGACATTTCTGTTGCTCTGCAAGGAAGAAATGATTTATATTTAAGAGAAGTAAAGCTCCATAGCTGCCCAGCAAGTGAACAAATCAAGAGTTGAATGAGAGATGAACACTGTGAACAAAAGGTCATGGTTTTACTGAGACACAGAAGTGGCTACTTCATAGAACGATGAAGCAAAGGACCAGGCAAAATCTATCAGGACGCATCAGACTCACATCTCTGTAACTCCTTCCTCTTGAAGAATGAAACACAAACACCTTCAGAGATCGAGAGGGACAACTGGTAAGATCAGCAATAACAGCTGCCTGTTGAATGAGGAATCATTGCCTAAGTGAATTAAGACCTTCACGCTTCCAGCATCCTTCCAGAGATCATTAAAACTTATCAAGGACATAACCATGTCTAAACACTGTGGCTCAACACAGTAAGTTTAGATCTTACATTTTCTGTCCTGTCACATACACCTAATCAATAAGTCAGAGATCTGTAAAACCCTTCCCTTATCACTCACCGCTACATTAATTCGGCAGCCTTCTACTAAGGGAACATCAACAACTTGTTAACTTGTTGCAAAGGGAGATGAAGCAAGTTTCACTGCAAGGCCTTCTCTGTTCAAATTTTCAAGGTAACCTTTCCTTTTTTTTTTTTTTTTTTTTGAGATAGCTTTCTGCTATCTCAAACAAGTGTAGGATATGTTTATACGCACACTTGTGCACAGGGTACTTTCCGAGCTTTGTCTAGGTTGTCAGAATGCCACCACAGAGTCACATCACTGATCATGGACTAGAAACTACCTGCCCTTTCTAAAAGAGAAAAATCCACACGAAAGCATCTTCAAATAAAGAAAAATATTTTTCTAATGTATCGGCATCTGAGCCTTGTTCTCTAGACAAGTAAAGGACTCTTAATCTACAGTGGTGAGGAAGTCCATGAGAGACCCATATAAGGCTATTTCAGAAACTTAACTGAGGCACGCTACACAAATCTCAGCTAAATTGAAGTTTCTAAAAACAAAAAGTTCCCCATGCAGTTAAGACATGCTTGAAATATTTCATTTTGGACATCATCTTCTCACCGCTACTGACAGCAACATCATCCCCACCACTGTACTGATCGCACGCATCTCTCAAACCACAACACACATGCAAACTCTTCCAAGTATGGTGTTACTGAAAGCATAATTTCTGAGGCCGCCCACTGTTCTAGAGGCCATCGTACATCTCTAGAAAGTGCCTGGTTTGTATGCCCTAAATAAAAACATTTTTAACTCTGACATCTTGCACTATCATATGCCACTGCCCCACTGCAAAGACAATGCCACAGGTTTGTATTTTATAAATGTAACTATTTGTTGCTATTTTATTACTGAGGTAGGTTCTGCATGAATTAGCAAGGGGGATACAGGCCCTTGCCTGTGTGTACAATCCAGTCCAAAAAATGTCTGGAGATAAAGGTGTACATGGAAAATGGGCAGAAGGCATTTCAGAAGGAAGTTTCACATTGTTAGAGCAGTGATCCTGCTATATTCCTGTATTCCTGGGAGGACTGAGAGGGAATCAGTGCAATGTGTGAAAGGCGGCTTTAGGATTTCATAGGTAGACAACTGCATAAGCATCCATGTTATTTCTGAAGGGGTTTTGCAATGGCATCCAAAAGATTCTGAAATTCATACATACAAGTATGAACACTCAAAACCCAGTGCACTAAAGGTTATTCCTTTCAGCCTCCAACTGAGATTTTCACAACTTCTCTTTCCAGAGGCCTGCGATAGATGTGAACTACATGCACTGATTCTCAGAAATCAAGAATCACTCAGAGGAAACCACGTGAATAATGGCTCCTGCCTAAAGGTGGAAGTTGGGAGATTTAACACAGGAAAACCACAAGGATTCACTGTAAAATGTGGATGCAATATTTTCATTTCACTGGCTAGTTCCTATTTGCATACATTGCATATCCTTCTGGATGAAAAAAAAAAAAAAAACACAACACAAAAGGTGCATTACAAATACTGATGACAGCTCAGTTCAGCAAACAGCACTATGCAGCAGGAACTCTCTATGTTTCTCTCACACATTCATGCTCTCAGGAAAGTGAAGATGGCAAATAACCAACCTCAACATGTTGCCTGTGCCCAGGAAAGCTGCACTGTTCTTCTCAGACTGTCCCAAACAGTGCTACATCAAAGTAACCCAGGGTAACTGCACATACTCATGACAGTTTTCAGTGAGCTTTCCTGATGGACAGGATCACGACGACACAGAACCAAGGCTTGAGACAAATGCAAGCTGTGTCAAAAATGAAGCTTTACATATTATATATATATATATTTTTTTTTAAGTGCTTATCTGCATCTTCCGTACATCACACAGGGATTCCTTTAAGTCAAAAAATACAGCACCCAGCAGACAGAATGTTCAGCTGCAGCCTTTGCCTTAGAAGCTACCATCTAAGCTGAATTTGCAGCCTGCCATCCAGTCAGGATAGCACCTCTGTGCCTCTCTATCAGTCATCACTATTTACAACAAAAAAATCTTACTTGCTTGTACATGCTATGAACTGATCATCAGTTGGTTACAATGAAAAGTTAACCAGGAACAGAAACAACAGTTTGTCCAGATCATTCTTCTATTTCTTCTATCTTCTTCTATGATGAAGAGCAATCAGGGAAAAAGAAGGTATAGGTAAATAAAGAACACTGACTGATGTAGGTTTTGAAGCTACTGTACATTTAAGTAGAATGCAGAAGAACCTCCAATGTTCATGCCTGAGAAGAGATCTCAGGCTGTCTGAACACGGCATGAGCTCAGCTCAAAAGCGAGGATCCACTCAAGCTGTCTGGAGAGGCAGCTGCAGCCATGTGAGGTAGAGGACATGAGGAAACAACTTCTGAAGGTCTCTGACTTTCAGAAACATCCCAAATTACTGCAACTGCTTCAGCACCTCTGTTTCCAGCTGTCCAACGCTACCTGCTGAATGATTTGGTCAGCTCATGCCAAACCACACACCCAAACACATCATTACCTTACAGGGACTGGAAAACCCCAAGCCCTACATCCCCCCACCCCTCTGCCTGCAGTCCTCTCCACTCTCCAACCACAGAAACAAAACATTGATTTGTAAGGTAAGTGGTGCCATCAGCTCCACCTCAGCGACAAAGCAGCTTTTTATGATGTTCTCCCACAAAACTATGTACTTCTGAGAAATAAAGCCAAATCCACCTTTATCTTAGCCGGAACGTCTATAAATATTACAGAAACCTAGTCACATGTGGTCAGTTAACTGATGCTCCCACTTACAAGAACAACTGAATGGTAATTGGAAGACAAGCACTTTAATATTACATAAAGAAGACTAAGTACACGGTGTTCAGTATGCAATTATCCTCTGGAAAAAAAAACAAACCACGCCGCAGAAGGAATGCTTAATATTTCACTACCCAACTAATGCAGTCTGTACAGAAGTTGAAAGCTATAAAAAGCTGTTTTCCATGGCCAATTGTTTTTCCTCTCTTCTGCCACTCACTCTCTCATCCTCAAGCCATCCACTACAAAACTGCTAGATAGATAAGAAAAGCTTCTTATCCATTTCCATTTACCTCAAGCAGGAAGGGAAACCCAGGCATCTCTGCCTCATTTGCTGTTCAGGAGCAACTGCACTAGTGGACACAGAACAGTGTCATACTGATGGAAGGCTAAACACCCCTCCAAATAAGGCCTACCATTTAAAAAAAAAAAAAAAAAAAAAAAAAAAAAAGGAATTGCAAGTTTCAGACAGACTACAGAATATACAATAGCTTTGTTCACTCTGAAGAAACAGATGTCTTTGCTATGGCCATCACAAATATGCAAAACACCTACAGCCAAATTGCTAAGAGCATTTTGTGAATATATACACAACCCCCACAGGAGAACATACTTCTCCAGCCAAGGAATTAAAGGAGGAGTTTTACTGCTTTCTATACTTTTCTGCCAGATGCTCAGCATAAGGAGGTGTGGGGGGGGGAGGGAAGTTGGCACTTTTTTTTTTTTTCTGCATACTCTTCTTTTTGAAACCTCCTTCTGGCATTGCTTTTTTGTTGTTGTTGTTGTTTTTAGTGGACTAACAGAATAGTCCCCAGACTGCTGGTGTTAATCAAGTCTCAAAGTTTTCAAAAGGAAAGGACATCTTTGCAAATAATGTTTTTCTCACTCTGCTGACTCCTCAAAAACTTGGTGTACTGGTCAGCTATAACAAATCTGAAGTCAGTAATCATGTACAAGGCCACTTGATGGTATGCCATTTCCATGTGTATACTGTATATGGGATGAAGACACAACATTCTGATCCTATGGCTCTTTAAACCACTTCCCTTAAAAATGGTATTCAGGAGAAACTGAAGCATTTTATTCTTTTTGTTTCTGCTTTCAACTGGTCTGCTTTAGGGTGGATTAAGTAAGCTAATTAGCAATTTACACAGTATTTGTTGTGGCTTCTGCACAACTTAAGATCAGCATAAACCTTTGTTATTATTTCCCAAGAAGGACTTATCCCAAATAACTGCACTGAAGAAACCAGCAAGACTAGTGATGCACTGTGCTCTGGAAACCATTCTTAAGGAGAAGGTAAACAACTTATCTGCATACTTGAAGCTAGAAATAATCTGTAAGTAAAAAATCACTGAAATTTTCTGGGTAGTTCTTTCAAGGGCATCTTAAGCAGCCCTAATAAGCTGCTTAATGGCCAAAATAAGGGAAATACCACCAGTAGCCTCAACCAAAATGGAACACTGGCAGATAAAATGTTACAGGCATCAATCCAGCAGGAGCAGTGCAGTTTTAACAAGCCTTTCCTTCATCATTTGTAGCAGTCTGCTCCATGAAGTGATAAGGGACTCAAGACAATGCATTAGAGGTATTAAAACTTAAAACGTCAAGTTAGTTATGCATGCAGTTCAAACAACCTTCATTTTCTACAAACAGGTACGTTGATAAAAATATGATTGTCTGTCAAAGAAAGAAAATACTCAAGGGCTGTAAGCATGTAACAGATATTACTGTTAGAAACATTTCTAATATCCTAAGATGTACACCTTGTTTAATTGCTTCCACATGCTGAGCTGTCATTGTGCAACTGCAGGCATATTAAACCCAGGATTATAAAAGAAGCACGCCCACCTCTTCCAGAGTGTCAGATTAAGGAAGAATACAAAAACGTTGAGAACAAAAATAAGGACAGAAGGTACACCCTATGGAACATATTGTTTCCCCCAGTACGCATGGACAAATATCTCCTGAAGTCCTCCTACTCTTGGTTATCTGTTTGACAACACATGTACCAGCATAACACATTATCACGGTCAATTGCATTTAGAACGCGGACAGTTAAAGGTTAAGACAAGACTACCTATCTGCTGCCATCCCACCCTGGCCACTCACACAATTTGCGTACAGAGAGATGCAAGCTCTGCTTCTCGCACTACCAGTAACACAGAAACAGCATTCTGTAGAACCTCATCAAAACCAAGGACAGAAGCCTACTGCAGATATGAAAAGGGACTTATTTCTTAAGTGTCCTTCAAAAATGACTCTGGAGCAGATTTCAAGGGACCTATGTCCCTTTCACTCTTTTACATAGATGAGACAGCCTAATGCCTTGCTTTTATACTCCTTGAGAACTCATTTACAGTACAGACTGTACTTAGAAAATGAAAAGATAAAAGATGCATTTGAATTTTAATAATGCATCAGTCCAAATTTTCACCTCCTGCATATGCAAAAATTTGCTTTGCTGACATAAACGTTGATGTTAGCATCTCAGAATCCAGAAAAAATACAACAGCATTAATTAATATTTCTTCACAGACATCTCTGTGGACAATGTGCTTCCTCCAACCTTAGTAAGACAGAGAAAACTCTTCAGTGCTGTCTTGATATTGCGTACAAGTCAGATCAAGACATGTCAGGCCCTAAGAGCCACACTAACACAGCTAAAACAAAGGTCTTTTCATTCCAGAAAGGGAAGAAGGGAGGTGGTAGTTTCAAGCGTATGTTCAGGTCTTTTCATTTACTGATGAATAAGTACCTGCAAAAGTTCAGCGCATTTTCACACCCCTGGCTCTTGCAGGAAATCCAATAGTGTCTCAGTGAGACTCATACTATCTCCTCACTTTCTTTCTATAGGCACATCTGCTATTCACCTTTAGCAGAAAGAATTACGTACTTTCTTACAGTAAAGAAATGGCAAATGCTATCAATATATGCATTCCTCCCCTAGCCACCCAAAGCAGTTTGGTGCAGAGCCATCTTAAGTCTTGCCTGTCTGAAAAAAGACATACGCTCTTGGCCAGATTTTCAGGCTGCTGCTTCTTTCTAGAGCTAGAGAAATAAGATCTTCTGACAACCACCTGGCAACGTAACTTGTTTTTGCTATTGCCTCTCAATTCTCCGCAGTTACCATTCTTGTCTCTGCTATCAATCCTCAAGATCTTAGTAAATTGGTATCTTGCATTACTGTGCCAGTGGTTTTTGTTCTCTACATTTATGGCTATACTACTAAGAGAACTCAAGCAAAGCAAGACTCAGCCTTTTCTTGCTCCTTGCCTACAATTTCTGTTTACTGCAGGGGTACAGATGCTGCAATTTGATAACCATTTTGAAGTACTAATTTATTATGCTTAAATTTTTATACTGCAATGCCTATGGTTACTTTTTTATTTGGAGAGGGTGAGGAGCTGCAAGGAGACTGAGAAAGAAAATGAGCTCTTTTCATTTTTGTTTGTTGCTAAGAAGCTGTCCCAGCTGAAACAAACTCCTTCACTGCTAAGGGATGAGTAACCCTGCTATTGTGGCCTTCTATTTTTGTGCATATACAGTCTTTATGAATAATCCATACCTTATTTGTAGCAGTAGCACTGGATCCTGGGACCACAGGCACATTCGTCACTTGCACTGTTAAGTAGTTATTGTCTATGAGAGGCCAAGCACCTTCCACTTTGCATGTCTGGAAGTGATCCTTGAAAGTCCTCAGATGAGGATCACCAAACAAGCCACAAAATAGGTAAGTAGGGATAGTTTTCTCCCCTCCTTGATATTCATTGGCCTCCGTGTGGCCACTATAATTGCAGGGATCATGGGTCACTTCGGGGTTGGTGGAGGATGTGGGGCCATCCTTGGAACAGTTCCTCTGGCTCATGAGGTCGCTGATCCCCAGCACTGCAGAATGGTAGACTAGGTTTCCACGGCATACTTTGGAGTTGCGATAGGTGCAGGCAGAGTATGCTCGCAGGGCCTTGCAGAACTCCAAGTCAAAGCCATCAAGAGCCGAGTTTAGATGTGAAGTTAAGGAAACAAAATCAGTGGTGCACTTTTGGATTCGACAAGGTGCTTGCAGCTGGCAGTCACCTAGGCACAAAACAGAAGGCAGAGCAGAATTAAAATCTTGCACCCTGTTCCACGCCCACAGGTACTGCACAAAGCAACCTGCAGGCAACCCACAGCACTCACTGATAAAACGCTGCAATAAAGAAAAAGGGGTTAAGTGAAGCTGAAGGATAGCAACACAGCACATATAAAAGCTGAGATGATCCAGGCATGATTTCATTTTCAGCTAGACAACAGCAAATAATGGATTAAAAACAACTCAGCCAAGGATGAGCCCAGCATTTCTTTACAGATGATATGAAAGCTATGATGCAATTCCGCGCTTAAGTTAACCACTCTGTCAATATGCAGGTCTCCACTTAGTCCTTAACATAAGTTACTGAACTTCCGACTAGAATCCTGCCCCTGAGAAGGATGTGGCAATGATGGCAAGACATGCAAGTTTAGGCAGAAACAGACAGCAAAGATCAGAAAGCTCACAGCTATCTGAAGCTCAAGCTGCTGACTACAGAGCCCATGTATGGCGAGAGTAGCACCGTTTACGGTAGATTTCAATAAAGAGGGGGAAAAAAAGCCTCTCCCTACTGAAATCTTAAGTCCCTGTCAAGAGTACATAGCAGGAACACAGTTCAGCTTATGTGAACAAAACAACTGCACCTTATCTGATCACCTCGCTTCCACAAAGAACACAATTACCACACTGGAAAGCAAACCTGAGGTTTCACAGCCCGCATCCACAGCTCTTATTGTCACCACTCCAAACCCTTCCCAATCCTTACAGCAGTTAGCATCAGCCTTCTGTATGTAATTTCTACGCAGTTCATGAAGGACAGAAAAGAGACAAAGGAGGCTGCACACGGCAACAGGGGAAACAATACGTGTATTCCAGAAAGGATGAAACCAGGACACCAGTCAGCAGGAAGGCAGGTTCCTCTCCACCCAGAGAGACACAGCAGTAAGCGGGGTTTCATACAGAATACGTGTTGAACTTCGTGCCATTAATGTCCAAGCTCTCAGAGCTAACCGCTAAAATCATGCTGTGTGTTTTTGTTCTTCTATGACCTGTGAAATCCAGCTGAGCACACATCCTTTTGAAATCACAAACAGTCATAACACAGACTTAAAACAACATAAAAGTACCCTGGTATGCAGAGGTGCGCAGAGTGAGAAAACACAGCATACTTGATACCGCTCTCCCTCCCTCAAATCTCCACCTCAGCACCATTTCTCGGTGTCTGTCCTCACGGTAAAGAGGCCCGGGTTCGTCCGCCTTAAGCAGCCAGCTAGAGCGTTTAGGAACCCTTGAGACACGAGGGGTGAGAACACGGCAGCCGAACAACGCAAGGCCCTGCATCTCTAAACGCAGCCCCTTCCTGCAACTGCACGCATACGAGCGGACAGCAGCCGCCGCGCAGCGCGACGCTCCGCCAGCATCTCGGGGCGGCACAGCGCCGCCAGCCCCGCGCCCCGCACACCTGCGCGGGCAGCCGCGCCGAGCACCGCCCCGGACCCGGGGGCGCGGAGCTGCTTCGGAGAGCTGCGCCGCGCAGGCCCCGGGGCCGTCCCAGCTCTCGCACGGCTCCGCACCGCGCGCCCGCCGCTCCCCGCCCGCGGGCCTCGCGCGCCGCCGCGGTACCTGCGCGCAGGAGCAGCCCCAGGGCGGCCAGCAGGCCGAGGGCGGCGAGCGGCGGCTGAGCCCCGGCGGCGCGGGAAGGCGCGGCTCTCCCCATGCCCGTCCATGCAGGTCCGCGGGACGGGGCGGCGGCATGGGGGGGCGGGCAGGCGGCGACCCCCTCCTTCTCCTCCTCCTCGCCGCTTCCTTTCTCAGCGGCGCAGCGGGGGGCGAAAGCCGCCGGACCGCAGCGGGACGGGCGCGGGGCGGCGCAGCATGGCAGCCAGGCGAACTCAGCACAAAGACGCGGAGCGGCCGGCGGCGGCGGCGGCCCGCACCCCGAGCTGCCGCAGGCCCCGCGCCGCGCCGCGCCACCGAGCTCCCCTGCGCCCGCCCCCCCGCGCCCAACCCGCCTCCTCCCGTTGGCTGCCCGCCCCGTCCCGCAAGCAGCGCGACGTGCTGCGGCCACGCCCCCGCCGCCGCCTCGGGCTCCTCGCGCCCCGTCCCACGTGACGCGCCCACGCTCGGCCGACGGAGGCGGCGTCCGCATTGCCACGCGCCGCCGTCAAGGGGCGCCTGCGGGCTGTCGGGGCGCGGCCGCGCGCGGTGCGGTGCCGTGCGGAGCGGAGCGGGGCTGGGAGCCCACTTAGAGCCGGGGCCCGTCTGCGCTGTCTCCTTGGTGGGGTGCCTCCGTGCGAGCCCGTGGGCTTGTGTTTACATTGGGTGCGCAGAGCTGCTGTCTCCGCAGTACCGACGGATCAATACGCAACGTCTGTCTGGAAATGGAAACTAGTGTGGAGGCGGCGTATGACTGTTGGGCGCAGGGCAGACGGGGGAAAGTTTCCAAACTTGGCCTTGTGGTCAGAAAACCTTGGCTGGGAGGCTGGAAAGGCCACATGTCTAACCCGTACCCTTGTGGAGCCCACAATGCCTGAACCTTGCATCTCCTCGTTGGCCCTGGGAGCAGGCTCCTGCGGATGGATGTTTCACGCAGCTCAGCTCATAGCCCACAGAAACCTGGGATTTGTGTTTACCCAAGCACTTTGGAGCTTGAAAATTTTCTGCTGTAGTTGGGAATATTGCAGCTTTGATCAGAAATCCTGAAGGCAAGAGTCACATGTGTTTCTTCCTTCTGTAAGCATAAAAGAGATTGGATGCATAAAGTAATAAGTGAGAGTTAAAAGTGATCCCAGAAAGCTGGCCCTAGTGATTGTTTTCTAATGCGATTTAAGCCCTTTGCTGTTCTTCTCCTTTGTTAAGTGCCAACACAATAAACATAACTTAGCAAAACAAGGCTTTTTTTCTTTCTGAAAACATTAGTCAATATGTCCCAGAAGTCAGCTAGTCCAGCGCTGAAGAAATGCAATAGTTAAATAAATGCTGTGAATGAGGTCAAACAAATCTTTCCTCTGTTATCAAGGCAAGAGGCCTGGTAGAGAAAATGTGTCCTTGCCGCCGACAGCTGTCAGACTCCCAAGATGTTTGACACCTTTGAGTCCAACAGAGATGGTGAAGGGTCTGAAGGGCAAGATGTGTGAGGAGCAGCTGCAGACCCTCGGTGTGCACAGCACAGAGCAGAGGAGCTGAGAGCAGCCCTCATGGCAGCTGCAGCTCCTCACAGGGAGCGGAGGGCAGCGCTGAGCTCTGCTCTGTGTGACAGCGACAGGGCCAGAGGGAACGGCATGGAGCTGCATCAGGGGAGGACAGCTGGGGGTCAGGGAAAGGGGCTGCAGCACAGGGCGGTGGGCATGGAACGGACTGCACAGGGCAGTGGGCTCAGCCCCGAGCTGCTGGAGTTCAGGGAGCATCTGGACACCACTCAGACAAAGTATTGTATCTCGGGTGGTGCTGTGTGGAGCCAGGAGTTGGTCTCAGGAATCCTTATGGGTTCCTTTAACTCTGGGTAATCTATGATTCTGTGATTTCCAGGGCAGTTTTTTTCAAGCACTGTAATCAAAACAAGTATGGAGAAAAAACAAATAGCAAGGAGCAGACAGCTGTTGTGTTTCATTGCCTCCCAGAGATTGTATTGCTTACCTAGCAGTCTCACATATCTGTACTTTCACAGCAATGCTCATTATAAGCAGGCTGTATACATCTGACCATCGCTGCTGACAGTGGAAGTGATGCTTCGCATCTGTATCACAGATATTTAAAGTGCTTTCCAAGGAAGGAAGAGACATTTGAAACATTGCCACAAGATATGGCCCCTGCCCATTTTGTTTGCACAGAAGTTCTGTCATGCCAACATGTGAAAGATGATAGCTGTGCCCAGTTTTGAGATACAAAACTGGAGGAGGAAGGTGAAATGGAGAGAGAGGTCAAATACTAGAAGGAGAACAAATGAACAGTCGGAGATTCTGTTAAGACTGTTGGAAGCTCAAACTTCTCTGATTAAACTTTATATTTTGACGTAAAAAGGCCATATGGCATCTTAAAAAATTCAAGTGAAATGAATGAACTAACTAATTCGAGTGAAATGAACTAACTAAATTCTTTTCTGACATTTCTGTGCTGTGACAAACATTGCACATACAAAAGTCTGAAGATTCTGTGCAGGAAAGCAAGAACAAAACCCCTGCCCTTTTTTTTTCCCCTCCTTTTTTTTTGTACTTAGAAAATTATTATAATACATAAACTCTTTTTATGTATGCAAGGAATGTCTAAGAGAAAGGATCTTTGCCAGTAACACATGCTTCTGTTTCACACAGCCTCATTCCTTTCAACATACTGTCCCTAAACAAGCATGACCTGTAGGGACAGCAAGAATGAAACCTTGGCATCCTGTGACACACATGGTGTCTGCAAAGGGGATAGAAAAGGGAAGCAGGGCACACCTCTATATACTACTAGTAGATTTTAGTACAGTTCCATCTGAATACATTCCTAAGTGCAACTTGTTAAGAAAGGAAGAAATGACAGGAAATGCAAAAGAAAGGCTGACATAGTGTAGGCAGAGCTGGAAGGTATTCATCCTTCAATGCCATTTCACTAGCACTGCTGTTGTCCTTAATAACGTCACTGTTTAATCCACGTTATTCTTTGTGGAAATCCCGTTGTTCCATGGCCGTAGTGGTACCTGCTGAGGATGCAGTGATTTTCAAATTAAGGACACTGTTATTATGCAGAGCTAGGCAAAGCACATTTTACCTTGAACAGCTTAATTTCCTCCTTCGTTACACTGACATACTTGTGTTAGATTTACTCCCAGTCCTCTCTGGTAATAAATAATAGGAGAAATATTAAAGGAAAGCTTAAAAATGAGGAGTTTCTGTACATTAGATAATGGTCTCTGAAATGATCTAGCTGTGCATCTTCCAGCTTCTGCATGTGAACCCAGGCTGTTTGTGGGTCTGAGTCTTCGGAGACCAAACGTGAACCTGGAGGGCAAGAGCTGGTGGCAGGTGAACTAGCTTGACAGCTAGATGAGCCACCTTCTGTAGAATGTAGAGAAAGATAACCAAATGAAAACTGGCAGAAAAAAATTAGACAAGAGATTTTTAAGGAATCAGAAAGCCAAGATAATAGATATCTAAGACATCAGTATAGAAATAGTGCCCAAACTTTAAATTGCTTTGTATCACTGGCATGTAGATACTTAGGTTTTTCAAGTCAAATTCCTTCCAGAATGGAAGACAATGACTGAGAAACTATTTCTGGAGGGGCGACATAAGAGGTATAAAGGAAACAAGGTAAAAGTTACAATTTTTTTTTTTTTTTTCTTTTTTTTTTTTCCTGGGGATACTGGGTCTGGTATCAAAGGAGCAGATCTTGGAATATGAAAATCTGAGAGCATCTGCTCCTATGTTGATATCAGCAGCTCTCAGAGGCACTTCTGTAAAACATGTGCAGTCATGACCTCGAAGTGTTTTATGGGTCACAATTCTTAACATACATCTTTGAAACTCAATGAGAGATGACTTCTCAGATTGTCACCCAGAGTATTTTTAGTGCTTGAGGATCAATTATGTTAAGAGATACACTAAAGGATAAATTCTGTGGCCTAAAGCCATCTTTGGAAGGAAGAATGATCACATTCAGCTATGCAGCGTTATGATCTTGGCATCCCTAAAGCAAAGAGCAAGTTATTTAGGGGTAGGGTATGATGAAAGGCTCCCGCAGGTAAATGTGGAAATTCCAAGCTTTTTCAAGATCTTTCAAACTGAATATTAAGGGAAAATTTGTTAACCTAAGATGATGAACCAGAGATTATGCTTGCAGACTATTTCTGCACCTTACTAGGTGGAAATGCTGCTGGATCTCCAGGAGTTACAAGATATGGCAGAGGCTGTGCGAATTCTGTTTTTCTGAGGGGAAATCTGCTTTTCATGCTGTTGAAACTACCTTGCTTTAATTCTATGTTTACGAAAGCATGGAAAACATATACTTGATCTCTCACTCAGCGTGGGACAACTGCTGTTGAGATTAAATGGCTAAACAATGATTATTTGTTTAGCAGCAATTAAGTCCCTGGAAACTGGTCGCAAAGGCTGAAGAGGATGCAGTCCCAGAGCTTTGGAGGTAACATTAGCTGCATGTCTGTGGGTGGCAGAAGCCTGAGAGCAACAAAGAAACTAGAAGAAAGCAAAAGAAGAATGACTAGTGTGGTCTTGACAGAAAGCCAAAGGAAAGGCTGTCAGGAGATCTCAGAACTGGAATGGCAGCCTTCAGGTTCTCCTCTTGACTGAACCTACCATGGTTATAGAAGCAGATACTGTGTACTTATATTGTAAATAAAAAAGACTGCATGAAAGAGTAACTGACCCCCCCTCTTTTTCAAAGAAGTGACCTGTGAGGCCCCAGAAATTTGCCAACCTGGAAGGCAAAAATGAGCAACTGCATTTTAGTTCATTACCTCAATGGCAGAAAAGTCCACCGTGAGCCAGAAGGAGACAGAAATTTCATTGCATACAAAACAGTTTTGTTTCTTTTTTCCTGTACTGTAAGGTACAGGAAGTACTTTCATTAACGCTTGAAATAATTTTCCACTCCAGCTGACAAGATCAGTCATGTGTTGCAAGCTACTTGAAAACAGATGACTTAGGAAGACAGATGACTTATTGTGAAAGCGTCACCTAGAATTTGTCATTTTCAGTTTCTTCTCTGAACTATGTTGCAATCTCCAGACACCTGCACAGGTTGATAATAAACTTCAGAGAACAAAGCTTTGAAATGTCAGATAAACACTGAGCATACATGTTTTCTATGCAACAAGGTAAACAAGTAATTCATTCTGTGAAAGTAACACAAAATCTTTGTAGGGAGCAAATCTGGAGTCAGCCCATCCTTCTCTCTGCTCAGTACTATGTTTAATTGTTCTTGAATATTTTTAATCAATTAAATAACCTAACTTAAACCTAACTATTGTCATTAGCAGATGGAATTTCAAACCCAAACTCCTTGATAGCATCTTTATATGTCGATAGAAGTATTTCCATTCCATCTTCTTAGGTTTGTGTTACTTGGATTTTATAGCCTAGAATAATTTCTCTTTTTCCAAAGCATTGATTCTTTCTATTATTCTCTAAACTGTCTCCAGTTTGCTACTGACTTTAAAAGAAAGGTATTAGAAAATAAGTAAGTCAGATATTGTCTGAACAGAAGGTGCCGTCAAAGAAGTGCACAAACCACTTGTTTAAAGGAAGTAATACATTTTGTTGTTTCCTTTTATGACCATTTACAGTGTAAACTCAAAGTCACGTGATCACAAAAATCATTTCTTTCTTCCATGAAGCACAGCCAGCTTGCTTATTAATCTGTTTGTATCTAGATATTTTGGGTGACAGTTCTGGATTCACCCTCAGAATTTGAGGTTAAATTCCCAGTGGCCAGTGGGTCTGGACTTTATTTGGCAGGAATAACGAGCTGCCAAAATACAGGTGCCTATACTATATGCTCTATTAAAAATGTAGCAAGGACATGAATCAATCAGGCTTAACGAGAAAGCAGTAATGGTAGCACAAATAGAGAATACTTTTTGATTAACTATAGGCTTCACAAACAAGTTTGAGAGAGATCAGATGCTATGAACAAGATTCTCCATGCAGTTGTGTAAGTTCTGTAGTAAAGTAGCTGGATGAAATTTCGTGGAGCTACAGTTATGCTATTACAAGATTTTCCTGCCTGCAGTGATTTGTCTCCAAAAGTTCCAGTTGTGGAGCATAGCTCTAATGTACTAAAAATGTTATTAAAGCAGGAAGAAAGGAGAAAGAAAGAGAGAAGACTGGGATGGAGAAAGGAGAGAGAGTAGGAAATGAAAAGAAAGGGAAGGTAGAATATGTCTGCCTAGGAAGAAACAATATGAACGATCCTTGGTAGGTGGGAATAATTGACTAAGTTCTGATATATGGTGAAACTTTCCACTTGAAAAATCAATCATAAGAGCCTCTAATCATGTTTTGAATTCAAATGACCAGCATTTGGGTCAGGGAGCTCTGTACTGGACTATGCTGCCACTCAGCTTCAGGTATGGTTTCCTGGAAAAATTTGTTTTCATTTCATCATGTCACCTCTTTTGTCTCTTTAATTGCAAATATATTGCAAAATCTGAGGACCTGTTACAGCACCAAGTAGAATGACAGGTTCTGCCACACCAGGTTTTATATAGTTATCACAGAACTGAAGATTACTGCCTCTTAAATTTCCCTTCAGCCTGTATGTTGGCAGCTGCTTCCATATGAGTGTATCTGCCTGACCTCAGAGAGGTTTAGCCTAGGTACGTGGACAGAGCGGTTTATAGGCTGAATTTTTAATGGAAGAGCTAGGGAGAAGCTCAAGGAACATACAGAAAGCAAAGTATTGTGTTGAGTAGAAGGAATGGAATGCTTCCCTTAGAAAATCCTGGGCCATTACTGAGCCTCCCTCACTCCTGCGTCCATTAAGCCATCTCATGCCATTCACTGGGATGTTCCTGTGGAAAGCCTTCTCTTCTTGAAACACAAAAAGAGAATGGGCTCATAAGATCATTTCATCAGAAAGAGTGACTTAACCAAGCTGCAATTCCTATTCCTTACTCAGACTCAGATGGAAAGCTAACATCATACTTCCTTGCTGCTGTCCCTCTTACTGACAAATAATTGATCAGGAAATACTGACTTGCTTGGAGATTTTATACATGTGTCAGGCTTCAAAAACAGTGATGCTAAATGTTTGAATTCTGGACAAAAACAGAGCAGACAATAAGGGGCATGCACAGAATGCCTTTATATCCATTGTTTTGATGACATTGAGCAGTAACTGCTACAGTGTTACTTATTCAAGCTATTAAAGATTTAAAACTGATTTTTTATTGTATATGTGAATAAATTGTTTATAGAATAAATTTCTTGAGTAAATGGAAGCTAAATTTGTTTAATCATTGTAACGCATTAACAGGTGTGGGTTGTATTGTAGCAATCATATTGGTCTGTTGACTGCTCTTGTATTTTTTGGGCAGCTTGCAAAATACATTTTCAGAGATGATATCTAGAAGCAGTTGCCTTCTCGTCATGTCATTGGATCAAGGCTCTGTTGAGGTGGTGTGTTTGGCATGCCAAACTAATGACTGATTTGCACTTCAAAACATGCCTTTTTTACCCTTCCTTTGTGGCTGCTTTTGCTGAATTCCCTTTAGTTTGTGCATGGTTGCTGGTAATCTGGATCTTTCTATATTGGTCATAGAGGTCAGGACACTGCTGCTCTGTCCCCTGTGCAGCTTCTAGTCCTGACGTTTTTTTCCTGTCTTTACTGAAGGTGTAGGCACCAGAACTGCTTGGGGAGTGGTAGAGAACACATTCTGAATACCTAGCCATTGAATGCAGATCAAGCCATTGAATACTGATCTGTGTTTTCTGTGTAGTCACCATGTAGACATTACAGAATCCTTTTCACTGTCTGTCATGATTTCTTTTATGCTGATGCTTTTTAAAGCAAGCCTTACATTTACGGCAAGTTTGAATGGTACCTTCCAAGCATGACGCTGCTTTTTTAATTTTGCCTTACTGACAGGGTCCACAGCCCAATGTTGCTGAATTTGTGTGAAATATCTTTTTAATCACTCTGTCTGTAGATCTGTACTTTTATTACCAATCTCTCAAGGAAGGATTCTGAGCAACGTTCATAGATGATCCTCTATGCAGAACGTGGTGTGAATCAAGTAGAGCCTCTGTCCTGCCCCCACCACCCATATATTGCCTGCACAGCTGTTCGGCCACAGTGATGACAGCCCAGGCTTTACTTGTCTTTTCAGCAGTGTTTTTTTTTTTAGTGCTCAGTAAATCTAGCAGTCCCAAGACTGAAGAAACGAAATTGGAATTCTCTGCTCTGGCATCGCTTTCATGATTGAGTAGCACCAACAAAAACATTTAACAAAAGGTGCTGGCCTTTCTGTTTCTTCCAAGTTTATTTTTGTCTGCATTTTAAAGTGGAACATGAGGAGGTATGATGCATCTGCTATTATTAAGGAACCTTTTTTCTTACCTCTTTAGCAGATCTACCAGCCTCATGGACCTGTAAGTACTGAGTGCAAAAATCCAGAAACAGTTATGCAAATCCCTTTAATTTGCATAAAGTCAGAAAGCTGTAGTCTATTTTGACTACATGGGAATTATGCAAGCTGCACTTTGCTTTAGCTCTACCAGTGCTCTGAGATTGGGTTGGTGTGCTGCTTAATTGCATCTGTACAAAAAATCACTCATTTCCTGGTGCTTCTCTGTACTTTCCACCTGGAGTCCACAGCAGGCTGTTACATGCATTGATTTCAGTTGTCGACTGGAAGGTGCACAGTGTTTTATTTTATCCCTCGCCTTTCACTAATTGCTGGATCTTTGGTGTCCCCAAGGCTTGAGGATCTAGAAAAGATACTTTTACCCACTGCATATTAGCTTGTTAACCAACCATGTTGGAAAGGTGAGATCATTTTGAAGGTTGGGCTACACTTGTCACAACTGTGGAAGAAACCACATTTGGAGAGCACAGAAAGGTACCAGTAATGAAAAGATCCGTGTGTCCATGGGGAGTACAAAGGCATTAAGGCTAGTCTGACTGATGAAGAACTGATAGGAGGAAGACCTTGTCATGTGCAGTTTCCCTGGAACAGACTGAGGCTTCCCATTTTGGTTACCACTGCAATCCTAGAACAGCAGAAGGGCTGTAGTTTCCCCATGCTACATCTTCAGTTTTCTGTTTGCACTAGAGCTAAGAACTGCTCCACAATATGTTTGGTAATAAACGTACCACTTTGTTGGTACATTTGGAGGCTCTGTTAGTTACTTTCTTATTGTCTCATTATTCCTACTTTCCTATCTTTCCTTTCAAGTAGCTTACCAGAGAAAATATAGGGGTAGTGTAGTTTCTGCTTGTAGTAGGGTAAGAAGGATCAAACCTTTTTTTTTTTTTTTTTCTTTCTGTTAGGAAAACCTCAAGGATATGTTTTGTCTTTGTAGCAAAGAATACTGAGAGACTGATTTTAATTAACTTTTTCTATACTATTTCACTTTCAAATTCTCTTTCACGTGGAGAGTATTCCCCTTTCCATCTACATTTGGCTTTGCTTTTATTTTTTAGTTTTGCCACTATGCCATTAGCTCCTTCTCATTCCTATAATTTCCATTTTCTGTCACTTCCTTTCTGTTCTTCTCTTTGCATGCTTTATCTTTTCTAGTTACTTGTTTTACAACCTCCGTTAATTTCACTGTGAAATTCCCACTCTCTTCTTGCAGTTCTTGCCTTGTGGCTCTTTTGAGATGTGGTCCTTGATGTATTTAGTTTCCCATTCCCAATCTGTGGCATCCCATACCAAGCCCAGATGGACACAATCACAGTGCAGTAGCTGAGCCTGCTGCAGACTAAAAAGGCTCCATGGTGTGGTTTCAGAGCAGCAGCGGTCTGTTGGAAGCCTATCTGTTTCAAATTGCCACAGCTGTGCTGCTGCGGGGGTGGGGAGAGAGGGGGCTGGAGGGGACTTGGGGGTGGGGAGAATGCCAGGTGCAGCACGTGAAGAACGTGCAGCTGTCACACTGCACTGCATCCCTTTTAGCCCACTCTCAGGCATCCCAGAGTTATCCAGGGGCATTCAGTTAGTGCCTCAGTGCACTGAGAAGTCCGGTTTTCTCTTACTTTGCTAGCGAACAAGCCACCTGTGTTAGGCTTCAGAATTGCTGGCTGTTCTAAAACATCCTTATTTCAACATTTCTCACAAAAATGCTCATGTGATTACCCATGCATCTGTTTTCACCTGCTTCTCTTCCCACTTAATTCTTAGCCTGCCTACACAGTTTTGATCTACTTTACCGTAGGGAAAAGGTTGAAAAGAAACTAATTCCTATAACTTTAGTGAATAAAGCAGATGTGTAGAAAGGAAGAAAACAAGTAAGAGATCACTAAGAGGATTGTTTTTGCTGTTATCAGGTACTGGCGAGTCTTTGTGGGGGGAGAAGGAAAGAAGAGAAAAAGACCCTGTTTCAGCAGCAGGAAAAGCATTATTTAGTACCTATATGTTGTTAGATGAGCAACTTAGGTACTTCAGCAGAAAACTTGGTGCTATTAGAAGCAGCCTGCTATCATTTTTTACTGCTTGTAAATCTGCTGATTCCAAGCATGGACTGTCCCTTGCGTTTCTTCACATATGCATAAAGTTATTCATGGATTATAATGTTTAATGGCACGTAACAGCTGTAGGTAATGAAAGCATTCAAGAATCCTTCTTGTCATTATGTAGCTGTATTTCATTAATGACTGTGGTACTCCAGTTGCAGTACCAAAGTGTGTCGTGTTTTATAGAAGCCCAAGGCAGACAGAGACAAGACTGGCAAAGGATAGGAAGAAAAGCTGAGGCACGGGAAGCAAACAAACCATGCGTGAAAAAGTTGTCCTTGATCACTCTTGTGCATCACCTGCATGTAGAACATGGGATAAACTCTGGCAGGAGAAGTGCTGCCTCTGGAATAACTCTCTTTCTCTGTTGGCCTTGGGTCTGAAGGCTTAAAAAATTGTAGTGGTGCTTACAGTGACATTCTTCCAGACTCTCATCTGTATGTTTGTAGCCCCAGAGTGTTAGCCTGCACTGCTCAGATGCCTGCCAGTTGCTGGCATAGAATGCGCCCACAAACCCTCTATGTCTCCTAGCTGTTACTTGAGGAGTTGTTTACACTGAAAACACATGTTCAGCACATGTGTGCGTCCTGTTCAGTACATTTCTTTTTCTTCCTACACATGCCATGTCTGTGTGTGTGTTTATGTTTTCCTGTCTTGTGTCTATCTGAACCTCCAAAAAATAAGAAGATAATGTTGTTATTGCTACTTAATAATGTTGCTATTGTACTTATGGGAGGCCCATGGCATAGGAGCATGCAGAGGACTGGCTGTCTCTGTTAAAACACCAGGGAGTCTCTGGGTTTTTAAGGTTTTCCTTTCCCTTTGCTCCTCTCACCTCTTCACCTCCAGTCCTTGGCCTCTGCTATTAAATGTGAACCTGCTAATACATGAGTCCTGTATAAACCCTCTTCTTTAAAACAGGCATAGAGGCATTGTGACACTGAAAATGTTTCCTCATAGCTTTCTTCATCTGGGAAAATGACTTATGTCCTTATGCTATCTTGGCATTAGAGAAAGTAAAAGTCATCTTATGTAGCTCTCAAAGCTCTGAACAACTGTGACAAACTGATTAATTAGGTATCAAGCCATTTGATTCCAGTATAAAATGAACAAGCTCCTTAGAGAATTAGATAGCTCGCAATAAACTAGTGAAATTTACTTCAGGAAACATCCTGTGATTATTTGTATTTTTGCAAGTTCAGAATCTGGACCAAAGGTAGCTTTCTCTTTATTAATTTTGTTGGTGAGAGTTTTGCATGGAATGCTATTCATTGTTTATATGGTTGCATGGCATGATGTTAGTTAGGTGGTTATTTGCACAAAATGATTGTATAGAAGATATAGACATATTCTGTGTTACATGATAGATTAGCTTCACAGATTCCGTAATTTTAATAGTTCTATAGCAACCACAGTGACACTGTGCATGATCAAATGAGCTTGTCTTCCAATGTTTTCTTTATATTTAGTATCAGTATCACAGACAGTGAGTAACAGAAATAAAACAGAATAAAGCATGATCCTTTCTTTCCTAGAGGTACAAATATATGCAGTAACAGGTTATGATATTCACTCACTGCTTTGATTGTATTGATAAATGACACAGATAGTCATAGCACTTCCTTTGTGATAATGTGCAGCTGCCATTAAACCAGTGCTTCACATTTCTGTTTTCCTGCAGTTTCAATTGTCAGGCTCACATTGACTTAATAGTTACCAAATCACATCTCTGAATGTTCTTTCTGTATATACTGACAGTGCCCAGCAAATGCTATTTAATTACCATTATTGTAGGCAAAGGTATAAAACTAATTTCCATCTCTACATTCCAGTCATTCACAACCACCTCAAATACTGTGTTGCTGTAATGTGACAGCATCTGAGAGAATCAGAAGCTCTTTGCATTTAAAATCATTGAATCTACCCACATATTTTAGATTATACCGCCATGGGCAAGTCCAGTGTTGTCTCCCGACTTCTTAGTTAAAGAAGAAAGAAAGTGCTGAAGCAGTATTTCAGTGCATTTAAATCAAAGTACAGCATGCTCCCAGAACTTCTTTTCCTTTGAGATTTGAGTACTAACCATTAGAGTAACTCCAGTAATTGTTAAACATACGACAGAGAGATTTTTAGAAGTTAGAGCTCCATGTTTTCAAGTCTCACCATTGGTTTGAATGTAAATCAAACTGTATCCCAAATCAGTTTCGGGATGCTCTAAAATGCGTCTTAACTTGTGGCATTCAGATTTTAAAGAATCACTACCCACATCAGGCATTGTACTATCCACCCATTTTTTAAATAAATCAGTATTTCAGAGTGAATTGGATCTTGCTGACCAGTAGAACACCAATTCATAGGAATGAGGATAGAAGACTTCCAGTTTGTAATATCTGACAATTTGTAGTATAATCCCCAGCATAACCAAAGTGACCTCTCAGAATCACTACAATTTCTTGATCTAGATTACATTTTGATAGGAGGAAACTTCACCCATGTTTGGTTAGTTCTTTTGTCATTATTTCTTGAACAATCTGATCTCCATTGGATAGACGTTCATGGTTCAGCTTGTATGAGGGCTGCTCCAAAAGCAGAGCCTCCTATTTTATCATGTTGGTGGATGTTGGTGGTGTGGCAGTAGAGGTTAAACCTTCCCACTGTTACATTTTGTTGCCATGTGACAGATGGCAGCACAGGGACACTCAGACATTGAATTCCTCCATGTGGAAAAAATAGCATGCATCGACATTCATTGATGCTGAACATTTATGGAGACCAAATAGTGGATGTGACCATCATGAGGCAGTGGATTGTATGGTTCAGTGGTGGTCACAGTGGGTCACCTCTCCTGGTACAGATTGTTATGAGTGTGGCATGCAGGTTCTTTTCCATTACTGATGAAAATGCATAGCTAATGGTTGTGGCAATGTTGAAAAAGTGTTTTGTAGCTGAGAGTTTGCTTTATTAAATAGTGTTGTGTTCATATCTGTTGTAGTGTCCATGGAAATAAACAGGAAGCATTACTTTCAGAGCAACCTATGTATGTATAGCACAGGACTCTGTGACTCAGAATCTGTTTCCATTACAGAACCCTTTGCAAAGGCAGAATTTAGTTTGTCTGAGTGCATATGTATATGAAAGAGATTTTGAAGGAAAGAAAGACAGTGACTGCTGCTGCTGTGTCAGTGACAGTAACGGCAGTCTTACTGAAGGGTAAAAACAGCTTTGTTTCATATAGGCATGATATAGTTTGCTGTCTTTTCAGGAGAAAAAGCACCAACAAATATACTTGATGTTACTGGAATCAGATAGGATTGTCAGACAGTGCAGATGCATGAGTGTTATCTTTACTGCCTTTTATTTTAACAACTTTGCAACTTTCTGACCTCGTCATTACATGTGTGTATGCTTGGAAGGTTGCCCAGTCTTTGCTCGTCACAATAAACTTCTAGGCATCAGACATGCCTCACTGTGCTCCAGGAAATTGACCAAAATCTGTAAAAATAAATTCCCATTCAAAGGTTAAAGTCCTACAAATAAAGCAGTGGATATAAGTGAAGATCACTAAAAGCAGAAAAGATGCAAGAATCTGAGACTTTTTTTATGTTTGCCTATTTCATTGAACTCATGAAAAGCCCAAGTTTAACAAATTTATGGTATACACTGCAAGATACTTTGGATATTTCATGGTATGGATCACAGAATCACAAAATCGCAGAGTCATAGAATCATAGAAACACCAAGGTTGGAAAAGACCTACAAGATCATCCAGTCCAACCACTCAGTCCAATCACCAATAGTTCTCACTAAACCATCTCCTTCAACACAAAATCCAATTATTCCTTGAACACCTCCAGGGTTGGTGACTCCACCACCTTCCTGGGTAGCCCATTCCAGTGCCTGACCACTCTTTCAGAAAAAATAATATTTCCTAACATCCAGCCTAAATCTCCCCTGGCACAGCTTGAAGCCATTCCCTCCAGTCCTATCACCAGTTACATGAGAGAAGAGGCCGACCCCCAGCTCACTACAACCTCCCTTCAGGAAGTTATAGAGAGCAGTAAGGTCTTCCCTGAGCCTGCTCTTCTCCAAACTGAACATTCCCAGCGCCTTCAGCAGCTCCTCATAAGGCCTTTGCTTCAGACCCCTCATCAGCTTTGTTGCCCTCCTTTGAACACGTTCCAGGGCCTCAGTGTCTTTCTTGCAGTGAGAAGCCCAAAACTGGACATAGTACTCGAGGTGCAGCCTCACCAGAGCTGAGTACAGGGGAAGAATCACTGCCCTGTTCCTGCTGGCAACGGTGTTTCTGATGCAAGCCAGGATGCCGTTGGCCTTCTTGGCCACCCAGGCACACTGCTGGCTCATGTTCAGCAGAGCACCAGTCAATACCCCAGGTCCATGTCCTCTACACAGTCTTTCAGCCACTCCGCCCCAAGTCTGTAGTGTTGCCTGGGGTTGTTGTGGCCAAAGTGCAGGACCCAGCATTTGGCCTTGTTGAACCTCATCCCATTGATGAGGATTAATTTACTGGTGGGAGTTTTATACATTATTTACAGCACACAATACTTATACACCAGGTTTAGGTACATGGAAACAAAACAGGTCCAGTAAGAACTATTCTTCATCTGCCTCCCACAGCCTCTGGAAACACCTGTGAAAACATATATGGATTCTTGAGAAAAACATAGTTAATATTAGAAACAGTGAAATTACTAGATTCCCTTTGGTTCCTTTTATTAGGAAATATACTGAAAAGAAATCAGAAAAGCCGTTTTTCATTTTATCTGCCTGAATGGATTAAAAAAAAAAACAAACAGAAGTCTGAACTTCAGTAGCAGTTAAAATGAATGCGGACTGTCATAACCTCTGAAGAAAACTTTTTGCTTTTACTATAAAATAATTGCTATTAATTAGGAAAGCTGCAGCTCTGAGAAGATAAGCCACCTCGGTTTGCTCTTCCATCATTTATCTCCTAGAAAGATTCATGCTGTTTCCTCTAGTAAGAGGCGATTCTTACCTCTTTACTTCTTTGTACTGCTCTAACAGAAAAACAGTTTGATAATGATAGATTCGTGCAGCTGCTTGCCTTCTCTGAAGCCATCTTTAGCTTTAAGCTTGACTTTGGATGATGTCACAGCAAGGCTATGTCTACTTACTTCTTCTGTAGGCTGATATGGGCTCAATCTCTCTCTCTCCCTGTGTGCCAAAATCTATGTAGCTGAACCTGTGCTGAGCATACCTGAAATACTGTCCATCTCTGCCTGGTCTTTACAAGATTGATGCTGTGGCAACATTCATGAGCACACTTTTTTGTTCGATTCTGGGTGATCTCTGGACAGATCGGATCAGTAGTACAATTTTTATTATGTTGAACTACATAGTTCAGTAAAGCTCTGTAGTCTCAGGTGCTCTTTTCACCAGGAATTTCACTACGTGTCACATAGCATATTTCCTTCTTCTTAGTATCTAAGGTTACAGTAGTTTCTTAAACTCTTCCCATTATAATGAAAAACAAGAGGACAAGATACACAAACAACATTACTTAGGAAATCGTATTCCCCTAACTACTGCTGAGTAGTAATTCGTTCTACAAGCATGGCCATTGATTTCTAGAACCAGATTAGATCATTCATTCTCATGCTGGCTGGTATAAATCAAGGCTAAAACAAAGCAATTGTAGCTAAAATAGTGTGCTTTCCTTGTGTCCTCTGTTACTACCCTCATGTCACTTTTCTTTCTTCGTTCATTCAAATGCTCACACTTTTACAGGAAAGGTTCTGTGGGAGTATGAGGATAGGGAATTTGTGAGGAGTGTTGATAGATGAGGTGATTCTCTATTTGACAAGTCTGAAAGTCTGTGGAGTGCTTAGGGGTGTATATGAAATATGTTTCTAATACAGGACACACAGATATGAAAAGTTTGTGGTGGCCAATGTTAAATATTTTTTTTAAAAAGAAGAAGTTGCTGAGAGGAATGAAGTCTCCTACCTCATCTCAGTCATACAATGGGAAGGAAAAGAAATCAGAGCTACCAAGGAGTGGCAAAGTCCCCTGCAGAGGGAGGGACCAATTGTGATTCCTCTGCAGGAGCTCCTGGGCTAATATTCTGAAAGAGCTTGGTTCAGTCGTACAGTCTCACAGAACTGTAGCTAATGATTTTAACACTTGTTCATTTCCTTTATCATATGGATTGCTTCTTATTACTATAAATATTTCTATCATTATCATTTTAGCAGAAATGATCTGTTGTGACTGATGATTATTTTACTGAGTGAGAACTTCTTATGCTTAGAGAACTACTGGCTCTATACAGAGACCTGGTCCATCACATGGAGATTTTATCATCTATTTTAGATTAAAAGTCCCAACAAGCTTGGTGTTTAATATAACTGATAAGAGGTGGTTTCTCAGATCAGTTATAAAAATTTACTTTGACACTTTGCATTGAAATTTTGACTTTTCCACTGCATGGTGGGAAGAATCTATTAATGCAGTGTGACAAGGCAAATATTGCTAGGGCTAAGGATGAATTTCAGTTCTTGGCACAGCATGGCTTTATCTTCTGCAGTAGCCTTCAGTATGTGTAACATTGATCTTTCTTAAAATTCAGAGTAGGTATAGAGAGAAGAAATACAAAAATTCCATAGGTTTGTGCTTCATTCCTCTGATAGTACAGATTAATCTTAAGACTTTCAGGGTAAGAAAACCTATAATATCTAACAGACTGAGTTGGTGGGCCTGCTGCATTTCTCTGTAGGATAATATGTGAGGTGGAACTTTAGATTTAATAGTAACTTGTCAGATGTTAAACAACAAGAGACATGCTGCTGGTTATTAAGACCCTGCCTCTTTGTGCAACTAGTTAGAAATATGCATTACAAGTGGTCAGTAGAGGCTATCTTGAAATTGTTCTTTTCATTGAATGACTCTTCTTGCTGTGTTATTGTTACTGAATCATTGCTTCACAAAATAAACTGTCAGGTGTCAAATCATTCTCAAGGGCAAAAGAGAATAAAAACAAAAAGCAATGCATTAATTTGTATTGCTCAGAATGTCCGCTAGTAAATTGGTAGACTAATTTGTGAATTCAAACATATTCATGTATTAATTAGTAGCGTTGTTGTACATTTTCAGTGTAATTACTGTACTGTTTTTCTCACAAATAAACTGCAATGCAAGTTAGTGTACCGTGAGCAGGCGTCGGCCTACTTGTTCTGGCAATGCATACTGCACGCCATTTGCCATACAGATTTCACATCCATGGAAAACTAGAAAGATGTGAACAATTGTCCTGCATAGACAAGAAAAGATAAAATAGCACATATATGTGTGCTACATATATTTTATTTAGTTGGTCCTTTATTTTGTTTACAATCAATATTAGATTTTAATTTTCTAATCTGAAGAGTGTCTTTTCTTGAAAATGAGGGCATCTAGCTTCTAGTTGTATACATAGTAGTGAAGATTAGCTGCCAAAATTCTTATCAAACTGGAGACTTGAAAAAGTCTTAGTATTTGAAACAGGGTTTCCAACAAAACATTATGAGATTGAGCCAGAGTCTGATTCTGATAACATTAACACTTCGCCATTTAGAAGAAGGTGAGCTCATCCTTCTCCAGAAGGTGATTCTCAAGTTATTTAAGACTTTGGGGCATAAGAAAGTACTTCATTAGATGTAAATAAGAGCTTAGTTCCCAAATCACTGAAGTCAGTGGAAAGAGTCCAACCTATTTCATGGTGTTGTGCATGGTGTATGTCCAGATATTAAAATCTGGAAAACTTGAAAGCACAGATGCTATGGGGCCTTATACAAAAAGCTTTGAATTGTAGTTACAGACCTGTACGTTCTGTTTATTATATTACATTTTATTACTGCTGAGAAATTGATTCCCTCAAGGTGTAGAAGAGGAAAGGAAAATAAAAATAACCTCTCTTAATATGACTTTCTTATTTCATCTTAAGTTACCACTATGAACACAAACTTTGCCTTTTTTCAAAGACTGTTTGTTGCAAAGATATTTTTCTCTCTCCCCTCCCCTGTCCTTTGTGAAGATGTAACTGAGAGTAACATGCTAGGTATTCATAATATGAAAAGAAGGTCTCTTCATTGCACTGCATATTCTCCAGTTTGTAAATAAAATGTAATACCTCCCTTGAGAGATTTGTTCTTATTATGAACCAATGGCTCTGTGTTTGAGTTATTTTGGTGTTTTGCCACTCTTTTTGATAACTGTCCTTTTAAAGCATCAACATCAATAAATTTATAGCTTTAAACCACTGAATCTGCACCAAACACATACGGAGAAAGAAGATAGAAACCTAAGACATTTATAGAGGAGCACTGTATATGGAAAACCATCCTTAGAAAATACTCTGAAAAATATAAATGAAGTCCGGACTTATCCGTAATTGGAAGAAATTATTTTGACCAGGCAGATGCTCTGTGTCCGTCTGGCAGCAGCAGCTGTGTAGATTGCTTGCAATAGTTCTTAAGACACAGCTTAAGAAACTGAGCTATATAGAATCTTATTAGTCATCAGAAGATTCAGAAATCTTAGAGTGAAATCCTTGAAGCTGTTAGATAGTAGGTAAATGGTCATGCCCATGTGCATGCATATAATGAATCTACAACATTTTTTTTTCCTATTTTGTAGCCTCCTTGGGGCTGGTCCAGTTTGCTGCCAACCTGTGCTTCTTAACAAGGCCGCTGGATCAATCCATTCAGTATAAACTGTGAAAGGTATGCATTTATTTTGTTAGTATTTGGGAAACTTAATCAGCATGTTTCCTGTGTCACTTGTAATTGGACATGAGGTCAGTGTATTGGGATCTTAGATACAACAGTGGTCTTCTAATTAGAAGTAATGGCTTTTTGCAATGAAGTAGGTGGAAAAGCTGACAGTTCTGTGCATCTTTGAAAAAAAAAAAAAAAAAAAAAAAGGTGGCTGGTAAAAATTGACAGCAAGGAATTAGAATGGTAAGAAGAGTAAGGGCCAGGTAATGGGGAACTACAGGAGAGAGGACTGACTCAGAAATGCCAGTGGGACTTCCAACAAGAATGAAAAGCTACATTTAAAAGCAAAAGATGTCTTGCATGCGACTATGATGTAAATACTGTATCAATACATGTTCTAAGCAGATGTGAACTTGTTCTTGTTCTCCTAGCTGAGAAATGACCATGTGACACCATTTACATTATGCTAATAAACTTTGTTCAGTGGTAACAGTGAGACAGAGTACAATAACTTGAGTTCAGTACTGTTACAAATGCAATCATATGGCGTTTTTCCAGTTTGAATCAAGGTTAGCTTATTTGTCTGGAGGTTCATGTGTATGCATATCATAACTCAAAGTTTGGAGTTAACAAGTTTTGTAATTATCCGGATGGGAATATTTAGCCTGAAGCTTAGCTTTAGTTTAGGAATGAGTGGGCATCATCAAGTATTTTGGTTCTGAAATGAGTGAAGAAAAACTATTCCTTAAGCTGATTTGTGCAATGTGCAACACCAAATCTGAAGAACACCTAGGTCAGTCATTTTCACGTTTGAAGGAGACCATTAGGCTTTTATAGGAAAATGTTCATCCAGATAATGACAGAGGAAATCTGCAAACCATTTATAGGACAGTCAAGTAAGAATATTTTTCCAAACGCACACAAACTTTTGGAGTGTCTTGTATCAGTGATATTTCTGCCTGGATAAATTCTTTTCTTATTCCATTTGTAATACCAGAAGTGAAGTGTGAGACTGTATGAGATTTACTTACAGGTTTATTTCCCAGAAGCTGTTCTTTACCAGTGTCCCATTGAGGCAATTTTTATGTATTTGGATTCTTTCAAATTTACTCTATTGGAAACAAGACAATCACTCAGATACGTAATACTACCTCCTCACAGTAAGAAAAAATGAAAACAATTCTTTGTCTCTTGAGCAGAATTAATGCTTCATGTTGTGAAACATGCCCCTAATTTGCATCTATATTGTTTTTCTATGTTAAATGCACATGAGAGTGTTATATGCTTATAAACATAACTCTCCTTCCCCTTCTTTTAAGCCGAAAAGCAGTGAGAACTGAAAATAGTTATTTTTCTCCTTCCTCTGCATTTATAGAAAATGGTAGTTACTATCTGCACTTGATATTCAAATAACAACAACTAAATGAATTAATTGCAGACCAGGTGTCTTTAGATAGAGATGATTCATTCATCATCATACTCACAGTGCTAAATAAGAGGTAAATATACATTTGCCAAGGAACAGCAGCACAATAATCAGTATAAGCACAGCAGCTGCCAACTCAAACAAATCACTTAAAATAATGATTGAAGACTACATTAGAAACTCAGAACCATGCTTCATGCTGATTCTGCTCTACAGAAAAGGAGAACTTTCCATGCAAATCAAAACACTCATTTCAACAAAATCTGATACCACTTAAATCATTCTGTGGAGCGGCCACTTGAATACACTGCAGAAGTGTGTACAATGGTGAATTTGTGGGTGACAACGTTTGGAAGACATGAGTGGGTATGGGAACAGTTCTCTGTATTACTTTCTAACAAGAAACAGCAACTAATCCATCAAAGCCATATCCCTCCAATTTAATGGCAAGAATCATAGAATCATAGAATCGCCCAGGTTGGACAAGACCTTAAAGAGCATCAAGTCCAACTGCAACCTAACCTTACTACACTAACTCTAACAATCCTCTATTAAATCATGTCCCTGTGCACCACATCCAGATGGTTTTTAAACACATTCAGGGATAGTGACTCAACCACCTCCCTGGGGAGCCTATTCCAGTACTTAACATCCCTTTCTGTAAAGAAGTGTTTCCTGATATCCAACCTAATCTTACCTTGGCGCAACTTGAGGCCATTTCCTCTCATCCTGTCACCTGTCACTAGTGAGAAGAGACCAAACCTGCTCTCTCTGTATGCACCTTTCAGGTATTTGAAGGGAGCAATAAGGCCTCCCCTCAGCTGCCTTTTCCTCAGACTAAACAGCCCAGTTCCCTCAGTCTCTCCTCATAGGGCATATTCTCCAAGCCCTTTACAAGCCTTGTTGTCCTTCTTTGGACCTGCTCCAGCACCTCCATGTCCTTTCTGTACTGAGGTGCCCAAAAGTGAACACAGTACTCGAGATGAGGCCTCACCAATGCTGAGTACAGGGGCAGGATGACTTCCCTAGTCCTGCTCACCACACCATTCCTGATAGAAGTCAGGATGCCATTGGCCTTCTTGGTCACCTGGTCACATTGCTGGCTTATATTCAGCCGACTGTCCATCATTACACCGAGGTCCTTTTCCATCAGGCAGCTTTCCAGCCACTCCTTCCCAAGCCAGTAAATTTGCCTGGGATTGTTGTGTCCAAAATGCAGGACCCGACACTTAGTCTTATTGAAACTCATGCAGTTTACCTTGGCCCATTAATCCAGTCTATCCAGGTCCCTCTGTAGTGCCCTTCTCCCCTCTAGCAGATCAACAGTCCCTCCCAACTTGGTGTCGTCTGCAAACTTACTGAGGGTGCACTGAATTCCCTCATCAAGATCATTAATAAAGATGTTCAATAGGAGTGGTCCCAATATCAAGCCCTGGGAGACATCACTCTTGGCCAGCCACTAACCAGATTTATCTCCACTGACCACAACTCTTTGGGCCCAGCCATCCAGCCAGTGTTTCACCCAGTGGAGTGTATGCCCATTCAAACCACGGGCAGCCAGCTTTTCCACGAGGATGTTGTGGGTGACAGTGTCAAAGGCTTTACTGAAGTCCAGGTAGACCAAATTGACAGCCTTATCTTCATCCACTGAGCAGGCCATCTTGTCATAGAATGATATCAAGTTTGTCAAGCAGGGTTTATTAACCCTTACTGACTGGGTCTTGGTTGACGTTTAATTCATCTGTGATGGCTCTCAAGATTATGTGTTCCACAACCTCCCCTGACACTGAAATGAGACTGATAGGTCTGTAGCTGCTGGGTTCACCTTCTGGCCCTTTTTGAAGATGGGTGTCAGCCTCCAGTCCACTGGTACATCCCCAGGTAGCCAGGACTATTGAAGGATTGTAGAGAGTGGCTTGGCAAACACGTCTGCCAACTCTCTTAGCACTCTAGGGCGCAATCCATGTGGCAGGACTGTTGTGTGCAATCACAAGGACCTTAAAAAACACAAGGTTCTTCCCTTGTCTACTGATACAGTCACTCCACTGTAGTAGGCCACCTAGATTAGTCATACATGATTTATTTGCCCTTGGTGAACTCATGATGGTTGTCTCTAATAAATTCCTTTTCTTCCAAATGCTTCAACATAGCTTCCAGTATCATCTGTTCTGTAATCCTACCAGGCGCTTGTTGGTAGTTCCCAGTTTTTTTTTCTAAATAGATGTGATACTCCCTTTTCTCCAATCATTGAGGTTTTAGCCTGGCTTCCATTGAGTCAACCTTTTTTTTTCTTCTTCTTTTTTTTTTTTTTCCTTTGGAACTCCAACAGCAGCTGGAACTCACGTTATACTTTGTTTCATTTCTTTCCTTTAACAAAACCATGTCTTCTCACAGGAAAGAAGAAGGAAGGTGAATGGGAGAGATCCAATTATAAGCTGGAGTCAAAATAGTAGTCCATGGTGTAGCAACATGTAAATTTCTCATCTAAGAAAAAGTACAGCCCTTGGCAGGCAAAATGATTTGCACTGTCTTTTTGGGATAGCAAAGAGGCGATCCTCTGGATCTCCTGGAACCTGGACTGACCATCAGCTTTGATTACTACCTTGTGATACTGACTAAGATGAAGACTCTAAAATCCAGAGACAGGACAGAGAAAAAAGACAGCTTTTCTCTTGCAGTGTGATAACACCATGACCCACAGCAGTTTGAAGGCTGTGGAGCACACTGCCAATCTTGTCTTTCATACAACACCCACAGTAGAGTCTGGATTTGGCAACTTCTGACATCCATATGTTTGGGCCAATGAAAGATGAATTGCATTAGCACCATTTACACATGGTGAAGGCCAGGGCTGAGATACCTGAGGCTGAGGGAGAGGGATGTAAATCAGATGCCCCATCCCTGGAGGCATTCAAGGTCAGGCTGGATATGGCTCTGGGCAGCCTGGTCTGATGGATGGCAATCCTGCCCATAGCAGAGGAGTTGGAACTAGATGATCACTGTGGGCCTTTTCAACCCAAGCCATTCTACGATTCTATGATTCTATGATTCATTTTCTTAGCAATATGACATTGCAATAGTAGCTGTGAAACAGTTGTATTGTAGGTAATTGTATGTCCTGGTCTTCCAGGACATAATGTCATGAAAACTTGACTCCTGATGTATGAGAGTTTGGTTTCAAACGGTATTCTGTATTTACCACTGTTACTTATGAGCATTCAAAAGTTCAAGGCTGTTTCAGGTCACCCAGAAAAAGGACCAAAAACAGAAAAGGAGTCACCCACTTGATCACTCTTAGCTAAGCCAATAATTAACCCTCATATAGTAAAAAAAATTTATAGCCACATGCTGCTATTGAGCTGAGTGCAGACATATGGTTTTGTTAGAGAAAAGAAAAGAAAAGAAAAGAAACAATGTGCAATACAAGTTCCAGCTGCCCTTTGGAGTTCCAAGGGGGAAAAAAAAAAAAAAAAAAAGTTGAGGATAAGCTGTGCTAGACACTGGCTCAGCTATCAGTGCTGTGACCTCCTGTCTGATGGGGAGCGCCAAGCTACAGCAGAGAAATCTGAAGTCACCACAGCACCCTAGCCAGTGTGCAGAATGCTTTTCCAAATTTGGAGCTAGTAACACCAAGTCATGACTTACACTCTGCTAAAAACATCTAACAATGATTTTGTCATACTTCACATTTTCCTGTAAGCATTCTGCCTGGCTGCATCATACACGAAGCCTGGGTTCTTTGCTAGTGCACAGGGGTTATTTGGCTTTGCAGTCCTTGGTGGCTGTCCTGTAATAGTGCTGTCCATTCAAAATGGTCTTTCTGAAGACACTGCACAGTCCCAGGACCTACCTCAAACAAAACTCAAGGAATTTCAGATTTTATTTCAAGATTAACTTCAAGTGCTCTCCCTATTGCATCATCTTTTATGCAACACAGCTGTCTTCTACCTCAGTGTGGTGAACAAAAGAAAATAATCACTTTCAAGTAAAGAAATGTTTTTAACAGCCATTAGTAGTTTTATTTGTACATGCAATAGTGTAATTATTAACAAGAACTTTATAGAATATGTTAAAATAGAAAATATAATTTTAAAATCTTAGTATAAATATTTGCTATTTCACAGTTAGATTGAAGCAATAAATATTTTACTTATTTATTTATGGAGTAATCTTTCTCCTGGCTTGGTATAAAAAGGGAAACATTGTTAAATTCTTAATAAACAGAAGGCAATGAACCAGGCTTGGTGATTCTTTGATTCTCTGATTCTATAATATTAATGCAGCTGAGCAGTGCTGTTAGAAATCATTGGCAGTTTTGTTTATTTAGGATTTAGAAAAAGTCTCTTTTTAAAGTTCTTCACCACTTGAAGAATTGATTTTTACAAAGAAAACCTTCAGATCTGCTATAAATGGGTAAATTCTCTTAGGTGAAGACAGCACACAGGGGCTATAATTCCTGATGAACAATTCTGTATAATTAGAAATAAGCTAGATATCTGGCATCCTAAGCAGTAATGAATTTTCATGTACATTTTGCTTTCATGAGTTAGAAACTCCCTAAATTTACTCATCTGCTCTTTACTTTTAGTCTATAAATAAAAATTACACCTCACAAAACATTTCTGTCCAAGTATGAAGGACAGGAGCTACTGTGAGCTGGGCAGCACTGTCCACATTGTGGAGGACTGAACAGTACTCAGCACTGCAAAATTGCTCCTTTTGATGTTATCTGCTTTTCTGCATGGATGTATCATCACGAATTAGCAATGTATGCACTCATAGAGAAGTGAACTGGGTCTGCATGGCTGTGTGATGTCTTGGCAGCATTTCTAGCTATTGTGGTGCTTCAGGAAGGGCAGGTGGCATAAAGATGTCTGAGGATGGATGCCATTTCTCTCCTTGTTTATCGGTATCTCTGTGTTCATCCCTAGAGAAGGAGATGCTTTCTCTCTGGAGTGCAGAGCTTTGTGGATTTGATGCATTTCTGTATGTCAGGCACCCATCCAAATAATTTCCCTTTTTTGTACCTTCAAGCAAGAAATCAGAGGAAAGAGTTGTTCTAAATTCCTCCAGAAGGTCAATTAGAAGCTGAGCAGTTGGCCACCACCTGGTCCTAAGGTAAAGGAAGAGACAAAGTCATAATGAATGCGTATCACCCAGCTCACAGGGATGAGTGTGAAAATCCATATGCCTAAGAGGATTTTTTGCTTCATCTTAACAGGTATTATAAATAAGTTCCCAAAAGCATGCTTGCTGCTACTGTCCTTTTTGTTTTGAGATATGTGACTTCGCTGTAGTTCATATTTGTATGATAAGTGCAAGGTATTTTTCTTAATAAAAGTGAAAAAATATTGAATTCCTAAGATTCTGACAGACCTGAATTTTCATATTTCAGGCTGAATTCACATGACTGAGAAATGAAGACGATACTCTTCACTTCTAATATTGATACCAGTATCACTTGTACCCTGTCATCTCAGAGCTGTTCAGTGAGCCTTACCTCCACCACAAGCAGCTCAGTATCAGTTTCTCAAGTGACTTTCCTGTCACCTCTTTCGTACTGAATGCATGAAAGGAAAATGGATGGGACTGGGAAACAGTAATGCCAACCTGAGATTTTTTTACATGTAAAAATTAAAAGAAGCTTCAGGGAGTTATTTTTCCCCTTCAAGCATCATACAAAACTTGTCCCTATCAATAACGCTGGTTGCAGCAAAGGAAGACTATTGCTGATCTTACTAGACAGAATCTCTTTCCCCCACTCCACAGCAGTCTGATAAAATAAGTGGTTTTGTAAAGAGATTATGTCATCTCCATGAAAAGGATTCAGACTCCATGATTTTTTGTTGTTAGTAGCTTTGTGGCTATCTGCAATGATGCTATATCAGTATAAAAATAACTGAACTAAGGATGTAAGAATTAAAATTAAATGGAAAAACAAATCAAAGGGAATGGTAACAGATAAGTGTCTTTTCATTCCATTCATTTACATCTCCTGTGCTATTAATCCTCAGGCAAAGCATTAATACAAGAGGCAATTTCACACAGGTTGCCTGTTAATAAGGAGCCATGTTTCCTGACATGCTGCAAATCAGAACAGCAGAAATCTCTCTACTCACTTTTCTCCCCTGGCCCTGAGGCTAGTGACTCCACCGTATCGCTTTGAAGGCAGAAAGGCCTTTGTGGCCTATTACTGAAATGCGTTCCTCTCTCCTTTTTGAACCTTCTTTCTCACTTCCCTTTACAGAAACAAGCAGAAAGCTGGCATTTGAAGTGGAGAGTGGACTTGAATTCCAGATGTTTCTAGGTGTTTCATGGTTCCTTTGGATCTCTGTCAATCTTTCAAAAGCAGAGTGTGCTTTTAATGCAGGGTGCTAAGTCTCTGATAATGGAACTCATAAAGCTGTTCAGAACCGAGCTCTGACACCAGGTGATGATGATGGCACTAATGGCTTATTGACTGGCACCCTGTGAAGTATCATTTCATCACCAAAGAGGAGCAATTCAGGCTACCCAGAACAAAGATCACCAGCTGATTCAGTGGACAGAAGGATTTATTCTGACAAAAGACCATGAACTATAATCAAATGTTGGGATGACTGCACCCTGGTGTTTCACAAAAGAAAACTGCACTTCACAAAAGGTTAGGTACGAGAATCAGAAGAAAAAAGTTCTCTGACTGTGACTTTCACTGCTTGTCTCAGGTCCAGGTAAGTAAATAAGGATCCACTGGAAAGTAGGCAGTGTAGTAAACTGGAAAAACAACATTCATTTTAGCGGTTATGTACATTACTACTGACATGGGGACTAACCCAACATCACTAATATATTTAGCAATGTGTCATGTATCTAGCTGCCTTCAGTCTTATCTAAGTTTTCAGGCAAAACCACAGTGTTCACTCCCAAAATATTATTTTCCTAACTAATATCTATATTCGTTCATCCACATCCTCCTCCCTCAGTTAATGCTTCCAGGATTAAATGCTAATTTCATTGCCTGGTAAATTATAAAAAATTACTGATGATTAATCCAGCAAGCTGACCTTCATCTTAAGGTTCTGGTTAGACTGCAATACAATCAACATCAACATCAGCAATCAACAATCAAGAATATCTTATTCTTTAATAATTCAGGATGATACCTTGTAATTTAACACCTAATTAAAAGTCAGAATGTTACCATCTTCATTTTGCAGGCTCCTAAACACTCACCACTACAGAAACAATTCTAATTCTTGCCAGTGTTGAAATACAACAAAATAACCCTCCCCTCCAGTTTTATTATTGCATAATGAACTAGTCCTGCTTATTTTTGAAGTCACTGAGTCTAATGATCACACCTTTGAACAAAGATGGTTTCGTATTGTGGTTTGCTCATGTAGGTATCTTTTTTTTTTTTTGAGGAGGTTATAAATAGTAACTCAATATTGCCCTGTTTGGTTCTTCCTTAAAGTTTTACAATGCAAATAAACAGTGATGACCATGATAATATCAGTGCTTAAATAAGTCATCTTCAAAATATGAAGGATCAGAGTGAAATATTTGTTTTTTACAAACTGCTATACCCACAGTGTCAGTTGAGCTTTGCTGATTTTCTTCTAGGACTACTCCTACATATCTGAAAGTCTGAATAAATTTAACAATTACAGTAAGGCACCAATCTGAATGAGATCCATTCTTTCATACCAAGGAAAATACTTTGGAAAATAAGTGCACTGAAGAAAAAATAAAGGGGAAGGGGGTTGGGAAGATAATGTTTTCTTATCTGGAAACCTTTTATTTACTTATTTATTTTTGTAATGGAATAGCTGACGCTGTGTCAACTAATGATGGGGACTGACAGCACTGAAATAATTGGCAGCTTGTAGTGGTCAAAGCCATTTACCTGAATTATTTATGGGCAAAAACTGAAGGGAATTTCATAAGAGCAAATAAGGTAGGTCTAGGGGGTGTTGTTTACCTGGTGCAATCACATCTCATTGAATATGGGACTCATCTGCAGCTGATGCTTTAAAAGCCCCTGGGAAGAGTTCATTTCATGGCAGTCACACATTCTTTGTTGTACCTCATCACATCTTAATTATTCATTCATCATCTGGGTGTCACTTGTGACAGAAGGTGTCCTGACATGAAGAGAGCTGCTCAGGGAATGCTTTTTTTTTTTTTTTTAAATCATTCATTCATGTACATGCATATGTGTGCATGTGAGATCACATCAGGAGAGGAAAGTAAGCCCCTTTCTTTTGGGCAAAAGGCTTTTCTTGTTTTGCTCCTCAATTCCTCAACCAAATGAAGCTCCATGAGACTGACATTCCTATTTTACTTTTACTAAATACTGCCCAAAGCACTAAAAGTAGACAACCTAGCAGAACATTTGTTTCTGTTCAGCACCTATGCACATTACAGAGATACAGGAAATAAGTATGCAAAATGAATATTAAATAATCCATAAATGCAACACATTGTTGTCATTTGGGCTTTTGGTAACAGAGTTATATGGTTTCTTTTCACAGCTTTTGGGGCAACAGCCTAAATTGCTATGCAATTTTGGCACTGACTGTTTTCAGCCTCAGAAAGAGAACCATGGAGGCCACAGTCCAAACTGCTTTCTGAAGTCTGATGGAATTTACCTACTTAGGTTCAAAATGCACTGGCAAAATTGTGGGAAAGCTAACACCATTGATGCCTGAAAAAAATGCATCAGAAAAGATGCATTCTCATCTCTGATTTTTGTAAAACGCTAACAATTCTTTACAGTGTTGATTGAGTTTATAATAAAATTGCTTGGAAATTCAGATGTTTTTTTGGAAATAGCATTAACAAGGACAAGAGGTTGCCTTAAGTACATGGTTTGAGATGTATATCAGCACTTCAGTTTTATCATAGAAGTTTCTCTGCTATTTACATCACAGTACCAACTCCATGCATTATCTCACTTAACACTGTTTTTGTCAGTTCTCTCTAAGAAAATACAACAAGCTCTGCTTCACTGACAAGGCAAAAGGGAGTGTGTCCCAAAAGGTCACGCTGCCCTGGTGTAACTGAGAAACCCATGGTCCAGGGAACATTCAAGGTTAGGCCAGTCCAGATAAAAACTGTGTTAAGGGTGTGCAAAAGCATGGTAAGGACATCTGCACAAGGTTATGAGTTTATAGCTGCACTGGAAGAAGGCTAATTATTCTAGTTACTAAGCAGGCTCTCAGGGATGCATAGACACAAATCATCCTGACAGCAAGCTGCATCTGCAGCTGTGTACAAATGGGCTAATATTGTAATTCCCAGAGAGATTAAAAGAGCTCTATTCTATTCCCTCTGAAATCAGCAAGAATTTGGCCATTATCTTTTAGAATAGCTGATCTAAGCCAGTAATAATAGAACAGTGAAAGCTGAGATGAAAGTCTGTTCTGCCCATTTCTTGTTGAATTTGGGTTTTACGGAAATTCAGTATGCAAATTCTGTTAGTCTTTAGCAGCTTTATGAAACATCAGAGTTCTTAGACAGATGTCTAAGTATTGGTACCAACGTGGACATTTACATAAGAAAGTATTTGCTTTATTTACTAACCTTCTCCTTTATCTCCTTTGCTGGATAGAAGTATGATTATGCCAACATCCTAGTACGGGTGGGATGAATAAAGGCTATTTACTGGAGGTTTCATTAACATCATTTTCACTTTTTCACTAAAGTATTGACTCTTCAAGCATTTGTTCCTCCTTGAAGTCATACAATTTTATTTTATTTTACTTTTTATGTTTTAGATAATTTTAGGGCAAAACAACATTCAGAAATGTATAGTAGACTCTGATGAAGAAGGGTAATAATTACATATTTGAATTAAGGAACAAAATGGAGACTTGCATGAATGTATTTCTCACTCTCCTTGTGTTTATCCTCTATGTAGAAGTTGTTTGTCCGTTTCTTGATATTCACGAGTTGTAAAGTCAGATGCAGAAACCTACTGCAACCTTAAAGATGTGCAGAATTAAAATTCAACATCAGCATCTGAAAAAGAGCATGATTTGTTTTGAATAACAACCAACCCGGGTTAAACTTTTTCCAAGAAGGCAGTCATAATCCTTGTTGAAATATTTGCATGATTAGATACAGGTAAAGATGATTCTTTACCATTTTGCTTTGTATTTTTTTCCAGAAATCCTTGAATACTGTAAAATCTTTACCCTTTAGCTACAAGATCCTTGTGTTACCAAGTACTACTTGGCTTTCTGAAAGGACCCTGTTTCTGTGCTGTCCCTTCTAGTCTAAAACTAATGGTGTAGTTCTACTGGCATAGAGCAAGACTAGCTGAGCTGAAACCACTGAAGATAAGTTTTGCAGATTCTGGACATGCTCTGACATATCGAGTCTATTGACATTACTGTAAGATACTCTTATCCTTATATTAAAGAAAAGTGTGTTTCCAGTTGACTGGTATTCACTCTGAGTCCTGGACATCAAACTTGCATATGACATGGAGTTTTCATGGCAACAGAAGCTCGTGTAGATGCAAAATAACATCACTTTTCAAATCCGACTTCTTTCCATTCTTCATTTGAAGGCATAATAAGCCATTCTGACTGCAGCATTTCACTGCAGCCGTTCATCCAATTCCATGAACCTGTGGACTGCTGTTTGTTTTAGTAATGGCTTGTCACTTTTTTTAGTCTTCATTCCATTTCTGTGGTGTATAGCCTATTTTTTTTCCATGACTATTGGGATGTCTGAGAACATACTCAGATTCTACTGGTTTGTAGAGGAAAATTTCACACTAGAAATGTTAGACTGTGGAAAATACCCACATAACAAATGATTTGAAAGGACTGGATTTATATTATTATTTTTATAATTTATTTTTCATGCTGTCAACATCTGAGCTTAGTTTGCTGGTTAATTTTCTCATTAGGGCTATACAAAGAGCTGCCTTTTGCCACCTCATCATCACCATGCAGAGTTCCTGAACTATAGCCTCTCCAGGATTTGCAATTAACATTGAAATATACATTTATTAACGTTGTTGCCAGAAAAGTGTCAACTGCTCATAATGAAACTAATGAAATATTTGAAGAAAATTAGAGAGACTTTTGGAACACAAGGCTGATTGTCTGCCAGCCCAGGAAGCTGGTTTGTTCTTAGATCATTTGTCCTATTTCATGGTTTATTTTTTTGGAATTGCATCTGTGCCTTGACTATTAAGACATTTTAGGTGACTATGTTAGATAAAAGTCTTCCAGGTAGGCAAAAGTAAGTGATATGAAACTGAGCCATTGAATTATTCTGGCTGCATTTCACAAAAACACCCAGCCGGACTTGAGCAGTATGTAAGCAACATTATCTACATATGACAGGGTTACCTGAGTCAGTGGGCAACTTGAGTCTTACTGATCTGGTACAGTGAAACAAACCCATTAAGAAATTTCCTTGGAATAATAATGCATTAACTCTTGAAATTATGGTCAGAAGGGAAAAATATATGCAACTGAAGAAAAGTCTTACTTTATGTAGATGGCATTGCACAAACCTTTCTTTTTTTTTTTTTTTTTTTTTTTTTTTTTTAATTTAAAGTCTGAACTTCAAAAATTTTAATCTAAGCTCTCATATCTTTCTTTCATACAATCATTGAATCATTAAGGTTGGAAAAGACCTTAAAGATCACCCAGTCCAACCATCCATCTATATTATTGCACAGTACGTCCCTCAGTGTCACATCCACACTGTTCTTGAACAACTCCACCACCTTCCTGGGCAGCCTGTGCCACTAACTCATCAGTCCTTCTGAGGAGGAAAATTTCCTAATATCCAACCTGAATCTCCACTGGTTCAACTTGAGGGCATTCCCTCTTGTCCTATTCTGGTGTCTCTCTTGTCCTTTCCCCAGGTCTATGCTCCATCTGAGAGCTCCACTTTAGTTGTGGAATTTTGTGACAATTTGAAATTTCTGCTGGAATTAAAGAAATACTATCACTGGTATTGTCACTCAGTTACTAAAGGTAGTATATGTATCCAAAGCAATCTTACAGTAATTGCTTGTGTAAGACATTTCTTCACTGTATTTTTTTTTCAGTTACATCATTGCATCATCCAGATCAACACTGATAAGAATTCTATTTGGGAAGTGGACATGTAACACTGTAAATAAGACATGCAAATAATGGCAAAATACAAACTCTCTTCTTACTTGTCACTAAATCTGACAAGTGGTAAATGGAAAATTCTAAAGATCTTTTTTTTTTCTTAGAGAAATTGAGAAGCAGATAAGAAAAGCATGTTCCTCCCTTTTCTAGCCTGTGTTTTTCTTCACGTACATTTCTGTCTTCCCCCTTTTTTTCCTTTTATTCTTGATGTCATGCCCTAAGATTAATGAGCTCCAGATGTTGACACTTACTCCTTTCTAGTTTGTTTCTCAAGTTCTGTAGATGTGCTAGTAAAACTAATTTAAGATGTTTGGCACAGAGCAAATATCCAGAGGCCTTCCAGATGTATAGAAAGGCAGAGTATTTCTTTAGGTACATTTTTGTCATTACCTTCATTATGCCAAATAGAAGAAAGCAAGTTGTATTATATTAAAGATTAGCTGGACTAGACTGAACTGTGTATTTCTGCTTCAACAAGTATGCATGGCTCATGTGAGTTAATTCAGCACTATGATTTTCCAGAGGTAAGAACAAATGGGAACAAGATTTCAAATGTTTGTATCTTCAACGTGCTAGAACACGGAAAATAGTAACGCTCCTGGGAAATGTTATGCGTTTTATTAAAATTATTTTACAGTTTGTTTGTTCAAATACACAAAACAAAGTCTTGATGATCAAATTGTTCTACTGTGGCAGTTAATAAATAAAAGAAACAGTTCAGATGTGGGTTTGTGCAGCCAACAAAATCAAGAAGAAGAAGAATGGCATGAGTGAAGAAAACATAGCAGATATTTATTTTGATATTACAGGGGTGGGAAGATAGCAATCAGTTGCCACCATGGTATCCATCACTGTGGGAGAAAGTAGAAATTCAGTCAATAGATCAAAGTCCTTGAATCTATGTCATGTCAGCATTCACTCAGGGAAAATAATAAAATGTAGGTATTCAACTTTTGCAGTTTATTGACAATGAAGGAACTGAAAGACTGCTATGCATTATACTAAAAAATACAACTAAGAAACAGTATGAATTTTGTCAGAAACTATGATACTTTTTGTTTCTCAACCTAAATCCAAAGCAAAGGTCAAAATACATTTTTGTTTGTTTGTTTCTTGTATTTTTCATTGAATAGTGTGTAGAAACAGAATATACTTTACTACTGTGATACTCACTATTTTTAAATAGATTAGCTAACAGAAGCAGCAGACAGTTTGCACAGCAATTCTTGCAGAAGGGCACAAAGGATGAAGGGGAAAAGGGGGCCTCGGCTGAGTGGTAGCAATCACTGTAACAGTCTTAGACACATAATGACACTGCCAGCAGGTGTTGAAAGAGTTGTGCCAGCTGGATTGGAAGTTTTGACACCGAGGAGGTTCTCCTGGCAGGTGCAGCCCTCCCAGTTCCAGACTGCAGGGACAGCCTGCAAATTATTGTGCCTGGATACAGGGTACTGCAGAGGGACTGACGAACATCATCTGACCTTCTTACTGCTACTCCTTGCTGTTATTCCATATGAGTACAAATGATCCCAGAGGAATCCTGGACATTAACAATAGTGACTACAGAGCTCTGGGGAAAGTAGTCGAGGACTTGAGGCCCTTTGTGGTATTCTTCCCATGAACCCTTCTGGTAAGGTAAAAGGCATGAGGATACTAAAAGGACAGGTCAATAACTGGCAACAGGACATTAGGTTTTATGACCACAGGCCCCATTTGCAGAACAGCATCTACTTGGGAGAGATCTGATCAAGCTCATGCAGTGGAACAAAGCTTTCCCCAGTAGGATAACTGGCCACAGAGAGAATGATGGAAGGGGGCAATCAACATCCCTGTGAGGGGGTGACAGTGTTGCAAAGCCACAGACATGAGGTGATATAATAGAAAGGAAACACAAAACAAATGAAATGAAGCTTAAGCTGGGCCACCTACGTATTTGCATGTAGGCAAGGAAGTGACCATAAGGCAGAATTATGGAGAAATCCCTCCAGGAGGTCAATAACTCAGGATGCCCCCCTGAAGTATGGATACACACGTGCACACAGTATAGAGAATAGAGAAGACGAGTTAAAGACCTGTGCATCTGCAGATCTATTTTCTTGTTGGAATCACAAAGGCATAGCGGGATGGATCCCATTTCTGGAGTGTTGCGGAGGATGAATAGAGGTATCTTAAGGACAGGCTGTGAAGGAAAGGAGAGGGAGCTGCCGTTCATGTGACAGCAACTGGAGTGCATGGATCTGAATGCTTATGGATTGGGATTCTAGAGCAGACAGGTAATAGCAGCAGTGTAGTTCTTGTCCACTACAGACCATCCAGCAGGAAAGAGCAACCATATGAGGCCCTCTAGAGATAGAAAGGAGCAGCCTCTTGGCTGGAGGACTTCATCTGCCCTGCCTGATATCTCTTGGAGGGACAATACAGAGAAAATAAACACTCCAGAAGGTTCTCAAGGTACCCTGATAACTAATTACATCTCCATGTGACAGAAGATCTACAGAGGAGAATGCTCTTTGGGATCACATACTATTAGCATTAAAGGTCTTGATGGGAATGTGAAGGTTGAAAGCAGTGTTAATGTTAATGTGAAGGTTGGTTGCAGTGTTAATTACGTAGAGAAGTACAAGATCCTGAACGCAGTGAGGAGGATGAAAGACAAGCTCACAACCCTGGACTTAAGGAGATCAAACTTCTGCCTCTTCAAGGGTCAGCTTGGAAGGATCCAGAAGGACAAGGCTTGCAGAGACAAAGAGCCCAAGAAAGCTGGTTCATATTTGAGGTCTTATTTTAAATGAATAATTACAGTTTTGATCATTCTTCTTTCTCAATTCATGATTAATTTTATTTCTGATTTTATTTTCACAGTGCTAAGAAGTTTATGGTCCTTCTCCATTTGAAATATAGTATTTTTTTTTACATGACTTTATTGGTTATAAGAAGGAGAACAATGTTGTTTTTTTTCCTCCATCATCGCATACATGAGATGACTATCATAAAATATAATACTTCATTCCTTTTCACAGTGAGGATGATTCTTTCAAGGGGCAACTTTTTATTTTGTGCTTGAGAAGATGCTTTAGTTTTGAAGATGCTCTGTTATTTTTACTACAATTTCTCATTGTAGTTTCAAGAAGAATCTATTCTCAGGCCTTCCGTTATATACTGTTATAGACTGTAAAAATAGGAAGAAACTTGGGTTGCCAAAAATTGAGCGCCTACAATGTTAATGGTAGTTTAACTATTTTAAATCATGCTTTTTTTTCATCAGCTGTGGCAGTTCACTCTTTGCACTCCTTTTGTGATTGTTACCTGCTTTTATATGTGAGAAATAAATTTGGCAAAAAGTCTGACACTGGGTCTTTAGAACTTTTTGTTATTTAAGATACAAAAGATACACGCATTCATTAGAGTAAGCTCTTAGTTACTCACTTCACACTGTGGTTTGATAAACTTTCCAGTGATGTCTGACATTGTTTGGCTTTCATTAGTTGTTTTATACATCACTTATGAAAGGTCATAAGGCTTTCGTTTGTTTTTTTTGTTGTTGTTGTTTGTTTGTTTGTTTTCCTTCAAAACTCTCTTTTAATGTCATACACATTGTCAAAACACAACTACTGCAAACTATTAAGTCTAGATTTCATCTCTTCTTTATGTATGTGAATGACTAAGAATATTTTTTTTTTTATGGTGAACTCTTTATTTCCTTGTTGACTTGTGCCTCTTCGATAGTAATAAATCAGGAAAGGAGACATTATGCCTCCCTCCATACTGACATAACTGGGGAGAAAAGGCTACTGAAGACAAATGCTAACTATTCTTTTCAGTTAAACTAATCCTTATCAATTCTAACTCAGATTTCATACCCTGGAACACCTAAAATATTAATTTTGAAGAAAGATGTCAGCTCTGAGTTTAAATTAAAAGGCAAAAGAAAGGAACATGCTTCTTCAGTGTCTGTGGATCCTCCCACTGGAACCTATGGCAAAGTATTGCAAACTGTTTTAATTAGAGGCTGTGGTACCTGCTAAAATTAAAGTCTTAGTATTAAGTCTTAATGAGTCTTAGTATTGCTAAGAAACCCAAATGAATCCTTTAATTGAATCCAATGTCTTTCAAGATTTTTTAAAATAGAGTGTAAGCAAAGAAAGGAGTTAAATATTATAATTACCTTTTAAGTCCAAAAGACACAAAGAATTGAGCTATTTCTAAATGTCCCTTGAGAGTAAAAGAATCAAGACTGAACACATACTCACTTGTACTCTGGAACTCTAAAATCTAAGGGAAGCACTGAGGGCAAAGTTTTCCAGTTTAACAAGGACCTTAATGCCATTCTTCTGTATCAAGGGCCCTACGAATTGCATTTGTTAGTAACTTTATGATACCATTTTAGACACTGAACAAAGATGGAATCTATATAAAATGACCACAGTGAACCAAAATTATTAATTACAAAAGTGTGTCAGCAATTAGCTGAAAAGTCGCTTTCCTGTGATATCGGCATTGTTCATCTTTTTCAGTATTGCCATTTAACTGTGAAGTTGCTAGAGTTGTCAGGGTCCAGTGCAGACTTTTCACTCCTGTTAGTTTAGCTGTCTGTACTTTAGTCTACCTCTTATAGGAGCTTGCCTCGATGGGGACAAAAGGAAGAGGCAGGCAGAGGGAGGCCCCCCCTCCTACTCATGGATGCTGCTCTCCAGATCAGGGCCTGCCTGAGATGGCATTGCAGCAGTGCCCATGCCTGGCTTTGTGCCCTGTTAACCCATACTCAGGCTCTTTTAATGGGTTATGGTCACTGGAAGTATCTGCCTGCTCCCTTTTCCTTTCAGGGCAGCATGAACAGTGACACTGTTGTTCAGTAAAAACTATTATTAAGCAATCTCACTAAGCATAGCACTTGCGTGTTACAAGAACACCAGCTTGAATACATACCCCTGAAATTGATCAGAAGGATAGGACAGGAATTAAACTGGCTGCAGGAATAGTCACGGAAGCTTTTATCCTGGAAGTCAAGCTTAGCTACTTAGAGCCACATCTGACTGTTTAATGTATTTATTCTCTTGTTTAATGAACTTACTGATTATTTGGATGAGAGAATTGAGTACACCTCAAGTCTGCAGATGATATCATGTTGGAGGGAAGCGTGAATCTTCTTGAGAGTAGGAAGACTCTAAAGAGTGACCTGCACAAGCTGGATGATTGGGCTGAGGCCAATTGTATAAAACTCAACAGAACAAAGTGCTGGGTCTTGCACTTTGATCACAACAACCCCATGCATCACTACAAAATTTGGGCAGAGTGGCTGGGACTATGCAAAGAATAAGAATCTGGAACTACTGGTCAGCACTTGGCTGAAGAACAGTGAGCCAACAGTCTGCCCAGATGGCCAAGAGACCCAATGGCATCCTGGCTTATACCGGAAATAGTGTTGCCAGCAGGAGCAGGGAAGTGATCATCCTTCTGTATTAAATGCTGCTGAAGCCACACTTCAACTACTGTGTTCAGTTTTGGGCCCTTCACTACAAGAAAGATATTGAGGACCTGGAGCATGACTAGAGAAGGGCAATGAAGCTGTGAGAGGTGTGGTGCACAAAACTTACGGGGTGCAACTGGGATTGTCTGGAAAAGAGGAGGCTCAGACCTTATCATGCTCTACATCTCCCTGAAAGGAGGTTGTGGCAAGGTGAATGTCACCCTGTTCTCCCATGTAACAGCTATAGGACAAGAGGGAACAGCCTCAAGTTGCACCTGGGGAGGTTTAGATTTAGAACTTTCTTCTCAGAAAGAGTGGTGAGGTATTGGAACAGGTTGCCCAGAGTAGTGGTAGAGTCACCATCTCTGAAGATGCTTAAGGAGAGGGTAAATGTAGTACTTAAGGATCTGGGTTAGTAGAAAATATTGGTGGTAGTTGGACAGTTGGAACTGAGGATCTTTTCCAACCTTGATGATTTTATGATTCTACAATTCTATGCCTTGAGCAAGGCTGGAGATAGCCTCACAACAAACTGGAGGACTAGAGACGCTATGGAACCAACATTTTTATCATTCTGTGAGTATGTTCTGTCAGTATGTTGATGGGCTGAACTTCTTGATGATGAGGAGTATTTTCCCAAACATTTCAGAATCCTTTCCTCTGCCAAAGCCCTAGTCTCAGCACAGTCATCCAAAAGGACTTGGCAATACAGCAGCAAGGAAGCAAAGTTCTGACCTCTCCCACTGGCATCAGGACTCAAAGTATGAAAAGCTATTGTAGATTTAAAGGCACAAGAATAGTACAGCCTGCTACTCCAGCAAAGCAGTATCAAGAGTTCTATCCCACTAGCCATGAAAACTAGCCTTTCTGAAGCTATACAAAAGCTTTTTACAAAATTTAAACACATTAAAATCATGGTATGGACAAAATTTTACTTAAGTGAAGCAGTGTGGCTTGGTGAGACCTCACCCCTCTTGTTTTCCATTTCAGGTGCAGGTTGCCCCTGCAGTTCTACCGATGTAAAACCTAGAATCTGTTTCTTCAGTAACACAGCATGCTGTTTTTGCCACAGGCATAGCATATCACATGATTCTGTGATACCACCTGCAGAGTTCTACATGTATAAATCCTCTGTAATGTTCTTTTGAGGCAGATGAGTGTTTAGATCTGATAAGAAAAGCATTTCAGTACTCGGAAACAGAAATACAAATTGTTCTGCATTTCAGTTAATTTTGAAACTTGAAGATCAGGACAGAAACGAATCTTATAAGTTATGTTGATTTCCTTGGAAGGTGCACTGCAGAGGGGCTGAGAATTTTCTCAGTCCTTTGACCTCTGGTAGTGAAAGGTACTCAGTAATTCACATTAGAACTCTCTTAAAGCTGCTAACAGTTGTCTGTTGCTGTGTACCAGCTGAGTTATGGATTGGCTCATCATGTATTGGCTATAGTACAACCAGAAAGTGTCATTTACTCTTGTTCTCCATCATTCTGTGATTCTTAATATTGACTCAGAGACAGAAAGCTGCTGATGTCATCACTGGTATTTAGTTACCTAGGAAGGCTTTATAGAGCAATAGAAAGCTTTGATTAGTTTAGAACTGACCCATGTCATCTTAGATAACTGGCTCCAAAATGGCAAGCAACTGTAGCTTGTAAAAAATATTTCTGTGCACAGATTCTGGTCACATTCCTAAAATCTTGTGGAAACAATTTCCAGTTCTTTACTCAAGAAGCAAAATCGCAAGAAGAGACTGAAAGGTGAACACGTATTAATTCTTGTGTACGCAGTACTCCAGAAGAAAAGGGGAAAAAGAACTAGACACTGAGTCTTTTTTCTAGTTCTGAGCCTTGGAATTTCTTTGGAAATTAGTGGAAAACAGGAATTCATGATGCTCAACATCTTCTTAGCTTTCTCCGTATCTCAGATTTTTCTTCTTGTCCTGGTCACTCTGAAATGGTACAAAAGGCTATGTGCAAAATCAGCTAATCTTTCTTATGCAGCCAGCACATAACAGCAGGAGTGGACGCCTTCAAATGTATGATTTGTTTTTTGTGCGAAGCATTATTTGGTCACTGCAGACAGCTATTTGTTTACTGACTCTGGAAATCAGATCGGATTTTTACTTGACACTCAGCAAGCAGTCACCCCAAATCACTGAGTGATTCTGAAAATATTCTGTTTTAGAGAAAAAAACTGATAAACTTATTCAGTGCATTGGTTCCTGGAAACTACTGTCTGTCTGCAGTCCTAACTGTAACCTCATTTCCCTGAGGTCTTAATGTAGCTTGCTGATCTAGAAATGAATTCTTCCTTCTCTTTTCATCTCTCTCTGCATCTCACTGATAGATCTCCATATGCTATGCTGTTTCTTTCTATCATATCTTCAGTTTTACTGTGTGATCGAGTTATGTCTTTGCTTAGGTCAAAGTTGTCAGTTTTGATAACATAGTACTCTCCTTAGCAGTATGAGGCCTCTTCCACCTGAGCAGAAAATATCCAAACCATTTTACTTTATAAACACAACCACAACCACCACCATCCCTGCTTTTTCATCCGGGAGGCACTAAAATACAGTCTGAAAATGAACCTACTGGATGGTGCCTGGCAGCAATCCCACTGTTTCAGCTTTTTATTTTCCTTATGCACATATAGCATTTCATAGCAACAAGAAAGACCTTGGGATAGGGTTCTCATTTCCGTATCTTTGTGGAAAGTTTAATAAAAAGAGCTCTCAAATAAGATATCCTTGAGATATTTTTACTGTGTGCCTATTAAATGATAACAACAGCAGCTGGAATTGTGATAGCTGACATGGCAGGTGATGATTCTTTGGAGGATTCTGGCAGCTGTTATTTTTTCGTCTTCTCTCCAGCAGAATGCTAATAAGGAGGTCGGCAGTTCCTGAAGATTATCTGCAGGAAGGATATGTTTTAAAAAATGTAAGAAGCAATTATTTATGCGGTACTTGTCTTATTAAAGCAAGTCTTCTACCTCCAGCCCTCTAGAAGTTGACAAACGTGCTGCCAGAATTGATACCTATTCCTATGAGGAGAGGGAAATAGAGGAAAGGAATAACTGATAAAATACACTATAAAGGAAAAAAAAATTACAGAAATGTTTTGGCTACTTTTGAATGCTTTTTAGCTAATTTGAGAGAAATTGTTTTTGAATTATTTTTGACAGTAAGGCAGCTTGCCAGGTTAATTAAGTTTGTCTGACTTGCAGATCTGCATTCCAGTGAGGTACAAAACATGGTAATGTTAAGATTAGGTGAAGACCAATGTGTAGGATGACAGCAAAGAGGGAAATGCCATACTATCCATACGTGCTTTAAAGAAAAACTCTTTTTTTTTTTTGTTTATTAGTTTGTTTTTATTCATCTTTATAGGAAACATGTTCTTTCTTGTTGCAAAGTACTCTGCACTCCTGACACCAGACGACTCACCAGTTGTCATGCATAAAGACTTCTACACGCATCAATTTTGATAATAATGGGTAAAAAATCTAGATTCTGAGAAGATGGGGCTACCTCAAGAGAGAAATCTTCTTTGGAGGTGGGACTGAGAGCTTATTTTCTTTCCTACCAGACTCTTTCACTGCTGCCATTAAATGTGCTTGTCAGCTGCAGGCCATCAAATTGAGCTGCATGGAGCAAGCTGAATATTCTAGACTTAATTTTAGCCCACTCAATTTTTTTTTCTGTTTTTCAAGGTTTTGTAGGTAATTGTCTTCTATTTGAATGTACCTGAACAACGCATCTTATAAGGAACCTTATCATTAACATAATGGTCCTGTCAGGGGCTCTGGATTTATTTTTATCTTATTCTATTAAGCTTGGAAAGGAATTTTTCGTACTTCAATTTACCACCAAGATGTAAGGGAACTTTAGCACTTCAACAGTACAGAATGGGACCAAGTGTACCACTACTACATCACTCACGAGGGGGGAGGTCCTATTAAGTGATAAGTTTGACTCTTACAGTTATTATTAAATAATTCATTTGCTTATATATTATTGTTTGACTTTTAATGATTATATTTTAACATTTATAAACACAGTTTTTAAATTCATATTTTTAATCCAGAAGAAATTATCAAATTGTTTCAATGGTGTTATTTTGAAAAAAATAATATATTTTCACTGCAGTTTATGAAGTATAGGCCCTAGCAATTTAAAATAAACCATGTAGCTGTGGTAAAACAGCTAAACTAAAACCATGTTGATTAAGCCTTCTTAATTTGTACGCATTTCACAGCTACTTTTGCAAGCCTTGAGAGCAAATATTTAAGAATTTAGATTCTCTCACAGTGTAGAGTCACTGAATATAAAGATGTTATAATTATGAAATAAACAAGAGAGTTTGGCAAAGTAGATTATAATAACAAAAAGAGAGTAGATAGAAAGCTTACCCATACCCTGGGCTCACCGTAAAACTCCTCTCTGTGCATACAATTACCATCACATTAATTGAAACCTTTTCCAGCTACAATAGTCACCCTTCCAAAGGAAAAAGCTTTGTTGCAGATTCATGTGAAGGTTTCTCTTAATAATTTTTAGCTTCTTTGCAAATCTGATACAGCTCTTTCCTTGTCTGACCACCAGACAAAACCAAAGATCAGTTTGGCCAATTCTGTATTTCGTTAGATGAAACAGACAGACAGATGCCTGGCAAATTTATGCTGCTACCAGGCAAATTTATGCTTCTTTACTGTCCTGCGGTGGCAATGAACAGCAAATCCTATTAAATTTACTCCCTGATCTTTCTGCTTGTCTCACAACATCTCTTTAAGGTCATGTTTAGACCATAGCTAGTGTTAAGATTTTAATAGTTATTTTTCCTTGTATGTCAGCATCGACAGAATTTAACACCCTTTGTTTGATAGTCATGTCAAGAAAACTTTTCTAAAATATACAAAGGAGGTCACCAGTAAGGCAGCTTACCATAAAGTCACTAATAATTATGCTGGTATCAGGAAAATTACTCATGGGTTGCATGTGATTGCCTTCCTTCATACTCTGTTAAGCAGCCACGCAGAACAAAGAAGCCCTCTGGCAAAGCAAAAATGAGGAAATCTATGGCTGACAAAATATCCATAGATTTATCATGTTTCTGATGGCCACACATTCTTTTCTTGCTTAGCTCAGCACTCTGCCTTATAGCAGAAATGGTCTGGGTGGTCTGGGTGGGTGAAATAGTGTAAATAACAGTAAACATTATTAGTAGTAAATGGAGTCAGTGAGCACTGCCCTTTATCAAGCTTTCAAATTGACTTGAACAGATGAAAATATTGATTAATCTGATGCATAGCACTCTAAAAATAAATCTTTTATATAGCCTGTTAATGTCTCCTTGTATTCAACCCCTGATCTCAAACACAGGGTTTTTCACAAGGACAATCCAGTAGGTGCCAACGGTTTCTCCTCTTAGAAGGACATTAATTCTTCTTTGCTACAGATTGCAAGATTGGATCATATGCACCCAGGGTGATTTATTCTGTATTATATGTGACAAGATATAAGAAGTGATGTGAGGAAGTCAGTAAATTTGACTCAGTTTAAAAAATAAAAAGGAACAACAATTCCACCTCATAGAATAAATTAAAAAATACCTCTACTAAAGAGATCATTGCACATAAATTTTTATAGGCTATACAAGGATAGATCATCCATCTAAAATCCCGGGGAAGAGTCAAAGTTGTTTATGCTAAGCAAAAATTTTTTTTATTGATTAGAGACGTTTTGTTCTATATTCCTTTTTTTGAAGACAGCTTATCATAGGGTCGAGAGAAAATGTTTACCATGTAAGAAATGTACATCTTTAAAGGTACAAAGAAGATACTATACATAGTATAGCTTTACTGCACACAGTTCTAGATAAGCCATACATATATACCTATAGCTTACTTTATAGAAAAACAACACTGTATTGCATTTCTCAGAATATAAAGATTGCTTATTAAGACACTAATGTGAAAACATGCTGAATAATACTAAGTTTATGGAATATTTACCTTCCAAGCTATATATAACAAGTGTAAGGCCTTGGAAATTACAGTGCTTTCATCAAATTAAGCAGCACTACCAGACTGAAAGAACTAGTGGCCATATCAGAAGGCCTAGATTATTAATGCAACCTCTAGCTTCTGCTGCCAAGCCTTGAAAAGAGATCTTATATATTACTCTTAAGGTCACTTTTCCAAACCACTCATCCAAACTAAAAACTTCACCACTTCCAAAAAATTTGTGCATATATTTTAAACCTAAAATGCCAACACATGATTTGACTTCAGAATTTTCTGAGGTACTGACAAAAACGTCCAGTAAGCTGTTCCTTTTGTGAAAATAGCTTGCTGTTTTTTTGCTTTTCTTTACTTGCTTTAGTTTGTGACACAAAACTAACAGAAATTATGAGAACATCAGGTGTTATTGTCTTTTTAAAATTTTCTTTTTCTTTTTTTTTTTTTTACTGACTGTGTACTTTTGTGCTGACATTTATAGGCTATGGCAGTATGACAGCTGAGCTGCACACAGCTACTTACATGAAGAATTGGATGTCATGTGAACCTATTATTATCAGCATTGATTGCGGTCAGAGATAGGGATGGATAAGGCAGAAAATTACTTACTAAGCTGCAGGAAGAGGAAAAACAAGACACACAGACCAACTATACTGCTTTTATTGAGCCTATCATTCAAGGGAACGTAGGATATATGGGTTCAAAGACTTTAATAGTAATTGATGCTACTCTCATAAGGCAAAGAAATCTGCTCTATCTAATAAGCTGTGTGCCTGCTGTTTGTCTTGGGACTTATACGAACTTAACAATTCAGAAGCCAGAACTTAAAGAATACATATATATTACATGCTTAATATATTTCTCACTAGAAAGGAAATATAGACAGTGCTGAGGAGAGTTCTCATTACCAGGTTATGGAAGCAAAATTGATCATTCCCTTCGCTCTGGTAAATTTGTTCAGCACCATATGCAAAAACGTTTCCTTCAATTAAAATCAATTGTGGATTTGTCCTTTCCATCTGTGAACCAAGACTTACATTTGAAGCTCATTCTTTTTCAGGCACAGCAGTTTCTTTTCTTGTTTTTTAACGTGCAATCTTTCTTAGATAATTGTCCTTTTCTCTAAAAGTAAAAAATCAGTTTTCATGGGTGAATACATAATATTTGTTTATAACATTTTGTAATCAATTTCATTTTCTCATTGCACTGGATTAGAATCTTCTTTCACCTTCTTTCATCATGCTGATAGATTTACTGTAACATTTTATTTATAAAGTAGGCACAGATTAAAGTTATAAAAATAACTCCAGATAAAACATTTATTGAATATGTTGGCTTCCAAGTGAAAGTCAAAAGAACATAATAAATATCCATGGTTTTATGACCTCAACAAGGCTGTCGAGGGAGACACATAGCAAAAAGAGGTTCTCAGTAAATCACTGTAAAAAGCCTTGGTATTAACATCTCAGCTTCATTGATTGTCAGCTTCTAATGCTGATAGTAAACTTATAGTCTCTAGATACAGTTAAATCATTAGTATCCTAAAATGCTAGAATCCACTGACCGTTTGGCTGGGGAAGTAAATGAACTAAGTTAAGTATTTTGATGGAGATTCTAGACTATGAGATTGTCCAAGTAAGAGTAACTCAAAACATCCATCCAAAACAAAGACAAGGGATTTCAGCATATGCTTTCATTCATAAAGTGAAAATGCACAGTTTTCCATCAGTACAAAAAAATGATGGTAACTTTCCTTTTTGGGAAGTCTGCATCTGTTTTTGAGAAGATCTTAAAGCTCAATTGTTAAAAACAGTGAATAACTTTGTTTTTGAAGAAGTTTTTATTTATTTGGAGAATTTGGACTAAAATATGTCTTTTTCTACCACCAGCTCATAACAGTCATTATGCAAGAGACTTCATCATGATTCTGAATGTGATGTCTGAATTTCTGTTTCTGCTGATCTGTAAGTGTCTTTACTTGAGAAGTAACTTCTGACCTCTAATTTGAGTGCACAGCTCAGCAAAGACAGATAGTCCAGAGAACTTAGCTACAGGCAGAAGAAAATAGTTATTTGTATGACTACTAGGTTTCCTGTCTACGTACGTATCCAGAAACATCTTTCAGGCTGGTGCCCCCAACTGTATGCTTATTTGCAATGCCCTTGAGGTATCCTCTTCACTCATTGTAGATTCACTACTGGAAATCAGAGATGTGTATGTCATCAAGAATTACAGCTGGAGGCTTTGCAGATGCTTTGCAGAGAGTGAGCAGGCTTCCACAAATTGATTTACAGACTGCTTGAAAGGTTAGAAATGGATAGCCAATGAGGACAAGTAACAGAGTTCAGCAGTGAGAGAATATTAAGGTATCTTAGTATACTGATGAGAACACAGATATTCCTTTTTGAAGTCAACAGTACTAATGACTGTTTTTTTGTTGTTGCTTGGTTGGTTGTTTTTTTTTGGGGGGGGGGAGCTTTTATTATTCAAAGGAATTGGAAGATGTTATTATTTTTTCAAATTATTTTTTCAAATTATTTTTTCAAATGCAGATTAAAATATCAGAGTCACAACCAGGTTAAAGGTAAGAAGAGACAAAACTTTCCCTCATAATTCCTATGCAGATGCATGACATTGTAAAATGGCTACAAAATGTTAAACAGAAATTATTCTTCTAGACTGAAATTCAGACTTCAAGGAGGAACTCTCTGTGATTATTCTGTCACAATTTGTTTGGCACCCTGCTGCTAAGTTATCTCCTCCACCACTTTTTCTCTCTCTCTTTCTACTTCTCTTTTATGTTTCCTGTTTGTGAGCCTGTAAGATTTTCCTGAAGCAAAAATATTTTTCTATGTGCATTCAAGCGTGCAGTACTCTTTTCTGAAACGAAAATACTCACTGTTACAGGTTTTATCTTTTTGCCTTTATCTTCTTGCCTTTGACAAATATATTCAAGTGCTTTGTTGTGGTATCAATAACTCTGCAAACTATCTTTTTCAGAACTGACATGGAGATGATGCATGCAGCAGCAGTGGAGGCCTGTGGTTCAGGGGAATTTATGAGGAGCAACCGCACATCATGGGCTGCAACAGCCCTTTCCTGTCATATCTCCCAAGTTCAAAGTTTCCTCTGTTATAACATTTTTGATAGTGGTAAATAACAGCAGAATTCTTAGTACTACATCTCTCAGATTTATTTGAAAGCAACAGCAAAACACACTGAGCAACAGTTATCATTTGTATAAATGATGTTGGAGTTTAGCTCTTGGAACCACTCTAGTATAAAAATACACCCTGCACAACAAAGCCCATACATATCTTTACATATTTTTACTCACTTGTGCTACCATCCTCAGACCTTCTCAAGATCATGAGAGCAGTGTTTCTGAAGTAGTACTTCTTTCTTTCCATGTGTTTTCCAAAGTAACTTTTCATGCTTGACTGGGTAGCATGATGACCCACGGTTACAAGAAATGAGATGCGTTATGTCCAGAAGACATTAGTCACATTAAGTGAACGGATTTGACCAATATATGGTTGGTCAAAGATGTTTAGTTCATGTATTTCTTATATGCCAAACAAGGTATCTGTATAATCTCTACGAAGTTTTTACTGTAATCATGGACACTCTCCAGCTATTAGCTGCTCATTAATTCTGAAACATTAGCATAATTGATAATTAAAAAAGAAGCCTAACTAATTGCCAAAGAACCTTTTGAAAAAATATGATTTTTGTTGAGTTCTTCATTTGAAACACATGAACAGAAATCACATGCATGGCTCTGATAAGCCTATTTTTGTGGGTGGTTTGGTATCGGTAAGCCAGTACAACTTCAGAAAACTACAGAAAACACACATACCTATTTTAAATTTTTCTTACTTTTAAAATTTGGATTCCTTTCTGATCTTGATACAATTACAGCTCCAGATAGATGGAAAAACACTTAAAGAAATCACATACTGGAGAATATAATAGAGATATTTTTAAGCAAATTTTCCAATAATTCGTTTTTCTTTATTTCTTTCTTCTTTTTTTTTTTTTTAATGTAAAGAAGTCAACTACAGAGCATAGAATCATAATTAAGTAGCAATACACCAACTTTGGATTGCACATATTGGAAAAAGAAAAGAAAAAGCTCTATAGATCCTCAAAAGCCTATTACAATCTCATTAAAGTTTTATTCATATTTTGATTCGTAGTAATCCCTTACATACTCTACTGCTAGTCAGAATGAGAGAAACTGTGTCCTGAAACACAGAAAAAAGAATGCTGCATTCAAGCTGCATATATTCAAAATATATGGAAGATGAACAAAGGTTGGATTCCAGTTGTGTTAGGAAGAGATCATGGCTGACCAATCTGGCGGCTTCTATGATGTCATGACCAGCTGGGTAGACTGGGGAGAGCAACGGATGTTGTGTATCTTGACTTCAGCAAGGCTCTTGACATTGTCTCCCTTAACACCTTTGTAATGAAGCTTGGGAAATGCAGGGTAACTGAGTAGATGATGAGACCCTTATTTCACACTGTAAAAATAATGATTCTCAAAATATCACAGCAAGAAATTCATGATTCTTTAGCTTACAAACACTTTGCAAGAATGACATTCTTTTTTTTGTCACTACAATTTATAATGAAATTTTAGCAAGGGGTCTGAATTGTAGTGCTGTGGCAGAACAGGTTGCAGAAGTAAAAGAGAAGATAAAGGAATAAGGCTGTTCTAAAGGCAGACAAATAGGACTGAAAGATAAGCAAATGGGATTGAAAGTAAAGTGTTTTTAAATGTGTTTCTAAAAGTAAAATTGTGGACCTCAATTATAAGCACTTGGATCATTTCCAGAAGAAATACCTTCATGTTTTGCTTTGTTTACTGATTCTTAGATAGATAATTTTTCACAGTGAAAGATACTGAAGTATGTGTTCAGTCCACCTTGTCTCTTTATTTAAAGATGGAAACCATGAATCAAGGAAAACAAAACTTTTTAGAAAGCCAGTCAAACCTTACGATGAACATATGCTGCATTTATAGGTGTCTCAGACATTTTCGTTTTGGTTTTGAGTGTTTTAACATCATTTTGTTTAATTTATTTGGCACAAATGTGGAAAGATTTCAATGATCTGGCCACTACCTTCTGTTAGAAGTGGAAGGGCTCAGCTCCCCAGGCTGCAGGGGGACAATTAGTTTCACCATGGACCTCCTGGTGGGCAGCAGCTGCCCAAGCTCTCCTGCTCCACTGCAGGCTTCTCTCCCTGTTCTTACCCAGACTCACAAGGTTTTCCATCACATTTTCTCCCCGCTCCTTGCAGGGCTGAGGGAATGAGAGAGTGGATGGGTCTGGTAGCCAGGCAAGGTCAACTCACCGCAGAGCACAAGTAAATAATTTGGTAACTGATTAGCCTTTGTCTTATTGAATGAACCTGGAAACAGTATCTGCTTTTTTCTTTTTTTTTTTTACCATTTCTTTTGCCCAGTGGGAACAAACTGGCCTTTGAACCCATTTCTCACAGCTTTATATGCTTCCCCCACAGCTATTTGGGGTGACACCAAATTAAGTGCTTCCCTTGTGATCCCCTTCACCCACTGCCTACAGTGCAGCTGTGGAGGCTGGAGCAAAGTGCTTCACACAAGACCACACAAAGAGCTGACTAGCACACTGCAGCTGGAACAAGCCAGTGATTCTTTGAGTGCAGCCTATGTCACACATTTCACAATGCAGGAACAGATGCATTTGAGCTGAGCTGGGGGATAAAATTGCCGTAGTCACTTTAATTTGATCTGGGCTCACATATTTTAGGATTTCAAAAGTTTTGTAGTCTGAAGTGTAATGTAGGTTATCAGGCAGTTTTCAGCAGTTATTTTACCCTTTGCAATCAGTGCGTATGAAAACTATGGGAACATTACTGATTCACAGCTGGGAAAGATTGGTATCTATAAAACTAAATTTTCACTGAAAGTACTATCACTTTCTTAGTGTCATAGGAGATCTGATACTTGCGCTATTGTAATTAATACACAGCAACATTTAAATCTTATGCTGACACTGACCTGTACTTTTTCCAATCTGTGTAAAGTTCTATAGGGAGGGACAAGTCCTACTATTAATTCTGGATTTTACTGTGACTGATAGTCCTAGGAGCCTGTGAAACACGTTATTGTATTGAATTATCTTCAGATGAGCCCTCCTCTTTGCATTGCTGAGCTCAAGAATGCCAAATCTAAATTCCAGAACAACATTTTTTCCAATTATAATACTCCACAAAATGAAAACCAAATGTCTGAGAATGGCAAAGAGCCTAGTGTAAGTCTGGAGATTTCTTTCTTTTTATAATGACATCCCAGAAAGTCCTCAGCATCTCAAAGAAACAAAGCCAAGAAAGGAAATACCAAGTTCTGTTTAAACTCATCTGGTAGATGTGCATGACAAAATATCTGGTCTCAGGCTGATCTATGATTTATACCATGCAGGAAAGATATTTCTAAAACAGACTGAAATGAGTATTTATGTCAACATTATATAAATAAATATTCAGTTGGGCTGCTGGTTTAATTCTAATTAATTACACTCTTCAGTCTAGTTGTCAAGTTATGTGCTAATCAGTAGAGTCCCTGCTTTAGATCTTCAGAAGTCTTATGCAGGTTCAAAGCCAGATTTAAGATAATGCCTAGTTCAGACTGCAAGCTTTCTAATCTATTTCCTGTGCTATTTTCTATGTCCTGAGACATCACTGGCTTTATGATAATTTCCAAGCTAACAATGATTTTATGCCAAAATTTCTGTAAAATCTCAACAATCAACTGCTGAGACTGAATAAAGGAGATGATTAAAATGGCTGCATTGAGTCTTTAAATTACATGGAAATCTAAAAGAAGCATGGGAATTGACATATGTTTCTGTGAAGGAATACCAAAGAATACTGTAAGCATGCAAGTGCAAAATTAGGAATGTGAATTGAAATGCACTTGGAGTTATCTGAATGCAGCTGGCAGAAATACCCAGGCACTGGGTTATAACACTATGGAGATTTGTTTTTCTGTTCTGGAAAGAGAATTAATGCAACAAGGCTTTTCACAAGGACTTTCTGCAAACCTTGTTGTCTTGAAGTGTGTATGAGTCTCTATTCTCTGGCCATTTTTTGTTTTATCTTTACTGTCTTTCAGAAAGAGAGAAAAGGGACAATGTTTTGCACTTTTTCAAAAGTTTTATATGGAATCACAAAAGCAGGCAGTTCTCTTCATTTTAGGAGAACG